>NC_139350.1:123535981-123934918 GCF_055883805.1 Amblyomma maculatum
GTCAGGTTCGCCCTCACTGGTGGCTCGGTTACGATCGCACCGACTGCGTTCTTCCTCCCCTGTCTGCTCCGCCACAGCGACAATGTCCCTTTTTCCCCGACTCACTTCTACCGCTATCTCACGAGCCTTGGCACGAGTCAGCGCCAAAACAGGTCCTTCCCCGAAATTAAGACCTCTATCCTGTAGCTTCTTCTCTGAGTGATTAGAAAAAAGGTACAGGAATTGTTCCGGCAGATTTCGCACACCGCCGCTTCCGTGCTCAAAACACGAAAAGTGCCTTCAATCCCAACACGAGCGATTGGCAAGCACGCGCTTTGTTCTTGCGCCACTTGCCTAATCCAGGCACATTCCCCTGTAAAATCTTCGGGTTTTACATATGTGGGATGAACCACGTCCATGGTGGCTGCCGAGTCTCTCAATAGGCTGCAGAGTCTACCATTAACTTTCGGTCTCGCAGGTATGGCTCCAACAACCGCAGGCTATCATCACTTGTCTCTACTAATAAGAAAACAACCTTCGGGTTACTGCAAGCACTCGCGAAGTGACCCGGCTCGTTACATCGGCAGCACCTTGGCGGTTTTCTGGATTCAAAGGCCTTATTATTTCCTTTGTTGACTGTCGCCTTAGATGAATTTTCTAACTCCTCCTTCCTGCGGTACTCCCCACTCGATGTTTCGCCTTTGGGTTTTGTCGTGGGGCTGGGGCTATGTCGACCCGGCCTTCACTTGGTAGCGTGCAGAGACTCGGGGTTGAAGTAGGATTGAATCTTCGAAGTTGGTGAAATATGTACAAGCAGGTTTAATGGCACTTTGAGAAACTTATTTACAAGATTATTTACACGAAAAAGAAGGGTACATCAGCAAAATGGCAAGCGTTAAGAGTTCATAGCGAGAAGCGACTGGATGAGCCGTTTACCCAGGGCTGTTACGACCAAGCATCCGCATTTGCGCGCTCTATTGTTCGCCTGTGGGCATGGAAAAGTTTTGTGAATATGTGGTGATGGTCCATTGGCTCTAAGTGAGCCTGTTTCCAGGAATCCTGTTTTGTAAGCATGTTTTGCTTTGTGGACAACCTGCAAATGCCAAATTGGCCCTGTCAAGAGAACGTCTGGAAAAACACAAAGAAACGTCCCCCTGCGGGAAATAGCAGGAAGTGCTTTCTTTTGTTCACCCTTCCAGTCGAGAAGTGCTATCCTCCAGTGATGAATGCCTCCTATCCAAAGGAGACGACAGAGTGACATGTCCGCTGACGTGCAGGACAAGAGAAGAGCATGACTCATACGGCCATTAAGTGATTTCCCGGGAATGCAGGAAAGATTTGCAATTGTCGAAAAGGGACCATGTTGGGAGCCCTATGCGGCGCCACGTGCACTCGGGTTTCTGAGAAGTAAAACCCCCAGAACCAGCCTGTGGTTTCTTTGCTGAAGAATAGAAATGTACCTCCTCTCCTCGCCGTTCCCAAGCTTTTCCCGCCAACAAGTGATCACGCCCCACGAATGAATGCCGGACCAGTCAGTGCTTCAGACCATCAGTGCAGTGATGTGTTCGATTGGATGCCGATACCTGAGGGGCGTGCCCTGGATTTGGTTGGTCAGCATCTTCAGAGAGGGGCTGGACATAGGGGGTTTTTAAGGACGCTGCAGAGCACGAAATGTCGCTCTGGGCCCTGGGTAAACGGCTCATCCAGTCGCTTCTCGCTATGAACTCTTAACGCTTGTCATTTTGCTGATGTACCCTTCTTCTTCATGTAAATATTCTTGTAAATACGTTTTCTCAAAGTGCCAGTAAACCTGCTTGTACATATTTTACCAACTTCGAAGATTCAGTCCTTCTTCAACCCGGAGTCTCTGCACGCTACCAAGTGAAGGCCGGGTCGCCATAGCCCCAGCGTCACGACAACTGGTGACCAGCGGTGGGATCTGAATCTACAAGCCACAACATCTGGTGATTGGAGGTGGGATCTGAATCTACAAGCCACAACATCTGGTGATTCGAGGTGGATCTGAATCTACAAGCCACAACATCTGGTGATTGGAGGTGGATCTGAAGCTACAAGCCACAACACCTTGTGATCGGAGGTGGCATCTCAAGCAACAAGCAGGAGCAACAATCGGCCAACAAGAGGGCAGCTCGGAACATCGATCGCATGTGTGGGTGAGTGCTTGGCTTTTCTTCTGATGTGGACCAGGTTCTAGAACAGGGTTAGATTTTAGAACTGGTAAAGAGAGTGTGGAAACGCCTTTAGGTTTGGTAGTTTGCACTGTTGTTTTGGAAGTAGCCGACACTCGGAGCGATCATGGACCTACAAAAGCTGCAGAAACCGGAACTGTTGCAATTGTGTGAGGAATTGGGAATTGATACAAGTGGTTTGGCACGAAAACCTTTGATTATAAAGGCAATCACAGATTTGGGAGCCGATGATGAGGAGCTCAGTGAAGCATGGAACCTCATCGGTCAAAAAAAGGAACAGCTCAGACAGCAGAAGGAGCGGGAAAAAGAGCAGAAAGAGCGGGAAAAAGAGGAAAAGAGGCGTGAGCGTGAACTTGAGAGGGAAAAAGAGGAAAGGGAGCGCGAACGTGAGTGGGAAAAAGAGGAAAAGAAGCGTGAAAGAGAAGCAAAAAAGCTGGACCAAGAAATTGAGCTCCGGAAATTAGAACTAGAGTTGAGCAAGAGGTCGGGCAATTGTCCCCAGCTAGCGGTACCTCTTCTCAACAAGGAGGCAGATTTCAAGATGTCAAAGTACATGCAGCCATATGTGATATCAGGGGATATCGGTCTGTATCTGGCTAACTTTGAGCGAACCTGCGAAAAACTGTCCTTCCAGCGAGACACTTGGTCTCAGAGATTATTGACGGTTCTGCCCTGCGAGGCAGCGGAGGTTGTCGCGCGGCTAAGCAAGGAGGACGCGGACAACTACGAGAAGGTCAAAGCTTGCCTTCTGAGAAAGTATAGGCTTAGCGCCGAGGCGTTCAGACAACGTTTTCGGAAAGCTACTAAGTCCAGGGACGAGAGTTACCCTGAATTCCTGTACAATTTAAGAGTTAATTTGGGCGAGTGGCTAAAGAGCACAGATTCCTACAGTGATAGGGACGCTGTAGTCGAGCAAATTCTTTTGGAGCAGTTTTATAACTGCCTCCCAGAAAAAGAAAGAAATTGGTTACAGGACCGAGGCGAAATTAAGTCGGCAACTGAAGCTGCCGAACTTATTGAGGAGTATGCTTCGCGCCGACAATTCAGCAACCCAGCAGTGGATAGGCCCCGCAATCCCAAGTTCAGTGTGAATAACCGTCAGAAAAGGCACTTTACTAGATTTGCAAACGAAGAAAGGAAGGCTTCTTCAGGCAAACGCCCTAGAAAGGACGGCAGTGAGAAAAGTGGGGAAGTGACCAACGCGCAGAACACAAAGAAAAAGCTTGAGGCTAGGAAGCCGCTCACATGCTTTAGGTGTAATGAGCAGGGTCACATTGCCGTCAACTGCCGGAAAGAAAAGATTGCTTTCTCGTATGTCAGGGACTGCGATGAAAATATGCAGCTTTTAGAACCCTACCTGCATGACCTAGTAGTCAACGGGAAGCCTTGCAAGGTACTGCGCGATTCGGCCGCAACGATGGATGTTGTCCATCCGGCGTATGTATCGCCTTCCGACTATACAGGACAGTGTGCATGGATCCGACAGGTAGTTGAGGAACAGAGTGTGTGCTTGCCGATCGCGAACGTGGTCATCGAGGGCCCTTTCGGCGAATTAACAACCGAGGCTGCCGTTTCAGGAAAGCTTCCTAAGTGCTATCCGTATTTGTTCTCCAACAAATCGGACATGCTACTGCGAAAGAGGGGCATCCTGTTCGGAGACAGAGTTGTGCAAGCCTTAACACGTTCAAGGGCGCGAGAACTAGCTACACTGCTCATACCAGAAAATTCCACAGCGGAAGAAACGGCAGTTAAAACAGTGGTCGATGTGGAAGATAGCAGGTCAGAAAACTTTGAGAGCGAGGCATCTCAGATATGTCAACTTGAAAGTGAGCTTGATGAGACGCGGAATGAGGACGTTCTTGAGAGTAACCTCTTGCCGCCAGTGTCTAGTAATCTCACGAGACTTTTAAGTGGAACCCGAGAGGACTTAGCTATAGAGCAAGCCAATGATCCCAAGATACAGGAGATAAGGGAGCGCCACCGCGCCACTAAGACAGCAAACAATATTTCTTTCGAGATGAGAAAGGGAGTGCTGTATCGCTTATTCAAGGATAAGCGCGGAGTAGAGCGGGACCAATTAGTTGTTCCCCAAAAGTACCGCGGAGACTTACTGCGACTTTCCCATGGCAGCTCGTGGTCATGTCACCTTGGAATAAAGAAAACAAAGCAGAGGCTGTTGCAAGAATACTATTGGCCTGGATGTTTTAAGGACACGGAAAATTTTGTACGGTCATGCGACACGTGCCAGCGGGTTGGAAAGGCGCAAGATAAGTGGAAAGCGCCGATGGTGTTAGTACCAATCATTACCGAGCCGTTTCACCGGTTAGTAATAGATGTAGTTGGGCCACTTCCTGTGACAGAGTCAGGGTACCGTTATATCCTCACTATGTTATGCCCAGCCACAAAGTTTCCAGAGGCTGTTCCGCTGCGCGAGGTGACGTCCGAGAGTGTAGTGGATTCGCTGCTGTCAGTGTTTGCACGAGTTGGATTCCCTTCCGAGGTCCAAAGTGATCAGGGTAGCGTTTTCACGAGTGTCCTCACCACCTCATTTCTCGAGCGATGCGGCATTAAGGTAGTGCATAGCTCGATCCATCATCCGCAGAGCAACAGCGTAGAAAGATGGCACTCTGTTCTCAAACGAGTCCTGAGGGGACTGTGCTATGAAAACAAGCGCGAATGGGATACCTGCCTGCCTGCAGCGCTTTTCGCTTTGCGGTCAGTGCCGCACGAATCCACTGGATTTAGCCCAGCCGAGTTGGTGTACGGAAGGTCACTGCGCTCACCTTTGCGAATGGTGCGCGAAGCCTGGGAGGGGCGCGGAGAAGACCCAACAGTAGTAGAATTCATTCTGAACCTCTTGAATCGCTTACATAACACTAAGGAACTCGTTGAGGCCAGCATGAAGTCAGCCCAGGCTCGTTCCAAGGTGTACTATGATAAGTCAGCCCGTCAAAGGACGTTTTGTATCGGGGACCAGGTGATGTTGCTGAGAAGTTCAAGGCAGAATAAGCTCGAAGTACAGTGGGAAGGACCGGCTGAAGTCGTTGCAAAGCTTTCTAACACTAACTACGCAGTGAAAATTCCCGGTAGGCGTAAAGAAGTGCGCATTTATCATTGCAATCTTATGAAGCCTTATGTGCAGAGGGAAGCCGTGGTAAATCTAACGTTAAACCTTCCCGAGGAGATGGGGGACAACTTGATTTGCCTCAGCGGAAAAGGAAGCAACGCTCAGGAGCTTCTCAAAAAGACGGAGCAGAGAGGAGAACTAAAGAAATCCCAGCTGTCCGATCTGGGCGAGATAATAACAGAGTTTGAGGCCTGCTTCGTGGACAGGCCAGGCAGAACTGATTTGACTGAGCACGATATTGAGCTGACTTCAGACGTGCCAGTGCGATCAAGGTGCTACCGATTTTCTCCAAGGCAAAGAGAAATTCTGGATAGGGAAGTAACTCGCATGCTGGAATTGGGAGTAATAAAACCCTCGGAAAGCGATTATGCTTCGCCTATGATCTTAGTAGAAGCTCCAGGTAAAGACCCTAGGCCTGTGGTAGACTACCGAAAGCTAAATTCTCTCACCAGGGATCAAGTGTATCCTATTCCGAATATTGAGGAGAGAGTAGAACAGGTCAGTAGAGCGGCATATGTGACTACGCTGGACCTTACTCGAGGATACTGGCAAGTACCGCTCACTGAACGCGCCAGCAGATACGCGGCTTTCGTCACTCCGACGGGCAGCTACCAGCCAACAATGATGAGTTTCGGGCTCAAAAATGCTCCATTTTGTTTTTCCCGACTCATGGATAGGGTTTTAAAGGGGTGTGAAACATTCGCGGTGCCTTATTTAGACGACATTGCGGTTTTTTCCGACTCATGGGCGGACCATATGGTACATCTAAGAGCTGTACTGAGCCTTTTGCGTCAAGCTGGACTAACCGTAAAGGCCGAGAAATGTTGCCTGGCAAGGGCGACCGTGGACTACTTGGGTCACAATGTAGGTCAAGGTTTCAGGAAACCCAGCGAGATTAAGATTTCTGCGGTAGCAGACTACCCGCGGCCGAGCACGAAGACGGAAATTCGAGCATTCCTGGGTCTGACTGGGTACTACAATCACTACATCCCTAACTATTCAGCTTTGGCTAGCCCTCTGACCGACGCTCTCCGCAAGACAGAACCGACAAATGTAGTCTGGGACGAACAAAAGGAAGCCTCCTTCGTAAACCTGAAGGCTGTGCTGATTAGCCGTCCGGTATTGCGAGCTCCAGACTATGGCCGAGAATTCACGGTCCAGTGTGATGCCAGTGATCGAGGGTTAGGTGCTGTTCTCTGCCAGAGAGATGACGACGGTAATGAGCACCCCGTGCTCTACTTGAGCAGAAAACTGAGTTCTAGAGAGAGGGCTTATTGCGCGTCAGAGAAGGAATGCGCTTGCATTGTATGGGCCATTCAAAAATTGCAGTGCTATCTTGGAGGGGCCAAATTCACCGTAGAGACGGACCATTGTCCCCTGGCTTGGCTGCAAACTGCGACATCGAAGAACAGTCGCCTTCTTAGGTGGAGCTTGATTTTACAGCAGTACAATTTTGAAATAAGATACAAAAAGGGGAAGTTAAATGGGAATGCGGACGCGCTTAGCCGCTCTTTCTAAGCGGTCCGAGATGTTCCTCACCATGTATCCAAATTGATAATCAGGTTTTTTTTTTTTTTCGTGCGCTTGAATATAGATGACTATGTAAAGCAGCACGTTTGGTTTTCGAGGCATACGTGGGTCCTGAACGTCTTGAGAGTGGGCTTTTCTCGAACAACAATGGCAGTTTTCTTTTGACCTGGTCTCTTCAGACGGGAGCCGAGTGCTTGCTTCGACATGTGGTTGAGTTTCAGATAGCTCAAGCAATTTGGCCTACAACAATCAAGACAACGCGACATGCAACAGCGAGCTTCAAGCGTTCACGTGCAGGCCATTAAGTCGTCTCTTCATGCAGCAGCTGCGGCTGCTGCCCTCCGAGTCTCTTCTGGCGGGGGAGGAGGCTGTTACGACCAAGCATCCGCATTTGCGCGCTCTATTGTTCGCCTGTGGGCATGGAAAAGTTTTGTGAATATGTGGTGATGGTCCATTGGCTCTAAGTGAGCCTGTTTCCAGGAATCCTGTTTTGTAAGCATGTTTTGCTTTGTGGACAACCTGCAAATGCCAAATTGGCCCTGTCAAGAGAACGTCTGGAAAAACACAAAGAAACGTCCCCCTGCGGGAAATAGCAGGAAGTGCTTTCTTTTGTTCACCCTTCCAGTCGAGAAGTGCTATCCTCCAGTGATGAATGCCTCCTATCCAAAGGAGACGACAGAGTGACATGTCCGCTGACGTGCAGGACAAGAGAAGAGCATGACTCATACGGCCATTAAGTGATTTCCCGGGAATGCAGGAAAGATTTGCAATTGTCGAAAAGGGACCATGTTGGGAGCCCTATGCGGCGCCACGTGCACTCGGGTTTCTGAGAAGTAAAACCCCCAGAACCAGCCTGTGGTTTCTTTGCTGAAGAATAGAAATGTACCTCCTCTCCTCGCCGTTCCCAAGCTTTTCCCGCCAACAAGTGATCACGCCCCACGAATGAATGCCGGACCAGTCAGTGCTTCAGACCATCAGTGCAGTGATGTGTTCGATTGGATGCCGATACCTGAGGGGCGTGCCCTGGATTTGGTTGGTCAGCATCTTCAGAGAGGGGCTGGACATAGGGGGTTTTTAAGGACGCTGCAGAGCACGAAATGTCGCTCTGGGCCCTGGGTAAACGGCTCATCCAGTCGCTTCTCGCTATGAACTCTTAACGCTTGTCATTTTGCTGATGTACCCTTCTTCTTCATGTAAATATTCTTGTAAATACGTTTTCTCAAAGTGCCAGTAAACCTGCTTGTACATATTTTACCAACTTCGAAGATTCAGTCCTTCTTCAACCCGGAGTCTCTGCACGCTACCAAGTGAAGGCCGGGTCGCCATAGCCCCAGCGTCACGACAGGGCCCAGAGCGCCATTTCGTGCTCTGCAGCGTCCTTAAAACCCCCTATGTCCAGTCCCTCTCTGAAGATGCTGACCAACCAAATCCAGGGAACGCCCCTCAGATATCGGCATCCAATCGAACACATCACTGCACTGATGGTCTGAAGCACTGACTGGCCCGGCATTGTTTCGTTGAGCCTGGTCACTTGTTGGCGGGAAAAGCTTGGGAACGGCGAGGAGGTACATTTCTATTCTTCAGCCAAGAATCGATAGGCAGCTGGTTCCGGCAAGTGGATTTACTTCTCAGAAACCCAAGTGCACGTGGGCGCCGCATACGCTCCCAGCATTGTCCGTTTTCGACAATTGCAAATCTTTCCTGCATTCCTGGGAAATCACTTAATGGCTGTATGCGTCATGCTCCTTTCTTGTCCTGCACGTCAGCGGACATGTCACTCTGTCGTCTCCTTTGGAAAGTAGGCATTCCTCACTGGACGATAGGGCTTATCGACTGGAAGGGTGAACAAAAGAAAGAAAGCACTTCCTGCATTTCCCGCAGGGGGACGTTTCTTTGTGTTTTTCCAGACGTTCTCTTGGCAGGGTCAATTTGGCATTTGCAGAGTGTCCACAAAGCAAAACAGGCTTACAAAACAGGATTCCTGGAAACAGGCTCACTTAGAGCCATTGGACCATCACCACATATTCACAGCCCTTATCCATGCCCACAGGCGAACAATAGAGCGCGCAAATGCGGATGCTTGGTCGTAACAGCCTCCTCCCCCGCCAGATGAGTCTCGGAGGGCAGCAGTCCCAGCTGCTGCATGAAGAGACGACTTACTGGCCTGCACGTGAACGCTTGAAGCTCGCTGTTGCTTGTCGCGTTGTCTTGATTGTTGTAGGCCAAATTGCTCGAGCTGTCTGAAACTCAACCACATGTCGAAGCAAGCACTCGGCTCCCGTCTGAAGAGACCAGGTTAAAAGAAAACTGCCATTGTTGTTCGAGAAAAGCCCACTCTCAAGACGTTCAGGACCCACGTATTCCTAGAAAACCAAACGTGCTGCTTTACATAGTCACATATATTCAAGCGCACGAAAAAAAAAAAAAAGGAAAAAAAAAAGAACCTGAGTATCAATTTGGATACATGGTGAGGAACATCTCGGACCGCTTAGAAAGAGCGGCTAAGCGCGTCCGCATTCCCATTTAGCTTCCCCTTTTTGTATCTTATTTGAAAATTGTACTGCTGTAAAATCAAGCTCCACCTAAGAAGGCGACTGTTCTTCGATGTCGCAGTTTGCAGCCAAGCCAGGGGACAATGGTCCGTCTCTACGGTGAATTTGGCCCCTCCAAGATAGCACTGCAATTTTTGAATGGCCCATACAATGCAAGCGCACTCTTTCTCTGACGCGCAATCAGCCCTCTCTCTAGAACTCAGTTTTCTGCTCAGGTAGAGCACAGGGTGCTCATTACCGTCGTCATCTCTCTGGCAGAGAATAGCACCTAACCCTCGATCACTGGCATCACACTGGACCGTGAATTCTCGGCCATAGTCTGGAGCTCGCAATACCGGACGGCTAATCAGCACAGCCTTCAGGTTTACGAAGGAGGCTTCCTTTTGTTCGTCCCAGACTACATTTGTCGGTTCTGTCTTGCGGAGAGCGTCGGTCAGAGGGCTAGCCAAAGCTGAATAGTTAGGGATGTAGTGATTGTAGTACCCAGTCAGACCCAGGAATGCTCGAATTTCCGTCTTCGTGCTCGGCCGCGGGTAGTCTGCTACCGCAGAAATCTTAATCTCGCTGGGTTTCCTGAAACCTTGACCTACATTGTGACCCAAGTAGTCCACGGTCGCCCTTGCCAGGCAACATTTCTCGGCCTTTACGGTTAGTCCAGCTTGACGCAAAAGGCTCAGTACAGCTCTTAGATGTACCATATGGTCCGCCCATGAGTCGGAAAAAACCGCAATGTCGTCTAAATAAGGCACCGCGAATGTTTCACACCCCTTTAAAACCCTATCCATGAGTCGGGAAAAACAAAATGGAGCATTTTTGAGCCCGAAACTCATCATTGTTGGCTGGTAGCTGCCCGTCGGAGTGACGAAAGCCGCGTATCTGCTGGCGCGTTCAGTGAGCGGTACTTGCCAGTATCCTCGAGTAAGGTCCAGCGTAGTCACATATGCCGCTCTACTGACCTGTTCTACTCTCTCCTCAATATTCGGAATAGGATACACTTGATCCCTGGTGAGAGAATTTAGCTTTCGGTAGTCTACCACAGGCTTAGGGTCTTTACCTGGAGCTACTACTATGATCATAGGCGAAGCATAATCTCTTTCCGAGGGTTTTATTACTCCCAATTCCAGCATGCGAGTTACTTCCCTATCCAGAATTTCTCTTTGCCTTGGAGAAAATCGGTAGCACCTTGATCTTACTGGCAAGTCTGAAGTCAGCTCAATATCTTGCTCAGTCATATCAGTTCTGCCTGGCCTGTCCACGAAGCAGGCCTCAAACTCTGTTATTATCTCGCCCAGATCGGACAGCTGGGATTTCTTTAGTTCTCCTATCTGCTCCGTCCTTTTGAGAAGCTCCTGTATCTTAGGATCATTGGCTTGCTCCATAGCTAAGTCCTCTCGAGTTCCACTTAAAAGTCTCGTGAGATTACTAGACACTGGCGGCAAGAGGTTACTTTCAAGAACGTCCTCATTCCGTGTCTTATCAAGCTCACTTTCATGCTGACTTATCTGAGATGCCTCGCTCTCAAAGTTTTCTGGCCCGCTATCTTCTACATCGACCACTGTTTTAACTGTCGTTTCCTCCACTGTGGAATTTTCTGGTATGAGCAGTGTAGCTAGTTCTCGCGCCTTTGAACGTGTTAAGGCTTGCACAACTCTGTCTCCGAACAGGATGCCCCTCTTTCGCAGTAGCATGTCCGATTTGTTGGAAAACAAATACGGATAGCTTTTAGGAAGCTTTCCTGAAACAGCAGCCTCGGTTGTTAACTCGCCGAAAGGGCCCTCGATGACCACGTTCGCGATTGGCAAGCACACACTCTGTTCCTCCACTACCTGGCGGATCCATGCACACTGTCCTGTATAGTCGGAAGGCGATACATACGCCGGATGGACAACATCCATCGTTGCGGCCGAATCGCGCAGTACCTTGCAAGGCTTCCCGTTGACTACTAGGTCATGCAGGTAGGGTTCCAAAAGCTGCATATTTTCATCGCAGTCACTGACATACGAGAAAACAATCTTTTCTTTCCGGCAGTTGACGGCAATGTGACCCTGCTCATTACACCTAAAACATGTGAGCGGCTTCCTAGCCTCAAACTTTTTCTTTGTGTTCTGCGCGTTGGTCACTTCCCCACTTTTCTCACTGCCGTCCTTTCTAGGGCGTTTGCCTGAAGAAGCCTTCCTTTCTTCGTTTGCAAATCTAGCAAAGTGCCTTTCCTGACGGTTTTTCACACTGAACTTGGGATTGCGGGGCCTATCCACTGCTGGGTTGCTGAATTGTCGGCGCGAAGCATACTCCTCAATGAGTTCGGCAGCTTCAGTTGCCGACTTAATGTCGCCTCGGTCCTGTAACCAATTTCTTTCTTTTTCTGGGAGGCAGCTATAAAACTGCTCCAAAAGAATTCGCTCGACTACAGCGTCCCTATCACTGTAGGAATCAGTGCTCTTTAGCCACTCGCCCAAATTAACTCTTAAATTGTACAGGAATTCAGGGTAACTCTCGTCCCTGGACTTAGTAGCGTTCCGAAAACGTTGTCTGAACGCCTCGGCGCTAAGCCTATATTTTCTCAGAAGGCAAGCTTTGACCTTCTCGTAGTTGTCCGCGTCCTCCTTGCTTAGCCGCGCGACAACCTCCGCTGCCTCGCAGGGCAGAACCGTCAATAATCTCTGAGACCACGTGTCTCGCTGGAAGGACAGTTCTTCGCAAGTTCGCTCAAAGTTACCCAGATACAGACCGATATCCCCTGATATCACATATGGCTGCATGTACTTTGACATCTTGAAATCTGCCTCCTTGTTGAGAAGAGGTACCGCTAGCTGGGGACAATTGCCCGACCTCTTGCTCAACTCTACTTCTAATTTCCGGAGCTCAATTTCTAGCTCCCGCTTTTTTGCTTCTCTCTCAATTTCACGCTCCCGCCTCTTTTCCTCTTTTTCTCGCTCTTTCTGCTGTATGAGCTGCTCCTCCTTTTTTTGTTCGATGAGGTTCCATGCTTCACTGAGCTCCTCATCATCGGCTCCCAAATCAGTGATTGCCTTTAAAATCAAGGTTTTTCGTGCCAAACCACTCATATCAATTCCCAATTCCTCACACAATAGCAACAGGTCCGGTTTCTGCAGCTTTTGTAGGTCCATGATCGCTCCGAGTGTCGGCTACTTCCAAAACAACTGTGCAAACTACCAAACCTAAAGGCGTTTCAACACTTTTTACCAGTTCTAAAATCTAACCCTGTTCTAGAACCTGGTCCACATCAGAAGAAAAGCCAAGCACTCACCCACACATGCGATCGATGTTCCGAGCTGCTCTCTTGTTGGCCGATTGTTGCGCCTGCTTGTTGCTTGAGATGCCACCTCCGATCACAAGATGTTGTGGCTTGTAGATTCTGATCCACCTCGAATCACCAGATGTTGTAGCTTGTAGATCCAGATCCCACCTCCAGTCATCAGATGTTGTGGCTTGTAGATTCAGATCCCAACGCTGGTCACCAGTGTTGGGGCTTGTAGATTCAGATCCTACCGCTGATCACCAGTTGTCGTGGGGCTGGGGCTATGTCGACCCGGCCTTCACTTGGTAGCGTGCAGAGACTCGGGGTTGAAGTAGGATTGAATCTTCGAAGTTGGTGAAATATGTACAAGCAGGTTTAATGGCACTTTGAGAAACTTATTTACAAGATTATTTACACGAAAAAGAAGGGTACATCAGCAAAATGGCAAGCGTTAAGAGTTCATAGCGAGAAGCGACTGGATGAGCCGTTTACCCAGGGCCCAGAGCGCCATTTCGTGCTCTGCAGCGTCCTTAAAACCCCCTATGTCCAGCCCCTCTCTGAAGATGCTGACCAACCAAATCCAGGGAACGCCCCTCAGATATCGGCATCCAATCGAACACATCACTGCACTGATGGTCTGAAGCACTGACTGGCCCGGCATTGTTTCGTTGAGCCTGGTCACTTGTTGGCGGGAAAAGCTTGGGAACGGCGAGGAGGTACATTTCTATTCTTCAGCCAAGAATCGATAGGCAGCTGGTTCCGGCAAGTGGATTTACTTCTCAGAAACCCAAGTGCACGTGGGCGCCGCATACGCTCCCAGCATTGTCCGTTTTCGACAATTGCAAATCTTTCCTGCATTCCTGGGAAATCACTTAATGGCTGTATGCGTCATGCTCCTTTCTTGTCCTGCACGTCAGCGGACATGTCACTCTGTCGTCTCCTTTGGAAAGTAGGCATTCCTCACTGGACGATAGGGCTTATCGACTGGAAGGGTGAACAAAAGAAAGAAAGCACTTCCTGCATTTCCCGCAGGGGGACGTTTCTTTGTGTTTTTCCAGACGTTCTCTTGGCAGGGTCAATTTGGCATTTGCAGAGTGTCCACAAAGCAAAACAGGCTTACAAAACAGGATTCCTGGAAACAGGCTCACTTAGAGCCATTGGACCATCACCACATATTCACAGCCCTTATCCATGCCCACAGGCGAACAATAGAGCGCGCAAATGCGGATGCTTGGTCGTAACAGTTTGCCGTAGTGTTCCCTCAGGCTTTCCATCGGCTTAGGGCTTGGATGGGCTCTATCCCTCGCGGTCTGGCGTCTAGAACGAAACTCTTCTGCCAACTCTGCCACGCATTCTAGGGTTTTCTCGCCCGGCCTATCCTGCACCCACGTGCGTATTTCTCGTCCCAGGCAGTTATAAAACTGCTCTAGGCAGATTACCTCGACTACTTTGTCATGCGTCCCGAACGCATCCTCTCCTTTCAGCCACTCAGTAAGGTCGGCCTTCATGTTATAGGCAAAATCTGGGAAAGATTCGCTAGGCCGCTTTTGAGTCTCTCTGAAACGGCGACAGAAGGCGTCCAGGGACAGGCGGTACTTCTTCTGCAGTGCTGCCTTTGCTTTAATGTAGTCGTCTGCTTCTTTTTTCTTTAGTCGAGCTAGTACTTGGGACGCTTCACACGGTAGCACCGTTAGCAATTTCTGAGACCACGATGCAGATGGAATGCCTAATGACTCACACGTACGTTCAAAATTAACCAGAAAGAGTCCTATGTCCTCACCGAGCTTGTACGGTTGAAAGAGATCCTTCATCCTGGAATTTTGTGTCCCGTGTACTCTTAAGGAGTCGGATGTCTCGCGCCCATTAGACTCGGCTAACTGTAGGGTGAGCCGCTTGCTCTCCAGTTCATGCTGGCACTCCCTTTCACGCTCCTCAGGAGCTTTTCTCTCGCGTTCCTCCTCCCTTTCTCTATCCAGCCTCTCCTGTTCCTGTTCTTTCTTAAGCACTTCCTGGGTGTCTTCCCAACATTCCTTTATTTCCTCTGCAACTGCTCCGCTTTCCTCAATTGCCTGTACTATGAGCGGTTTCCTATGAATAGACCCACAATCGATCCCCAATTATCTGCATATCAAAACCAGGTTCGCTTTGCGCAGCTTTTTCCAGACCATGACTGCTCCGAAGTGACGGCTATACACTCTACTCTAGTGGTTAAAGAAGATCACTAAGAAGCTACAACCACCAGTAATTACCGAGCTTCACAATTTCGACATGTGTTGTAAAACCTGGCAAAACTCGAGAAAGACCGTGCACTCACCCAACTGGAGCCAGGACACTGCGCAAACGACAACACCGTTGCCATCCAGATGATATCAACGGAAGACCGGGGCCCATACGGACTTCGCCGCAAGGCGTTGAGGAAGGCAGAAGACGGCAGGAGTTGTTAGGAGAAGAGCAAACTGAAGATTTATTTTACATATTTACAAAACACAAACGTGCAAGCACGTGAAAGGGATCGAGGTAGCTCTTAATGAACTGAGAGCACAGGCGAGTTACACTGAAGCAGCCCTCGTAGGCTGCTTAAATCACCTTTCAGTCTCACTGTGGAACCCGCAATTTTCCCAAACATACAATAGGCGCTGAGCCACTTCTTTAGGCTCCGCCCAACTGTTCCACCAGCACCTTACGCACAAACGCGCACACATACACACACCTCTTCGCACTTGTACAGGGAATACGGTATACCACTGCACAACAGCCAGGCCGTCCCCGTTGTTCTCTCTGAAGCGGCGATGTCCCATCTGGTTTCAGCCATCTTCAATGGAGCCGGTCAGGCGATGGTGCACGCATCCTCAGCAGCAAAATCCTGGTCTTAATGGCCATCGAGCGGCACGAGCAGCAGCATCTTTGAGTCAACGGTAGCCATCTCCCACTGCTGGGTCCCAACACGACGGCGTGGCGCGGCTCCTTGTTTTCTCCGGGCCGTGATCCATTGTTCAGAGGAGGGGTGCCGAAGATCAAAAGACGCCCGTTCCGGTTGCCGACAAAAGCGCTTTAGTTCAATTAGCCTGTCGGGAAGATAAGGATTCGTGCTCCCTTGTACTGACGTCCCCCGTCAACACGCCACGGCCCGCTGTCGCAAGGAAAAACCACATCCGGCGTTCCAGCGGCGCTCTCCGAATGCGCGGACCCTCCGGGACGATTTAGGGCCCCGGGCATAACAATACGTAACAAAAGGAAATGGATTTTTGCTTTTACCACATTATTTTACCGCATTAAAACTTGTGCATGAGCTCTATGGGAAACAAATCTCGTAGTTTTTACATTGTAGGAAATACTGCTCATTGCCACAATATACAGCGATTTTTAATTACAGAAAACTGGTGATATTATGAGCCATTATTACATGACGGGGCACCACAGTCTAAAGTAACTTTTCGCAATAACGGTTTTCCGTCTGCAGTTTGCGCCCCATCCTGCTTTTTTTTCTCCCATACCTTGAGAACGCCTAGCCCATATGTTGAGGAAACTGGCAATGGACGCGCATAGTCTATGCCTCCCCATTCTTTCAGCAGTCAATCTGAATTATCCTCTGCGCTGCTGGCTTTTATTAGACTGCAGTTTAGACGAGACGGAAGTGCTGCTGGCATTCCAGGGCCTGCTTTTACTCTCCCAAGAAAAAACGCCGGTCCTCCAAATGAATATATACAATAGTACGCAATTTGCGAAACAGAAGAGACATCGATCCATTACAGCTTTCTGTTTTTTGCTTTTCAGATATATTCCTTAAAAAGACAAGGTTTGCAGTGTTGAAGCCTGATTTAGACTCCTTAAGAAGATACGCGGCCCTTGCTAAAGGCTGTCATCTTATAGATAAAGAGCCTTCAATAATACGCAAACTGGTAAAACATCTTGTCATGTTTTCCTGAAGTAGAATAAAGAATACCTATAATTTTGGTGAATCAGCGTCGCACTCCTTAGGGTACATCTGGTTGTTATGTAAAATGATGAATAGAAAGAGTATAACTATTGTTATTCTGAGTGGGGGCAAGCCCCGTGAGCGAGGAACTTCCTTAACAGTGTTGCTGGCACGGTGTAAGAAGTAGTTGCTGGGTAGAGACTAGGGGTTTATTGAACTTATGGAAGATATGGAAAGAAAGAAACGCAAGCGCTCCTGAAGCATTGCTTCTGATACCTTGGTCGCGCAGGCCCTAGGAAGGTCGACTTCCAAGACCGGGTTTCGGTGTTGCGTGCGTCGTCGTCACGGCGGGCAGTCGGGATACCGCGGTCTCTCCGAAGCGGTCGGCTCGCCTGTTCGAAGAAGGCATGGCAGCTGGAGCGGCCGTGCGCCTTTTAGCTAGGAAGCGGTGTGGCTGTGCGTCGGTTCGCGTACACAACTATTATATGTAACTAATCACTGGGTCATTAATTTGGGAAATTGCCGTCGCTCGCCGAATATGCACCGGAGATCGATTGGCAGCGCTCCCGACTGCTCTGGGGATTGACGCTGGAGAATCAGGCTTGATTACTGCCTCATACGCCTCACTCTCTCAGTTTATCTGCATCCCCTAATCGCATCATGTGTCTGAGATTGCCGTGACAGATAGAAATGGTTTTAGAAATAAAGGCATATAAACTTATAAAGAATTAGGAGGACGCTGAAGTTTTGCCCTAAGAATAAACACGATAGTGCCTTTAACGCCCCCTTTTCGGGCAGCAACTTTTTTATTAACTGTTTAATTTGTATGTGAATAAAGGAAGGTGCAATACCAGTCTCACTGTTCGGTGTACGAAGGCACGTTTTTGGTGGACGACTACAGTTAATTTATACATCGATTTATACGAAAGAAAGGTGCGGTATCTGCAACAGTTCTTCATGGAGAGAGAGAGAGAGAAAACTTTATTTCAAAAAGAAAAACATAAGAGAAAGGAAAAAAGAAAAAAAGGGGGGGGGGGCAGTGAGTGGAGTCTTCATTTCAAGACTCTAGTGGCCTGGGCTGCCGCTCTTGCCTGAGTTACCAGTCTACGCTGGGTCTCTAGATCATAGCATTGCAGAGTGGCCTCCCACTGCGCCTCCGAATGGTGCATGTTTATGTGTGGAGGTTTGGGGCCTGTGCACCCCCATGTGACGTGGTAGGCGGTGGGCTGGTCGTCGCACCAAGGGCATATGTCTGTGTAGTGTTCTGGAAACATTATGTTGTATTGATATAGGTTTGGGGTAAGTGTTGGTTTGGAGCTGTCTCCATTCCCGCATTTCTTGTGCATTTAGACCCTTGTGTGGAGGGGGATAAATCCTACGTTGTTCCCGTGGGTACTTAAGTCGCGCGCCGTAAGTCGCTGGGACAGGAATGCTGGTTGTGAGATCAGGATTGGTGGCCGCTCGGTTTGTGTGACCTCGAGCTAGCCTATCCGCGACCTCATTACCTTCCAATCCAGAGTGCCCCGGAACCCAAGTGATCTGATGTTTGAGTTGTGAGGTTGTAGCCAATGGGTTAGTTGTCAAGCGAGCTAATTTTTTAGGTATTCTGCCTGCAAGACGGAGCCGACATGCCGCTTGTGAGTCGGTGATTACGTGAAGCTCTCGATAGGTCGCGTCTCCGTAGGTAATGGCCAGCACGATCGCCGCCACTTCCGCTTCTGTGATAGTACAGTGCGGGATGGACATGCTGGAGACTTCTGTGTATGAAGAGCCCGCCACCACGGCTGCTGCTGCGTTCGATGCATGCTCGTATAGAGCGGCATCCACATAGACAGTTCTCGGACTGCGTTCCACTGCACGCTTAAGATAATTCACTCGGGCGTGTCTTCTGCCTTCGTTGTGGACTGGAGACATGTTCTTTTCGAGCGGGGCACATATACTCTTGCCCGGTACGGAACAGGAATGTTAGTCGTTCACTGTATAGCTTGTACGTCCGAAGGATAGCCAACGCGCTCGAGAATGAGCCGGCCAGTCTCAGTTGACAGAAGGCGTTCCCTTTGGGACAGGAGGACAGCCTCTTGAATTTCTTCAAATGTGTTGTGCAGTCCAGGAGCTTCCAATTTGACGTTGGAGGTGTATGGTGGGAGGCCTAACGCGTTCCTGTAAGCTGCACGTATCATTGCGTTTACTTTGTTGAGATCTCTTCGGAGCAGGGTGAGGTAAGGTAGTCCATTGGAGAGGCGACTGATGACCAGCACCTGCACCAGACGGATCGTGTCTTCTTCCCGCATGCCTTTTCTGTTTCTGGCCACCCGGCGGATCATTTTAGAGATATGCTGTGTTCTATTCTCGAGGAGGTGGAGCACGTAGTCTACTTTTCTATCGCTTTGGAGCCAGAGACCCAGGATTCGTATGAGTGGCACTTCCCAGATTGGGACTCCATGCAGGAGGATGCTAAGATTGCCTGGTGATGTATAGTGGTACCCACGTACGCGGATGACTTCAGATTTATCTGGGGAGCATTGGAGCCCGCATCGAAAGGCCTCTGTTTCCACGCAGGTTGCGGCTGCTTGAAGTGTTTCTTCTTTCTGGCCTAGAGAGCCGGTGGTTGTCCAGATCGTAATGTCATCGGCATACAGGGTGTATCCAATGTTAGGAACCTTTTGCAGAGCCCTTGCGATTCTAATCAAGGTGATGTTGAAGAGGAGCGGGGAGATGACCGATCCCTGTGGCGTGCCCTTGTTTGGCATGTCTTGAAGATCCGATCTCATGTCACCCATTCCTATCGTTGCCGTTCGGTTGGACAAAAAATTCTTGACTTATCGGAAGGTGCGTTCGCCGCAGTTTAGGTTATTGAGCTCGGATAGGATTGCCTCGTGAGACACGTTATCAAACGCGCCTTTTAGATCTAGCGCCATAATGAGGTGCTCGCCTCCTCTCGGTATGTTAGAAGGTACCTCCTCCTTGAGGAGAAGAAAAGCGTCTTGAGTGGACAGGCCCGTTCTGAAGCCGATCATGGAGGGATGGAAGAGGCCGTTATCTTCTATGTAGTGTTGAAGTCGCGTCTGGATGACTCGCTCGTAGAGCTTGCCCAGGCACGAGGTGAGTGATATGAGTCGTAGCGTTTCGACCGCCGGCTTCTTGCCCGGTTTTGGAATTACGATTATCTCCGAGCGCTTCCACTCAGAGGGAATTTCATTCTTCTCCCACAGCGAGTCGTTCAAATACTTGGTGAGGTTGCTGATTTGTGCCTTGCTGAAGTTGCGGATCATGGCGCTGCTGATCTTGTCCATTCCCGCCGCCGTGTTGCGGGTGCATGATCGAACTGCAGCATACACCTCGGCTTCAGAAATGGGAGCATCGAGTGCCGGATTTTCCTCGCCCTGGTAGGTCAAAGAGCAAGGAGGATCTGGGCTGGTTCCGATATATTTGTCCGTAAGAGCCTGAAGCAGCGTGGCGTCGTCCCCTGGAAAAAGGTGAGCAATACGCTTCAGGGTCCGTGTAGATGCGGATTTTGATTTAGAGGGGTCAATGAGGTTCCGCAGGATTGTCCAAGTACGGGACGTTCCCAGCGTTCCTCTCAATGACTCGCAAAACTGTTGCCAATTTTGTTGTGCTAGGTTGGTGGCGTATGTCTGGGCTTCCTCCGTGAGCTGCGCAATCCGCAGAAGGAGAAGTCTATTTAGGCGCTGTCTTTTCCATCGCCTCACAAGGCAACTGCGCTTTTGCCATAGCTTCAGAAGATGGCGGTCTACCTCTGCGGCTTCCAGTGTGCGTTGTATTATTTCGGTGGCTTGCTTGTGTGCTTGTCTGATGTCTTCGCTCCAGTCCTGTATGGACTAAATTGGACCTGATGGGACGTATGCGTTGCGGAATTTGGGCCAATCGGTGATGTGGGCAGCGCCCAGATCCCTCCGGATTTTGGTAGATGATATGAATGCGCTTAGTATGCAGTGGTCACTTCCCAGGGTTTTTTTCTAGGTTCGTCCATGTAGCCTCAGAAACGTTCTTGATCAGGGTGGGGTCCGGGCAGGAGTCACGGGAGACGCTGTTGCCTTCTCTTGTCGGATATAGAGGGTCGGTGAGGAGTTCCAAGCCGACGGCTTCTATTGCTCGCGCAACTGTCACTCCTCTGGCTGAGTTTGACTGGTACCCCCAGTCCCGGTGCGGCGTGTTGAAGTCTCCGACCACGACAAGCTGATTTGCTTGGGCCAGGTGGGTGGCTTCGGAAAGGAGGTTGGTGAAGTCGGCCTTCGCGCGTCGTGGCGGCTTGTACATGTTGATGACGAATGTACTCTTTCGGCCTCGTTTGTTAGGCACTATTTCTATCGCTAAGTGCTCAACGTCCGGTTCGGATAAGGAGTGCTCGATTACAGTAATGGCGTTTGCGACGAGGATTGCAACAGATGGCATGCTAGCGGCATGTGTGGTTGGCGGACCGTGTAGTAGCCGTCTAGAGTCGGTGACCTGTCGGCTCCTACCTCTTGCAAACAGATAATGTCAGGTCTGATGAGGGTGGTGCAGATATATTGTTTCAGCAAACCCTGTTTTCGTCTGAAGCCCCTGCAGTTCCATTGCCAGATTTCTATGTGTTCGATGTTCGTGCTACGGTGTGGGGTGCCAACGGGCAAGGGACGCGAGGACACCTGACTGCTAAGGCCCATACTGAGTTCGAGCGCGGATTTTGTCCGAACGTTCGTGCAAAATAGAGCACGACTCATGTCCTGCATGATGATTCGACGGGCGACCGGCGGCAGCACAGGGGGACACATAATGTTGGGGTCCCGGACGGAGCGAGGGCAAGCCGCCGAAGCATGTGACCCCGCACAACGGGCACAACACGCCTTCGAAGGATCATTCTTGAGCTTGCACTTCTTCAAAGCGTGGCCATACTGCGCACAAAAAGTGCACAGGGGAACATGCAGGTCCTCACGGACCTCGACTGAAGTCCAACCGATGGTTACACGACGCGCTGCACAGAGGCGGGCAAAAGCGGGTGGGTCAGTTTCAATAACATGAACAAACTGTCTGGAGCGCTGTGCAAAAGAGAGCCTGACCTTACAGGAAGAAGGGTCCAGATGTAGAGCGTGGTTCCGATGTTTGAGTGCCGCGATGAGCTCCTCTGGTCTTATATCAGGGTCAATCCCAGTCAGTCGTACGTGCGGATTCCGCTGCTTGGGGATTCGGACGTTCACGGAGTTCCGCGTTGCCTCGATCCGTGAGATTGCGGACTTCAGATGGTCGAGATCCTCAGGGTCCCTGGAGGTAACCGTCACGGCGCGATGAGAGGCCCTGAGAGTAACAGCTCCGATTCCCTCAGCTTCTGGATCGATGTTCGCCTTGAGCAGAGCCGCCACCTCGCTGCCAACGTTGTCCAAGGGTGCAACAGAAGTAAGGAACATCTGGTGCAGCTGAGGATCCGGGCAGGATTCTCCAGACTGAGGAGGCCTGTACGGATGAGAGGTCGCAGCAGGAGCTGCAATGGCAGCGCCTCCCTGTTGATGAGATTCTGAAACGCCGCTCAACGTGGCAGCATACGTCCGAGGGACCTGGGGTTGCCGCCTCACGTCGCAGAGGTCCGCCGCTGTAGTGGTGTCCTGGGAAGTCCCGCAAGCAAGCCGCATTCGGAGGACACACAGCTCATGCTCTCGCGCCGCCAAAGAGGTCCGGAGCGTTTCTGAATGGTTCAGCTCAGCGACTGCACACGTAAAGAAGTGCGCAGTGTGTCGGTACAGGGCACAGACCAGAGGCAAAAGGACTGCCCTGGTTCCGGGACCAATCTTGTTATCTTTGTCCAGAATTGCCGCAACAATCTGCTCTTGGACCCTCATGGCGTCCGTGTCTGTGCCGAGCTCCAAGCGGTTAGATTGCGGCGACTCCGAGTCCGCGATTGCCCGCGGCGGAAGGTCCAGGAGCCCCGAAAGCTCAGAGATGTCGGGTTCCAAATGGAGATTGGCGGAGGTGGAGGCAGGGTGGTACTCACGAAGCGCACCAGGAGTTGCAAAGTCATCGGGGTGGTACGAAGTCTGGTCCGCGGCGGTGTTATGAGCCGCCCGACATGAGGACACGTCCCACAGAGACGATGGGCTGCATGGAGCAGCCTCGTCGGCCATGGCCAAACAGGCAGCCGGTAGGCCTAACCAGCCAGCAGCCAGAGACCAGAACGGAGAAAAAAGCGATCCGAGGGCACGGCCCGCCAGGAAGGAGGCCACTCGGAGATTCTCCCAGGTCTTACCGGGCTCCTCCGAATAACATGGGTACCTAAGACACCCGGAAATTATTATAAAAGCGAAGTAGCAAGAGAAGCGAAAAGAACCGCCTGTCAGAGAGCCATCTTCATCTTCCTTCCAAGCTCTTCATAGATACCTGAAATAAGCCTTAAGGGATGGGCCACTGCCTCGACAACAAGCCTCCATTTTTTTCTAATATGTTCCGAACACTTGCTAACTGAAGCCGGCACTTGGGTACGGCGACAGCTTTTCGATTGAACGCAGCTGAAAAGCGCTTTTCATCACGTGTGCTGAGTCTGCTCCCATAGGAGGACACGAAAAACTGCCGGAGTGGAAGACGCGAGCTCCACCACTGGAGTGAGCGACGCGGCGTTATTTTGTGCGCATGCGCTTTAAACCTCTCCTCTGTATACTCGACGAAACCCGGTGAATGCTCCCAATTCCACCAAAAAAATGAGATGAAGGAAACTTGCTTATACAGGGTGTCAATGTGTAAAGAAATGAGTGGTCATTCTCGTATGTGCAACATACGTCTCATCGAGCAATAATTCATCTATATAGACGTGAAGAATTCCGGGAGTTGCGGCCGAAGGGCGGGCTGTAGTTAAACTTTATGCTCTTGCGCTTATCATTTGTAAAGCATACGAAGTCGCATTGCTGGCCGGATAAAATATATACTAGATTTTTCGCCGAACTGTACCTTCCAAGAGCATGGAATGTCCGTCCGAAATTGGGACTGAAATTAAAGAAATGATTGTGTTCTTCGCGCAGCGATACGGATTATGAGTCGCCTTAGGCAGCTTCAGCGATAACTTGAAATGACTGAGAAAGCAAATAACCATGCATACTATGATCTCCTGTTGTAAAGGCCAGCAAAAGTATGCTTAAAAACAAATAAACATCTGTGGCTCGAGTGGCAATGGTTGCAGTCAATGTGAAAGAGGGAACAATTGCACATTTACATTAACCGAATTCCCCCGTCGGGGTGGTGCTGTGGTTACGGCGCTCGACTACTGTGCGCAAGGACGCGGGATCGAATCGCGGCCCCGGCGGCCGCTTTTCGCTGGGGGCGAAAGGCAAGGTGCCTGGGCTGTGCGATGTCAGTGCACGTTAAAGAACCCCAGGTGGTCGAAATTTCCGGAGTCCTCCACTACAGCGTCTCTCATAGCCTGAGTCGCTTTGGGACGTTAAACCCCATAAACCAACCAACCTATAAAGATTTCTTCTCGTGATCCCCACTGGCTCGTCAAGAGGCATTTGAAAGGCGGCGCTTCTTCCGACACTGTCTAAAGTGCCCCGCATCTGTCACGATCTGAGAGCTCCTGCTTCTTGGAGATAAGTATGATTACCTATCAAAGGAGCGATATGTAGCGGTACAGCGCGCAATTTTCTCAAAATGATTACTGAAGTTTACGACAGCTTATTTCTGACTGGACGTGTCACATGTTGACTTTCTTGAACAGCGACAACAACTCTAGAAGGTGTGCGACGTGGTAGCCGTAGTTCAAACTCGCCATAGTGCGCTTTGACATCTCGCTTACTCGTTGAAGTGCGTCACATAGGTTTCAACAGGCAGACCGAAGTGTATATTTAGGAAATAAATAAATTAAGCACTGACGCGCTACTTTAAGGCCTTATAGGAAATCATCGCGCAGCAGCAGTTCAAAGCGCGTTATCCCCCTTCACGCATCCCTGCAAAGAGGTGGCGCCACGGTATGTCCTCGAGCCCAATACTTAGGAACAGGCCGGCGTGAAGCCGCAAGCAGCCAACTTGTGTCGGTGAAAATTGGGGTTGAACAGCAACTTGGTGCAGCTGTCGACGCAGCCTTAAACTTTATCGAGTAATTCTAGTTCAGATCACACAAAACCGCAAACAATACAAATTTTAAGTGATAGCTTACACAACTCGTAGTAGATAATACTAATTGTCAGCACCAGATTTGAAATAATCGGTGTCTGCGTAAAAAAATCGTATCATGGGAATTTCTTGTTCTAGTGATCGATGATTGATTGGGGTGTTATAGGCGATGACGAGGGACGAAACCATTGCAGTTAATAGATGAAGTAAAGAAATGAAAAAATGAAACATTTAAAAAGAGGCTGTCTCAAAGATGTCAAACTGCTCGGAATTAAACGACAGTTCCTGCTGATGGTAAAGTGTAGAGTCTGTCACTGATCAATTATTAATTATTACAATTGAAAAAATTTAAGTAACTGGACAAGGGGGTTTGGAAGCTATAAAGTGCTCAAAATGAAATGCCAAAGCTTGACGACGGTAAGAAAATTTACAGCTTGTGACTGGTTTGCTTTGGTTTGTGGTGTTTCATGTCCCAAAGCGACTCAGGCTATGAGAGACGCCGTAGTGGAGGACTCCGGAAATTTCGACCACCTGAGTTCTTTAACGCGCACTAATATCGCACAGCACACGGGCGCTTTGATTTTCGCCTCTGTCATGACGCAGCCAGAGTGCGTCGTGGAGAAAGCGTAGGGACAAAAATGGTGCACGCTGGTCAAATGAGGACGGAAGGGCAGAGCGGGCTGGGCCCACAAAAGGCGCTGCGGGGACGGAAGGAGAAGGGGGTGCTTGAGCTTGACAGGGTACTGTAGCTTGTCCCAAAAACGGCGTCGCGCTTCCAGGAAGGACGGGGTCTCGGCTCTCCGGGGGTGCCGAGTCTCGGGTTTCGGCCGAGAGGCGTGTTGTTGTCTTCGGAGACGCTCTGCGGACGAGGCGACGATAGCAATGGCCAGCACCGTGCTTCTCTGAATGTTTTCTTTTTGGCGCAGCTAGCCAGGGCGGTGAGCAGCTTCGCTTTGATGTGTTGTGTTCTTTTTTTCTATATGAAGTGTTTCATTCATGAGAAAGTGGCGGGAAAATTGTTCATTTGTCTGGGAGTTGCGGGGGGTTGTCATTGGCTAAACCGTAAGTTTCGGCGGGACATCGGGATGCGGGAATGAGAAAGCGGGCTTTTGCTGGATGGCAGCCATGCGGGGTAGTCGTGTGTGACTTGTGGTGGCCCGGGGCCGTAGGTAGGAGACAACGTGGATGAAGTAGAGAGGAAGTTCGTGGCGGTGGCCGTTAGTAGGCTCGGCGTCGTGCAATCTGGATGTAATGAAAAGTGTGTTAGTTCTGCGTATTTTAGTTTGAGGTAATAAATGATTAGTCAGCCTTGGAAAAGCTTCAGACGGTGGTTACTCATTTAATAGACGACATGTGCTCAACTCTACAGCCGTCAGTCGCAAAGTAATTCCCCCAGGGTCCGGCACGAGGCCCTCCTCTCGCACACGTCAGCATCAACCGAGAGGGAAGCCCTTCCGCCGACTCAACCATCAGTCGAGGTGGAGGGCGTTTGTTTTTTTCTATTATTTAACTGCCTCCGTCGAAAAGACACCGCCGCGGCCGGTATTCAGTCCAGAACCCTTGGGGACAGAAGTCGCCGTAGCCACTGCACCACCGCTGCAGAGCTAGTGTCTAACTGATCAATTGAAATAATTGAAAAACAAAACATTGAAAAGAGATAGGGCACAAATAATGCTCGCAATGAAAATCCAATGCTTGGTGATCATAAATAAGAAATTCTGGACGTGCAATTGACAAATAAATATTTGAAATTAGTTCATACATTAAAATTTTTAAGAAAGGGGTTCGGAGATCTCCAACTCCTCAGAATAGAAAGAGGATGTTTGCTGATGCTATCAGTGCATAAATGTTTGGAGAATTTTAAAAAGAGAAGGTAAGAAATTTAAATTTTCAAAAATAAAAAACACCATTGTTTTTGTACGTGATACGCTGTCCTAAATAGATATATTCACCTACTACTTTCAGTGCTTCGCTACCTAACGTAAACTGCTGTTCTTTTCCTAGGCTATTAAACGTTACCTTAGTGTTCTGCATATTGATTTTCAAGCCTACTTTTTTTTTTACTTTTCCTGTCTAGGTCATCAATCATTCTTTGCAATTCATCCCCTGACTTACTTAGCAAGGCAATGTCAATCAGCAAATCGCAGATTACTGAGGTATTCTCCATCTACTCTTATCCCTAACTACTCTCATTCTATATGTCTTCTTTCTTAGATTCTAGCATATAGATGTCACTGCGTAAATTGTTCATGGTTTTTATGCACCTATTTCTGCTTACAGCTTTTTCTTTGCTTCTATTGTAAATTATTTGTGTTTATTTGATGAATCCCCCCTATGTAATGCCTGCAAAGGCCCTTAGGGTATTTGAATTAAATAAATAAATAAATAAAAATATATGTGTGTGCAATGTTAACAGTGGGTGCTGGAGTAGCTCGGTGCAGTAAGCAGCCAACAAGAGTGGCAGTTACGAGACGTAGTGTTGGGTTGAGTGCTGGGGTATTATAGCATATAAGTGGGTATTGCAACCCAGATTCAGTTTCAGTTTGGTGGAATGACTATACAGGGTATAGGTTGACATGTCCAGACGATACCAATGACAATGGCAACAATTTGGCCTCACAGATTGGCACTCATATGTTTTAATTGTTGCTATAAATGTTTTTCAGATACTTAACAAATTGCTATCCATAGCCGAAACAATACTGATGCACTGAAAAATAAAATGAAAATACTGAATATAATGCACATATATATACCTTGGTACATGTACTGTAGATTTAGGGAGCCAAGATGCGAAAGTTGTCCATAATAAATGAGCGAAAAAAAAAATTGAAATAGAAAAAAAAATAGAAATGATAGAAAAAAAGTATTTGCGCGAAGCTTTGTTGGAAAAAATTCCATTCCTTTCCCACTGCTTGTTTCCGACGAGTGACTGCATTGACACTGTCTGTAATGCGGTGTGTTGTTGACATTGTGCAGTGTTTCTTTCAACTAGAGTAGTCTTTTGATGCGTGATTTCACCCCATTTAGTTTTGTATAAGTATTCATTGTTCGTTTTTTTTCTGCGTGTTCTGTCAATACCAATGCTGTCCAGGGTCAGTTTTTTGTACTTTGTTTTGTACCGTGCCGCTCCTGCTTGGGCCATCTTTGGTCCGCAGTATGTGATAAATAAATAAAATAAATAAACAAGTCATTTTTGCTGCACTGCTTATTGATACATGTTCTGACAAACCGCACGAGTTTTGCACGGTCTCCAGATTGCTTTCCAAAGCTAGAAGGTGGCATGCATGCCGCAGATATATAAGTAATTGACAAATTGCACACTAATTTTGATCTGTCATATCTGCAAGCTCAAAAACAATTAAGTACCAGGATGCTGTTTAGCTTAATTCACTGCTGGATGACACCTCTCGCACTGATTTGACGGACAAAAATGGACACGACACCCACCTACCGCTGCACATTGCGCACTATGTCAAAAAACAACAGCAATGACAATGGCTTACCTGAGAAGCGACGGCCGATGTCACATCGTTGACGCAGATATCACAAATTTGTTCGGTACCCATGAATCGAAAGTCCGACTTTTGTAGTTGAACGGTTTAATGTTAAGGGTGCGTTCCGCTGCAGCAAAACCACGCCAATAAACTGAGAGGCTTTACGCCCACTGCCCGAGTGCGCCGACGACGACGTCGTCCAGAGCTTGGTCCAGGGCTCCCTAATCTAACGCCGTCGGCGACAACGAGGAAAGAGCCGAAAAGCCCGCCAGCCCGCCAGCCCGCCAGCCCGCCGCGAATCTGGGGACAAATTCAGACACAATTAGGGACATAGTAGTCAACATTTAGGTACTTTGTAAGAACATGGCGTTCAAAGCGTTTGGGGAAATCTAGAGACAAAATTTTGGCCGAAAAAACCCTATTCATGGCGGGTTTTAGTCGCGCCCTAGGAGAGAAGGCGCAGCGGCGCCCCTGCCGGCCGTCAATGTCAACTTGCTTCACTCGAGCATGGCCTCCGAGATAACCTCCGCGCGCACGTTTCTCTCCGGCCGTTCCAACCGGCCGGAGAGAGCGTAAGTTGGAAAAGGGGCCGTCTTTCGCCGCACCGCAGCGCTCGCGACCTATGCATCATAAAATGCATCAAGTGTTCCGCCGCAGCTTGGCGCAAACTATAAAACACGAGTTTTCTCAGCTTGCGCTGGTACCGCAGTCGAGCTGCCAGCTTTAAAATGCCACGGGCAAGACGGCAGCGCACAATTTCGCTGTCGTTAAAGTACTAATAATATAAGGCCCACATGCGCAAAGTTAGGCAGCGACTACCCGAAGCGGCATGCCTGCCCAAAGCATGCATGCGTGCTCTGGCGCTCTCTGCTGCGGTTCCGAGTCTTTTTTTTTTCTTTTTTTTTTGTCGGTGTGTATATACACGCCGTACATTTGCGCGTTCATTACTCGCTAAATACAATATTTACGAGTGCGGCCACTTACATAAACAACCATCACAAGAGTGCAATTCTCTAAATGGTTCCGCCACAGCCACATGATTATTGCTTACTTAGATGCATGTCACGATAGCTATTTTTTTTTTCTCGCGTTGTTCTAAAGCAGCCTTGGAAGATCGTAAGCACGCAAGTTCGATAGAGTCGTTACGGAAAACAATTTACATGTGTTTTTATAGCATGCCTCATGGCAAGCTTGCGTAATAAAAAAAAAGTTCGATAAAGGTGAAGGGTAATCGGGGCACGTTCAGGAACCTCTGCCGCCATATGAGTATATGCGAGGTTTTCGGAAGTGATCCCGTTAAAAACGGATCAGCTTATACGATCGAAAGTGAGGAGAAGCTATTACCTCGTTTGTAAACTACGCGGCCCGCCATAGCATAAATGTGCGCAATTATCACGCGAGTTTCAGCTTATCTCTTGTTTTCACTTGTTTGCATATGCTACAGACTGGGTGCAGTGCTTTTATTTTTAATTGTTACTCCTATGCGCCTATACACGCAGAGGGCCAAGCCGAGCAATTGGGTTAATTCAAAAGAATTATGACTATAGACTATAGAATGGCACTCGCACACAAGCCTCCCACACTAGTTAGCAATTTGTCATTAACTTTCAATGATATGCGAAACTTATCAGAACATTTTTTACACTAAACATCCGCCAGTTGTAATGATACTAGCCACTTTCTGAACAAAATTACGAGGCAAACACTGTGAGCAATTTAAAAAAAGATACATGTTTCTTTATTTACAAAACTCATGAGGTGGACAAAGAGAAAAACAATATGGGCAAGCACAATCAAGAAGTACACACAAACATTTCGTTATTTACAAAGTTCAATCACCACATGATGACTACTTGCGTAGTTTTCTATTCGCAAAGATAAACTCGCCAAATTAAACACGCAGCTCGTATCTTGCTCAGCATGTTTTTTTTTTTTTTTTTTTTCCGGTAAGCTGCTTGATCAATTACTATTTTTCCTGCGTTGATTAGCTGAGGCCTAGGCAACTTTTCTATGATTATCTTCGTTGTTTCGGTGGCGTGGTCCTTTTTTGCTGCACAAAGCTAGAAGAATGCACCTCTCGAAGGAAGCAACATAAGCTAGCGACATGTACGCTACACATGGAATGTAGCGATGTATGCTCTACTGGAATTTGTTATATTTACAAGCACGCCCAGAAGCCTTAGGATTGAAAATGGGGAGGAAAATGAATGTCCCATCAGTTCCCCAAACTGCAACAAGACCTTGCAGCTGAGAAACATGCATGCCTTTGACCCCTCGAGCATACGCTCGTAACGTTGATTGACTGCCGGCTTCACGAGTGACCGTTAGGCACTCAAAGACTACCATCCTACACGAGGTAGTCTTGACGAGTAACTGTTTCACAAGCAAAGAAAACTATCTACACGAGCACAATGCGTAAATTCTAAGTAGAACGCAACGCATTATGTGAAAGCAGCAAGAACATCAATACTCTGCTTCGGTAGTAAGCACAACACTTAATTTGTGAAACATTTAGGACACACCTTGAGGCCAGACCTTGCTGGAAAACCAGCTAAAAATGAAAAGCTACGCGACACGCTCGTAACAAATTTTTTGTCAATGTACACGCGCAAAACACGAGAGAACCACCAGCGGAGATACGCCGCGAGCGGGCTGACGATGCATCGACGCATAGACGCGCACTGTCGCCTAGTGGCGCTCGGAGTAACTGACAAACAACATTTAGCTGGGGGGCGTGCCGATTGGAACGGCCGGAGAGAAACACGCGCGCGAGGGTGATCTCGGAGGCCATGACCCGAGCAGGGCCGGTCTCGAGGGGGAGCTCGCGCTCTTACAGCCTTCTCAATCGCCGCGGGAACAATGGGCAATGGGTTTCTCCTTAGTTGCGCTCTCCGCCGCCGCAAGGGGCCCTACCTGCTCACCAGTAAGGAAACGTTTTTAAAAGCTCTGGAAACAGTCATAACGAATAAGCAAATTCCGGACAGCTGGCGGCAGAGTAAAATGAATTTGATTTATAAAGGGAAAGGAGACAGGATGCACATAAAATCCTACAGGCCGATTACCATAACATCTGTTATGTACAGGTTAGCCATGCAGGCGGTGAAATTAAAGGTGCAAGCATGGGTAGAAAGTAACAAGATACTCGGAGAACTTCAGAACAGCTTTAGAAATGTTAGGCGCTTAGATGATAGCCTGTTCGTGCTTACCCAATGCATCGAAATATCTAGAGTGGAAAATAGATCTTTGTATTTGGCCTTCCTGGACATAAACGGGGCGTACGACAACGTAAGCAGAGAACTCCTGTTTAACATATTAAAAGAAGAAGGTATCGGTTATGAGATAATAGAGTTCCTACAGGAAATATACCGGGATAACAAAGTAGAAATTACGTGGGAAGGGACAAGAAGTACGGAGGATGTCAAAGTATGCAAAGGATTAAGCTGTTCTCTATAACCGGTGCTGTTCATGCTTTATATGATAAACCTGGGACGGAGGATACAAGACGGTAGCCTAGGTTTTAACCTGTCATATAGATTAGGTGGAAAGGCGGTAGAGCAGCGCCTCCCCGGTTTGTTGTATGCAGACGATATTGTACTTCTAGCTGAGAGTCTGGAAGAATTGCAAACTCTAGTTAAGTATTGCGGAGAGGAAGGGGACGCTCTAGGCTTCAGTTTCAGCGCAGTTAAGTCGGGTCTGATGATTTTCAACGGCTCAACTGATCAGGGTCTTAAAATACAAGGCCATGAAATACCTAGAGTAGCAGAATGTAAATATCTGGGGGTATGGGTAAACGAAGGATTGGCATACATTGGAAAGCATGAGCAATCACTTAAGGCCAAAGGGCGAAAAATGCCGGGATAATGAAGCTAAGGCATTGTGGGGATACAATAGGTATGAGGTTTTGAGGGGTATTTGGAAAGGAATTATGGTGCCCGGACTTACTTTCGGAAATGCGGTTTTGTGCCTAAAATCATAGGTACAGTCTACATTAGAAATAAATCAGAGATCCGTTGGACGATTAGCACTAGGTGCCCACGGCAAAACTACAAATGAGGCGGTACAGGGAGATATGGGCTGGGCATCTTTCGAAGTACGGGAAGCTCAGAGTAAAATATTATATGAGGAACGCCTGAGGAAATTGGACAGTAACAGATGGGCAGCTAAAGTATTTAAATACCTGTACTTAAAAAGCGTTGACTCACAATGGAGAAAAAGAACTAAGAAACTAACTAGTAAGTATGTTAGTCACAAGGACGGATAAATAAAGAGCATTAGGCAACAGGATAAAAACACAGAAGCTAAAATTGGATAATTTCGATGGAAAAGAAACAGAGTGTGGAATTATACCGAAAGTGGAAAATGCAGATCAGGAAGGAAGCTTTCTTTGATAACTCAAGAGGCAGTACCCTACTTTTTGAAGCTAGATCAGGGTGCCTTAGAACACGCAGCTACAAAAAGAAATTTAACAATGGAGATGACGCATGTGCTGTATGTGGAAACTCCAGTGAAACAATTGACCATGTTATACTCGAATGTAATGGTATCCATCCGGAAGTTGATGCAGGCGCAATCGCTGTTCCTGAAGGTCTGGGGTTTAGAGATAACAGTGGCCGGGTGAATAAACCGGCGGTGGAAACTAGCAAAAAACGACTGGAAGAGTGGTGGCTTAAAAGCAGAGAAGTGACATAATGTTAGTAATGTAGGAACAAAAATTTAATAAATAGAATGATGGTATAGTTAACCATTCTAAATTACTAATTAAGATATAGAGATAAAAATGAGCATGATAGCTACTGCTACCACCCCGTTTCAAAGAGGACGCTCCTATATTCCATCCATCTATCCATCGCTCCGCTTCCGCGTCTGCTTCAGCGGCGGTGGGTGGCTTTTGCCTGGTTTCGCGCTGTCGCTCGCGAGTTTCGTAGTGAGTGCAGCCCCGAAATTAAAGAACACAGAAGGTAGATGCTGCAGTGGCATGTCGTTAACGTACTACACACGTGAAAGGATATAAAAAACACCGTCGTTCAGCAAACGTTCGACAAGCATGGCATACATTGCGGCATGGTAGCTACTTTTGTCCATTTTAATCCGAATTTTTCCCGAGCCTGTACAAGAATAGGAACAAAAAAAAACTAAATGAGCAGTGATCACATCGAAGCTTCTTCAAGGCTAACATGACAGCAACTATTCTGCAACAGCAAAACCGTCTTTGAGCGCTAGATGCGAAACAATTCATGTAGCACGGAAGATGAAAATAATTTCATAAAAATGTAATGTAAATTGCAAAAATGCTTGCATGATATAAAAGATTATTATAACAGTCAAAGTAAATGTTCTAGGATTGAGTTTTAAATGTTATTACAATTCATATGTTAGCCAATTTGTGGTATTATAAACATTATTTTAATTTTGCAAATAAACATTGTTTTAATGAAATTTTTACATGATATTAAGCTCATTATGAAAACAATAAAAAATGGTTTGGTATTCATGACACCACTTGTGCTCGAAGTGGTAAAAAGAGGCCAATAATTGAAGAAGGTGATACTCGATGCAGTGACTTACAAATGAGTTACCTGCTATATCGAAAGTATGCAAGAAACTTTTAAAGCGTTAAAGAAGACACTCTGACTGAAGACTCATCTCAAGCCTTATATAGCGACCCATTGATTCTCTCTTCGGGAAAGTAAGGTTAATGTGCGGAAGGGAATGACATATGCTAGATGCGAGGGCCGTAACAGCTAGCGGCACATGACTACATTGTCAAGATGGACGTTTCATCTGAGAGCAAAATCAAGTCACTGAAGGAAGTGATGGCATCTCATACCATCCCATTTCCCACTCTCACATATTACGGTTCACCTTACGTCGCTGGATATATCGTTTAGTTAATCAACTTCAGTTGTGACGCTTGCGCTATTCGTCTTGAAACTAGCAAAAGAAGCAGCACCATGTAGTACGCTCTTCTACGAGGACAATATTCTAGTGCACTGCATTATCCGAAACCAGAGCTTGTTGCCCTATTGGACAAGCTTTTTTTTTTTGAAAAAGCTGCCGTGCACCTACTACACACAAATGTTCTCGAAGTACTTAAGATCCTGATTCAGTCTGCATTTCAGAATTCAACACTGAGTTGCCCGAAAGGAATTGACAACAGCTATGTTATTATCCGCTTCTTTGATATTTGAAAATTTTCTCAGAATTCTTCTTCGGAATTAATTACACCAGGAAAGTGACAGAGAAGACCGAGAGGCCAACTCCTTTTGTGCACAAGCCGTGCAGGAAGATTTTGAAACTGAATTTTCTAGACGCAGGACGCATTTTAATGAATTGATGAATATATAATTTAATGTGTAACTTTGAAGGACAATTTTTTTATTGTTTGCCGCTCTTTTCGATTCTGCTTAACTGTTTATGCTCATTTCCTTGATTAAAAGTAGTCGCGAGACTATATATACATCTTCGGTCTTTCAACCGACTGATATGTTTTGAACGAAGCTAGAACAGCCCACTCCACTAGACAAGTGAAATTTTCACTATATGAGTAAATTTTTGTTCTTTACTCTGAATCTGAGACGCGCCATGAATTTTTGCCGTTGCCTCTTCTGATCTAAACAAAAACGGTAGCGGTTGATAGAATCTCCACCCAACAGTTCACCATGCACTCACGTCAGGTCGCGCTACGCCTGCTTAAAACATTCAAAGGCACATTGCATAGCCTGGTGAATTTATTTTTGTACAAAACGTAGGCGTAAAAAATGTTGAAGTGTACCCGAAGCTTCATTCGACCATGCACGGCCGCACTGACGAAGGAGCGCGCGCGTGAGCGGATTGTTGACTGTATTTTATTCCTCGTACACGATAAATGTTCGATGCTGATTACGGCCTTTGTATAAACCATAAGGGGCGAAATCTCAGGACCTGCCGGTTGCAACTGACGTGGGCGAAGCTAAAAGCGAGTGCGCATTTCCCTTGCGCGTGAACGGCTGTAGCGGAGGAGCAGCAGTGCGGCGGTGGCGACCCCACCGAGGCGCGGCGGGCGGTGGAAACAGACCCCATTGGAGAGGCCGTAGGAGAAGAGAAGCGCTCTCTCCCTCGAGTACGGCCGTGACCCGAGCTGGCCCCAGGCGCCGGCGGTCGCGCCACTAGAAAGTATTCTAGTTCGCTATAGACCTGCGCGACCAAGGTACCAGAAGCAATGCTTCAGGAGCGCTTGCGTTTCTTTCTTTCCGTATCTTCCATACGTTCGATAAACCCCTAGTCTCTACCCAGCAACACAGTTAAGGAAGTTCCTCGCTCACGGGGCTAGCACGCCCTGAAAACAACAATAGTTATACCCCTTCTTTTCGTGATTTTACATAACAACCAGATGTACCCTAAGGAATGTGACCCTATATCACCTAAATTATAGGTATCTTTTACTTTAGCTTAGGAAAGCATGACAATATTTTTTAGTAGTTTGCGTATTATTGACGGCTCTTTATCTATAAGATGACAGCCTTTAGTAAGGGCTGAATATCTTCTTAAGCAATCACAATCCAGCTTCAAGACTGGAAGCCTTGTCTTTTTATGCTTTTAAGGAATATATCTGAAAAGTAATAACATAGAAAGCTGTAATGGAGCCATATCTCTACTGTTCCGCAAATTGAGTACTATCATATATGTTCATTTTGAGGAACGGCGTGTTTTCTTAGGGGATTAAAGCAGGCCCTGGAATGCCAGCGGCACTTCCGTCCCGTCTAATCTGCTGTCTAATAAAAATCCAACATCTACTATTTAAAGATTAAAAAAATAAACGACTTCAAATACGAATAGAACAGGGTCATAGATGTGGGCACCGGCCTTGACTATTTCCAAGTAAGCGTTCATCTCCTCTTTTGCCTCTACATTTAAGAAATTGATCACAACCCCCGAAATGGTAATTAGGTCAGTAATACAATGCGTATCTTACTTCTCGAATGCGTAAATAAACACATCGCGAGCGCATCACCCCCTTATATATTAGGTGTAGTCGCATTAGAAGAAGTCGGGAAATGCGCCCGACAACGTCTTCTTATAAGGGCGCCCGCGTATGCAGATGTCGTGAAATCGGGGTCAAATCTCAAGAGGTCGCAGCCGGGCCAACGCCTTTGTGGCCAGCATGTATACAAGCGACGGAATACTTCAGCAGTTGCAGATTTCACTCTCTCTTGTCGCCGAATACATACGTGTCATCGAGCCGTAGCCCGTATAGTGGAGATGTCATAAGTTGATATTTACGACCGGCTACTCAGTGCAAATAAAAAGCACCCACAAGCGAAGCCCTTTTGTAAAACCGCAATTTGAAGCCCTTTTGTAAAACCGCAATTTACAACACATGTCTCACGGTAGCCTTAAGTCGAAAAGTACGTGGTAAACAACTCAGAATTATCTGACAAGCTCTGTTTCCTTAGTTGAGGGCAATGCAGCGACCAGTGTAAAGAGAAATGATGATGCATGATGTAAAGAGACGCGAAGAGAGCAGCGTAGGTTACAGAACATTAGGTACAAGTTTAATGTAGCGAAATCGAGAACCAGGATGGGAAAATGGACAGGAACTGGGCAGGTCCGTTAGAGTAACGGAGTAGATTATGAGAAATTGTAAATGTAGCCTGAAGCAGCACATATGAGGCGGCCAGGGTAAAATTAGGGTTATTTGAGGGGACAATATCACCGCAGCAAACAGGGCAGGATTAATTGCAAGCATGTGGGGCAGGCTTTTGTCTTGCTGCGGCTGTTACCTTGTGATTGTCACAGTGATGCGGCTAAAGACCGCCACACTAAAACTAAGCGTCTTACACGATTGTCTCGCCTGTAGTTGGTGTATGAATACTAATAGTTCGCTGAGATTTGTAGATTCTGTACGCTCACTGAGAGTCTCCTGTTGATAGGTGTCTTTCATTTCGATTGAAAATGCCGAGGTGTATCAATCTGATTTGAATGGAAACATGAGACAAGCAGACATCGTATCCCACCTACAACTGGGATTCACCGCTTATCATCAACGGCAGGTAGTTACATGTTTGAGCCTGTCGCATACGCGTCTGTACTTTCTAAACTGAACAGTGCCGTCCTGAATAGATTGCGCAAAGAAAATTCTCCAATGGTCTTCGTATATATTCTTGGTGCATGTGTGCTTAAGTGAACGAGCTCTCATGCAGCCACATATTTCTCCTCCTTCGTGTCAAAACTATGACGCAACGGCATATGTATGTACCTTCAGACGTATGCCGTGAAATATAGACGCTTCACATTGAAGGCTCGATGGCCGGGGGAGGCAGGATATGTTCGTTTAGTTTCAACTAGTTTCGTCACGGAAAACTAGCCAATGATATCACCAGGTGATGTCGTCACAATTTCGCGGTATCGCGCGGAATCCCTGGAAGGAGTGTGACACTTCTGGTTGCCGGACGGAGAGGGTAATATTGTAACGAAAGAACTGTAGTGCAACCTTGAAGAACAGAAGAAACGAGCATACAGGACTGGTGACAGCGAATATGAGCCAAAAAAGCCATTAATAAACTTGACAGCGGTCCCCAGCCAAACTGTGCGCAAAGTCGCCACAATCGTACAACGACGATACAGCAAATGGTATGCCTGTGATATATTTATAGTTAAATAAACAGCACATACTGCTTAAAAAAATACACATGTTCAAGGCATCTAAACTACAGGTCCAGAGAGAAGGCACTATAGCAAGGCTTACTTAGCAAAGTAAATAATATGATATAATGAAGAAAATAAAGCGCTCACATACTGCATTTTGTTGATAGATAATGTATATACAATAGATTGCGAGTTCTTAACTAATTACAAATCATTGCAATTGTTTAAAACTGACGCAAGAATTAGGACAGTATTTGACTGCCATAGTTTCGAGGTAAAGACCGATTGCCTCTCATGCGCATGTTGTATAGAGGCGTTTTCTACATATTAGTATAGATAAATTGGCAAGAAATGCGTGGCCTCGATTTGTTTGATGCGCACCTTTTATGAAAAAAGACAGTACAATTGCGTAATGGCCACAATGTTCAATGCCTCAAAGACAGGTTTGGTGTGTGCATCATTTGGAATGTTGTTAATTGCACAAACCGCCTTTTTGTAGTACTTGAAGTTTTGCAATATTGGAGACCGTAATAGTACCCCAAACTAAGAAATAATAATTTTTAACACGGGAAAACAATTTTTTTATGCACTGAGGGAAGTAGTACCGAAATTTTGACAGCATGCGTACAACTCTAGAAAATCTGGCTGCTGTATTATCAGTGTTAACATTCCATGACGCTTTCTCGTGAAATGGGACAGCAAACCTTTTAACCGAAGAGGAGATGTGTATTCTTAACGAACCCATTGATAACATTAGCTGCGAAATAGGCTTATTACGGGGTCTAAAAAGCACTGTTTCTATTCTATTTATATTATTATTGTTATTCAGGGCGTTAGAAATAAATAGTACAGCTCTGCATAGGAACGGCTTCCGGCGCTTTTTCGTTTCACAAAACCAAAACAGAACAGACATGGCGGGCCCAGAAGTGTGGAGATGCCTTGGAAAAACAGGGCAAGAGGGTGTTATTTTACAGCCAGTCCTCTCCGAGCAACGCAATCGAGCATGTCCAAGTCACTTTTCCAGCCAGTATCGGCCACCCGTGCTATTCGGCTTGCTATTCGGGTCTTTCGAATTATATGTCTATTCGTATCATTTTCTCTACCACATACAGCCATAGCGCATTTCCTTTCTGAATGGCCGCAGCATTTTCCCGCTACGACAAGTGTGTTTAGAGGTTGGCTGCTCCTGACTGCTCAGTAGTGATGTGGTGCAGTCTGTTACAGGTATGCTGAAGATCGGCGAAAACAAAAATAGAATCACGCAATATAATAAAAACTATGCAACGCAAGTTCTGATGCACACGTGAAAAAATTATTTATGTTAGCATCACGCAATATATTGTTACGTGGTAACAGGCAAAGAGATTGCACAACATGGCGACAGGGTGAACGATGTTTTTATGGCTGGCCTAGCGCGAGGGCTCCTCTCGCGCTACTGCCGATCATCTTAGCAACACTTCCCGGGGCCACCGAGCGATCGTCCCGATCATTTCGTTGAAGTCGATGGGGACGTGACAGTGTAGAGATGTTCAAGAAGAGATAGAAGAGAATGATGCGCTTGCCACCACGATGACGATGAACACGATGATGCTTGGGTGATCAGCCTTCCCTGGAGCTGTTCAGCCATCCTCGACCAGAGTCCATGGCACCTATGGCTCGAGGTTGCGACAGGTGGCTAGGCGGGGGTTACGTGTACATGTCCGGTTCCTTTGGGTCCTTCGGGTCTTTCGGGTCCTTCGTCTCGGTTCTGTAGGTCGATCTGTTCTCCTTGTCTTCAGACCCGGGCTGGGGGCTGGGCTGTGGTAGTTGGTCGGGTGTGGGCGGGAAGGGGGGACTGGGGCGAAGCTGCTCGGCGATATCCCAGGGCCCTCGGTCAATGGTTCCGGCTTGGAGATGGCGTCGATGCTCCAAATCAAGGATGGGGATGACGTACGCCGCACCTCCAACCAAAATGTTATGTGGTGACAAGCAAAGAGACGGCACAACATGGTGACAGGATGAACGATGATTTTATGACTGGCCTAGAGCGAGGGCTCCTCTCGCGCCACGGCTGATCTTCTTCTTCGCAACATTAAAAATATATGACGCGAGCTGTCAAGCATACACACACAAAAAAATTGTTAGTAAAACTACACTATACACTCATATGGCTGCATTGACTAATGGCTGCAAAATATAAACTGCATATATACTTACCTCAGTGTCACCGCAAGCCTTGGTCCCAGAGGAAGGCCTCCTATGAGTTGGTGGTTGTAGGAGCCTCTCATATACGAGGCTTGACAGCTTATCAAAAGATGCCTTTGTCAGCCCGCGTTCAATAATACCAGCACAGTACATTTGAGCACGTAATCGAGCTTCATAATCCCGGAAGAAACACTTTTATGCTTTGCTGTCATTTACCTGAAATACTTGAAACGGTATTCTGGACCGCTCTGCCGCAGCTCCTGTACCAGGTGGTGGTACTCCCCGTACTCGGGACGCCTGTCAAAGACCTCCCTTATGGGGATATCTTCATTTTTCGACGTAGACGGGGCAGCAATAAAGCAAGAATTGTGTTTCTCTTTGCTCGATACGTCCGCGCAATCTTAAGAAAGAATTCAGTGGCAACCTCGAGGACCGCCGACTGTGCGGGAGAAAGGAACCACCGTTAGCAGCAAGCATGGCCTCTGAAGGTCATCTCGGAGGCTATGCAGCAAGGAGGTTGCTTCACAAATTTGCCGACACGTGGAGGCTGGACGATTTGCGCTTTCTGCACACGCGCTGCTACAGCTGCGGACGCTCTGCCGTATCAGAGTCGGTTGCACTCCACAATTAAACAAATCTTTTCACAGACCGGGCACTAACCTTTCTGTACCGAAGCCGCAGCAGATATTCCAGGGTTGTTCATGGCGCGCACACCAGTCAGTTCGATCGCACCCGTCCGTGCAACAGGCAGTCTCGTTTACTACAACAAACGCCACGGCACCAAACCGCCGCCGCGGCACCCCCCAACCACAGCAGGGTGGGTGGCGGGCGATGAGCGGTGGCCCGCCGGCCCGCCGTGCCCCCAACTAGGGACAATCCGACCTAGGGATTGCTAGGGATTCAGGGCGGCTGTCCAGCAAAAATCCAGGTAACACTGGCATTATTCATGGCGAGTTTTAGCCGCTCCCTTCTCCTCTCTCCTAGTCTCTGGCGCGCGCGTTGGCAGAACTTGGCAATGCGGTGTAGAATTTTGCTCGCTTTGCGCGCGCTGCCACGTAATTAACTGCATTTTAGCGTTCATATATTGCTTTTAAGTAGGGATAGCAGTGAGCAGGAACTATGTCGCGCCAGTAACAGGGAATTTAACGAAGCTGTGGTAAAAAGAACTCATTCCCACTATTTTGCTCCTGGCTGCCACACCGGCTACCCGGGCGCGCCAAAAGCATCGTTTTTTCCGCACCAAGAGATGACGAGTTGGGAGGAAAGTTTGAGCGGAACTACGTGGAACATGCGAAGTGAGGACAAGAGCCTCGTAGAACTATCAGTAGTGTGTGAGCACCGTTTTGAAACACACCTCATATCGCGCGACTACGTTCATGTAATCGACGGCGTTGAAGTCGTTAGCTCCCGGTGCCATACCGACGCTGCTCTTGGGGTGTCTAGCCCAGCTCTCTGTTAAAGCACTTAAACGGAGGAACGAAAGGAATAGATCTGCTTGTGAAAAAATTACACCGCGAAGAAATTTAAGAAGCCGTGTCAGGACGTGAACACCGCTGACAACGAACATCAAGAGCCGAGATAGCTGGCTGCTACAGAATCATCACCTTTCTCGTTTCAGGCGCTCCGTTCGCCGAGCTGGTGCCACCTCGATGTCGAACGTTTCGGCTTAGTTTTTGCGACTTCTTTGAAAATGCAAGCAAGGCTTGTGATTACGCTTGAGCGAGATGTGGTTTTCAAGCTTGTCGGAGGCAAAGCTGAGTGATATGCACAGAAAAAACTGTTGTATATGTGAATGACGCTACAGCTCTACTGCAGGATGCCGAAGCAGCTTGTCTTTGCAAGGGATCAATGACGGATGATAAATATAGGCAAATGTAGCCGGACTTGTGTAAATGCATTGGACTAATTGCAGGCAATAAAAATTAGCATTATGATATAACTGTGAATAAAAATTCAACTTGCTACATCATCGTCATGTAGTGTTTAATAGCTCGTGTGAAGTACAACTGCACTGGACGGATTGTAGGTTATAATTATTGACTGTTAATTAGTAATTTTGAATAAAACTGCTTTCTTCTATGCAATCAAGTCATCATTGCATAGCTTATAAAGTACGATTGCACTACAATTATGCAGGTTTAATTCAGTTCAGTTCAACCACTCAGTCGTGTCCGGCTCTTCGTGACCCTTTGGACCATATCACGCCCCGCTTTCCGGTCTCTCACTATCTTCCTAACGTCACATAACTTCATCTGCAGCGTCTCGAGGATGCCATCTAACCATCGCGTTCGCTGCCTACCCCTTCTCCGGCGACCCTCAACCTTTCCCAACATCAAATATTTCTCCAGCGACTCCTCTCTTCTCATCAGATGACCAAAGTAACTGAGCTTTAACTTTAGAATTTGACCCTCCAATGAGCAGTCAGGGTTTATGGTCGACAATATCGACTGATTTGATCTTCTGGCAATCCAAGGAACTCTCAAGAGTCTCCGCCAGCACCACAATTCAAACGCGTCAATTCTTCGGCGGTCAGCCTTCTTCACAGTCCAACTCTCGGATCCATACACCCCAACTGGAAAGACCATAGCACGAGTTATACGGATCTTGGTTGGCAGACTACTGCCTCTGCTTTTTACTAGGCGGTCAAGGCTAACCATGGCTCTCTTTCCCAGAAGCAGGCGTCTCCTAATTTCATGGCTACAGTCTCCTTCCGGGGTAATCTTGAAGCCCAAGAAGAGAAAATCTGTCACAGATTCCACTTCTTGTCGCTTGATGCTCCAGGACTTGATAGGGCAAGACGCCATGATCTTTTTTGTCTTTCTGATGTCCAGTTTAAGCCCTAACTTCTCACTCTCTTCTTGTACGTGCATCAGAAGACTCTTGAGTTCCACTTGACTTTCTGCCATTAAAATGGTATCATCCGCATATCTAAGGTCGTTGATATGTTTCCCAGCAATCTTGACTCCAGCTGAAGACTCGTCCAGACCGGCCTTCCTGATGATGCACTCTGCATATTGGTTAAATAGGCAGGGCGGCAGTATGCAGCCTTGTCTCACTCCTTTCTCAATTGGAAACCAATCCGTAAGACCATGCCCAGTTCTGACTGTGGCCTCTTGCCCTTCATACGGGTTCCTGAGGAGACAGATGAGATTAATTGGTACTCCCATCTCTTGGAGAGCTTGCCACAATCTGCTGTGATCTACGCAGTCAAACGCTTTCGCATAATCAATAAAGCAGAAGTAGATGGGTTTCTGGAACTCTCTTGCTTTTTCCATGATCCAGCGAAGGTTGGCAATCTGGTCTCCAGTTCCTCTACCCTTGCGAAACCCAGCTTGCACGTCCGCAAGCTCCCGACCACATACTGCTGCAGCCTTTATTTCATATACCATTAATTTGTTAATTGCGAATAAATACTTACATTTATGCCGCAACTTCGAGTCATATATGTTGGATAGCTTCTGTTGAGTATCACTGCTGCCGGAGAACTGTTAGTCTTAATTAGTCGGCAATAAAACGTTACTTGTGATTCGATATTGAACATTGTGCTGCAGTTTCACGTCATATATCGATGGATAGCTTATGTCGATTACGATTGAACTACGCTAATTGCCGGTTCTAATAAGATGCCATTTGTTAATTGTAACTAAAAATAAAAAAATACATATCGTTTAAAAGGTCCCAGCAAATAGAATAAAAAAAACAAACGCTAAACGGACCTTTCGCTCATCTACCTCGGTGGACCCTAATTAAACCACTCCCACTTTGTATTTTACCTAAATGTTGTATTGGCGTAACACCCTGAATGGTCCTTAGCTGTATGTGCATCTCATTGTAATATTGCTCTTGCAGGACTATTCATGGTGTTATACAAGTAATGAAATCGCAATTTCCAGCTATAGCACTGCGTCCCAGCTCTGCATTAAAGGGGCTCAAAACACCTATAGCGATACAGCTTCCCTATGCCTATTATACGAAAGAATGTCGATGTAAGATACCCTTCCCGCAAGAATTTTTGAAATGCGACATTTGGAAGCAGTTATTTGCAATCATAATTTGAATATCTGCGCCTTCGCGGCTTTCCTCCTCCTTTCAACGTTTTAGCGCGCGCAAAGGCTGGCCCTCCTTCACCGGTCTCGCCCACTGACACGTCACAACTGACACATTTGCGCTTTTACTTTTTTTTTCTTAGCGCCGCACGCCGCAACTTCCTTTTTGGCGCGCTTGCTTGCCGACGCGCCACCGGGGGCCTCTCGTCGTCTGCTTCATCGTCATCGCCCTTCGGCACAACTCGAAAGTTTTATTGCCACGCTATGCATCCCTGGCATTGACCTCACCTTCGATTTTGTGTTACGTCGTGTGCGCAACGGGTGCAGGACAGTTCTGGGCTAGACTGGCCACTCTCTTGAGTTCATGAAGGCAGTTATCGAAGCGCTGAGTTGTTGTTTTGACGGGAAATGAGCGGGAGGTTGTTACAGTGTGCAGTCCCTGGCTGCGAAGGTATTGCTAGTGACGGCAGGAAAAACATTCTGCATCAAGTGCTTCAAAACGCCAACCTCCGGAAACAGTGGCTACGCTCACCGGATAGCCAGCATCGGTGAAGAAAGCGTTTATCTATGCTTGTTTTATCCTGATGTGATTCGCGATTTGGGGATCCCAACAAGACTGCGTCTGCGTGAAGGAGCGGTATCAACGCTGTTTCTTCCAACACTGCCGGTAAGTGTAAAATGAAAAGATTGTGATAATATTAGCTTTAGACGCGTTATCACAGTATAGTGTGGATTGTTTTTTTAACTCGGGCGATCTTGCTAGACGTTGTGGCATCCATAAGCAAGATTTGTCATGATCAGCTGTGAATTACACTGCTCAAAATAAACCAGCGGCGAGCTTACGATGGGATTTTGATATTTTTTACTTTTACGCTAGTCGACCCCACGCACCAATGCACCCATATAAGCCGTATACTATCGTCGTCGGGGATCAGCAGCAGATTCTTCAACGGCGTGCACTTCGGTACTCATTCGCCGAAGTCGCTTTTCGAGCTCGGGGTCCATAATATCCGTACCGCAGCAAGGGTATGAGATGTTAGCGAACGTCTAGAAATTCAGAATCGAGATCGCAGAGAGCGGTCTTCCGAGCGTTGCGGAGCGAGACTTTCTCGTGCACCTTGCTCGAACCTTGAAACCTTGGTGTTTAGGCTCCTCTTGCGTTTGACTTTACGATGCCCCTTCGTGAAAGATAACGATAGATTCCAAAGAAAAAAAAGGCGGGGGGCGGGGGAGATGAGGAGAAGGGGACTGCGTAGTTGTGTGCTGTGGTGTAGTTTGTCAGCCGCGGTTCGGCGTCAGCTGACTGCGGGGAAACGGCGAACGCGCGCGCTGACAGGAAGTAAACAAACTGTTCAGTGCCCAATTATTATCGCAGCATGACTCCCGCCCTGTAGGCTTTTTTTTTTTTTTTTTTACGCCGTGTGGTGTTTGTACAGAGCGCACCCTGAAATGTCGCGCGGATGGAGCCGCGTCCAAGTTCACCAACCGAGAGGTGGCCAGGAAAGAAACGCGTGAAAACCGAGATGGGCGGTTGATAAAAGAACGAAGAAAGAGAAGAAAGGAGGGACACTGTCAGGAATGAAGAGATCGAATAAGTAAAAAAAAAAAGTGCCAAGAGGCTTTACCCTTCAGCAGGAGGGGGGGGGGGGGGGGGGAGGGGTCGCGAATGAAACGTTATCACTCGCGTGAACTGGCTTAGCCACTCAAGGTTGTGCCTCTTTATCCCTAAGCGACCAGCTGCCGATCGGAAGTGTAAGTGTTGGTTTTGACAGGAGCATAGACAGGAGTTTTACACAACTAGACTTTTCCTGCGGAAAGGGAGGGGGAAATTCGCAAGCTGCAATTCATAACTGTGTGAAGTCAGCTGCACTGCCCAATAGCGCGAGCATGGGGCCTGGCCTCAACTTAATGAGTCTCAGTGCAGTCTTTAACAAAAGGCGACAATTTCTGAGTATTATTAGGATAAATTATTTTCAACCTCACCAAGAGTGCCCTTGGCAAGAGCTGCTTGCATGCCTATACATAAAAAGAATCAAATTAATCATTATACAATACAAACAATTCAATTACAAAATGTTTCATCGTTGTAAACCGTTGGGGAAGAGGTACAGGGTCGTCCACTTCTAGCTAGAACACGGTCACTGCTTTTAAAGCAACATTGTATCTGACGCAGGCAGATATCGATGCAAAGCGATGCAAGCACACAGAGACACGGATGTGCTGCTTCACATGGCCAGCCACTTTAGATTACTGCTAGGCCGGGTCGGATGCAATGACACCTTGAAAGCAGTGACCGTGTTCTAGCTAGAAGTGGACGAGGCTGTACATTTGCTGACATATATTATTATGTAATGAGTTTTATTCACCCATTCCAGCGCTCCGCCCCGCGCCACTGCCCGCTTCGTCATCATCGTAGCACTACCCGGGGCCACCGGGCGATTTCATTTCATTTCATTTTATTTCCTTAAAAGCCCCAGGAAGGGGTGTTACATAAGGGGTGGGAAACATAAAAACATTGTTATTGTACACATTTTTTTACACTTTCAAAGAACTTGGATGAGCAGGTGATAACAGCGATGTCACCTGGAAGGCCGTTCCAGCCTGCAGCTGCGCGGGGAAAAAAGGAATTCGAAAAGGTAACGGTGCGTGACAATGGACGGGCGACGTGCAGGCGATGACTGGTGCGGGGTGATATGCGTGCTGGGGGAAGAATATAAGGGGCTGCCCGCATGGGACTGTTGAATTTTTTATGGAATAAAGAAAGGCTTGAAGTGCGACGACGGAGAAATAATGATAAACCTGAGGCTGTTTTTGGGGCAGAGACACTAACATCATAAGAATACAGGGCATGGATGAACCTGGCAGCGCGATTTTGAACGGACTCGAGAGAATTAATGAGGTAAGTTTGATGGGGATTCCAAATGGGTGACGCGAATTCCAGTTTAGACCTGACAAGTGAACTATAGGCTAAGAGTTTAAAGATGTTGAGGCGCGCAATGTAGATGACGTTTTAAGAATCCTAATGTTTTATTGGCCGATGATATTGTGTTACATGCAAATTCCAAGAAAGATCACTAGAAAGTGTTACGCCTAAATGTTTATACGACTGAACAGGTTGTGCGGGCACTCCAGAGATTACGTAGGAAAAAATAAGAGGATTACGATGACGGTGGAAGGATAAAAGTTTACATTTATGTGGGTTAAATTTCATTAGCCAGTGGTCACACCAGTTATGTACAGCATTAAGGTCATTTTGTAGTGTTGATTGGTCAGCGGGACCAGTGATAGTACGATAAACTACACAATCGTCAGCAAACATGCGTATGTTAGAGGTTACATATGTTGGTAGGTTAATAATGTATATAAGAAAAAGTAGGGGCCAAGTATTGATCCCTGGGGAACACCTGACGTCACCGGAAGGGAGTTAGAGAACTTATTGTTAACAGTAACAAACTGGGAGCAATTAGTTGAAACTCTTCAATTCATTTTAAAATGTTGGGGTGCAGATTTATAGGGAAAGTTTTATCATTAAGCGTTTGGGGGGTACTTTATCGAAGGCTTTAGCAAAATCTAAAAATATGACGTCGGACTGTTGATTAGGATCAAGGTTAATGTCATGCACGAAAATAGCCAGTTGGGTCTCACAAGAGTAGCCCCTACGAAACCCATGCTGCGCGGGGTGAAAAAAGTTGTTAGAATCAAGGAAGGCCATGATATGGGTATAGATGCTCCATGATTTTGCAGGGCACACTGGTTAGAGAAATGAGGCGGTAATTTAATGGCGAGTTCTTGTTACCTGATTTAAAGACTGGAACGACCTTCCCACGTTTCGTGACCAACAATGACAATAAAGATGCACATGTGTCTTTGGTGTTTTTCAGTATTTTAGTGTTGATATTGTCGATGCCGGCAGAAGATGACAGCTTCATGTTTTCTATCAATGATAAGATTCCTGCAGGAAGGAATATTAGGGGAGGCATAGGGTAGGTGAATAAATGTCTGTTGTACAGGAAAAGGTGGATCACATTCGTTAGTAAGTACGGATGAAAACGCTTCATTAAATATACTGGCGCCGTCTGTATCAGAGATTGTTTCACCTGACTCATCAGCGATTGCAATGGTACGCGCATGTTGTGGATTAATGACCTGCCAAAACTTCCGGGGGTTAGTGGTCAGCATTTTAGGTAAATCTGAATGAAAAAAGGTGCGTTTTGCTTCACGAATTTTCTTTAGGTATACTTTCTCGGCCTCGTAATGCTTATTCCATGAGTTGTTAGTGTGTTGATTTTAGCTGAGCGGTAAAGGCGTTTCTTTTTGTTTTCCAAACGTTTTAATGTGCTGGTGAACCATGGGTTTTGTTGGTTGTTTCGTACAGTCATTTTAGGAATAAATGTTTCAACCAATGTTTCAATTTTCCTTTTGAATAGTGGCCAGTTGTCATCAACTGTTCTTTGGTTAAAGTTTGACTGAAAAAAAAAGTTGGAACGCGCGAAGACCGTTATTAATGGCAGTATAGTTTCCCTTATCATGTAGTTTAATTGTTTGCTTATTGATTATGCGAGGAGTTTAATGGTGAAACATGCATGTATTATTTTGTGATCACTGTTACCTGGATGATATGTGACAGATTGAACATAATCAGGACGGTCCGTCAATATGAGATCGAGGGTATTAGCGCAGTCATGGGTTACACGAGTTGGTTCGGATATTATTTGTACGAGTTTGAAATTAAGGCAAATATCCAAAAATGCAGAAGGCCAATCATTGTAAAGTTCTCATCATCCAAGACCAAAGAAACTATCCTTTCTTATGGCAAAAAGCTTAAAGGCACAAATTATAGCATTGGTGAGCAATTTTCTCCTGCGGTCCGTAACATTCGAAAACAGCTAGTTACCTACGCATGAACAATAACAGATAAATTCGCCTTGCGTTTTAAAACCCTGCACATCGGCCCTAACCGTTACACTTACGACGAGGCTTCACAAACCATAAAAGAGATTAAATAGCAGTCATTCCGTCAACATTCGGTAAACAGTTCTAAACATGCACCGCAACCCACTCTTTCTTTATGAGCGATTTTCACGAATATCCGCAGTTTTATTTCAAAGCGCGACATGGTTTCTAATCTGGTCTTATCATCATCCAGCAACGTACTAATCTTGACAGAAACGTGGCTGCACTCTGACATCTGTGAGAGGGAGGTCCTAGCTGACTTGCCAAATTTTCGTCTTTTCCGCAAAGACCGTTAAGACAAGAGGGGAGGGGGAGTAGGAAAATTGAAATCGGCCAAGAGTAGAATGGTGGCATTAGGGTGCTTGATTCTGATTTCATTCAATGCATTGTTAAATTTACGAGAGAAATCTGAACTGTTATTAGGGGAGTTGTAGCAAACGCCAATGACAACTGAGTGTGGTAAAGAGTGAAGTAAGATCCACAATATTTCGATCTCTGATGACAAGTTAATGTATGTGCATCACAGCTCCTGCCTAGTTGCAATGAGTACTCCCCCTCCCCTCCCGTCCGATGGGAGAGGTGAGAGAGGAGGATCGGCGAGGGTGCGCGGCGCGGCGGCATAGTTCACAGAAAGTCGCTACTTTCAAATTATCAAGGGACTTTAGCATAGCTAAGCGCACGCCTACAGCGTCGTGACCGCAAGCACGTGCGTACGCACTGGGAGTGGTGGGCTTCCGTTACTCCGGTAACGCAAGCGGCAACAGGGTACACTGTACGCTAAATGTATCCATTATGGCACTGAGTACGAAAATGCACATGCTGCCGATGCAAGAGTCTAGACAGAGAGATTTTGCTTGCCGGCGACGTACTGAAGTATACTGGTTACCGTACCCCTCCCAAGCAAGCGCACTGGCCGCGATTGCACTCACCTTCGTCAATGCGCGTGACTAGGAGTGGTCCGACAAACCGCTATATATCTACATCATCACGTCTCCGGCAAGCTTATTCTCTCTATTATTTAAATTTTGCAAAGTGACGTTCATCTTATGCGCAGGGAACAACTATCGATTATCTGCTTTACTCAGGTATGCAAGCAGTCCTATTGGCCAGCCACCTTGCTGCTCTAGGTAATCAAGAGCCTCCGTGATAACATACTCGATCAATTCATTGAAGAGAAGGAGTGGTAGAAACGTTATTAGATCGCGGAAATGGAGGACATATTCACCACGCGCAGCATGGGTTTCATAGGGGCTACTCTTGTGAAACCCAACTGGCTATTTTCGTGCATGACATTAACCTTGATTCTAATCAACAGTCCGACGTCATATTTTTAGATTTTGCTAAAGCCTTCGATAAAGTACCCCACAAACGCTTAATGATAAAACTTTCCCTATTAAATCTGCACCCCAACATTTTAAAATGAATTGAAGAGTTTCAACTAATTGCTCCCAGTTTGTTACTGTTAACAGTAAGTTCTCTAACTCCCTTCTGGTGACGAAAGGTGTTCCCCAGGGATCAGTACTTGGCCCCTACTTTTTCTTATATACATTATTAACCTACCAACATATGTAACCTCTAACATACGCATGTTTGCTGACGATTGTGTAGTTTATCGTACTATCACTGGTCCCGCTGGTCAATCAACACTACAAAATGACCTTAATGCTGTACATAATTGGTGTGACCACTGGCTAATGAAACTTAACCCACATAAATGTAAAATTTTATCCTTCCACCGTCGTCGTAATCCTCTTATTTTTTCCTACGTATTCTCTGGAGTGCCCGTACAACCTGTTCAGTCGTATAAATATTTAGGCGTAACACTTTCTAGTGATCTTTCTTGGAATTTGCATGTAACACAATATCATCGGCCAATAAAACATTAGGATTCTTAAAACGTCGTCTACATTGCGCGCCTCAACATCTTTAAACTCTTAGCCTATAGTTCACTCGTCAGGTCTAAACTGGAATTCGCGTCACCCATTTGGAATCCCCATCAAGCTTACCTCATTAATTCTCTCGAGTCCGTTCAAAATCGCGCTGCCAGGTTCATCCATGCCCTGTATTCTTATGATGTTAGTGTCTCTGCCCTATAAACAGCCTCAGGTTTATCATTATTTCTCCGTCGTCGCACTTCAAGCCCTTCTTTATTCCATAAAAAATTCAACAGTCCCATGCGGGCAGCCCCTTATATTCTTCCCCCAGCACGCATATCACCCCGCACCAGTCATCGCCTGCACGTCGCCCGTCCATTGTCACGCACCGTTACCTTTTCGAATTGCTTTTTTCCCCGCGCAGCTGCAGACTGGAACGGCCTTCCAGGTGACATCGCTGTTATCACCTGCTCATCAAAGTTCTTTGAAAGTGTAAAAAAATATGTACAATAACAATGTTTTTATAATGTTTCCCACCCCTTATGTAACAACCCTTCCTGGGGCCTTTAAGGAAATAAAATGAAATGAAATGAAATCTCTCGGTGGCCCCGGGTAGTGCTACGATGATGACGAAGCGGGCAGTGGCGCGGGGCGGTGCGCTCGCGCCAGGCCCGCTGGCCATTAAAGCATATTTCATCGTCATGTCATCACGTCGTTCTGTTTCTGTTGTGTCGCCGTGTTCCATCGCTTGTCATGCCACCACGTAACAATATAATGAAGAAAATAAAGCGCTCACAAACTGAATTTTGTTGATAGATAAAACATAAACAATAGATTCGGAGTTCATAACTAATTACAATTCATCGCAATTGTTTAGAACTGACGCAAGTTATAGGACAGTATTTGTCTGCAATAGTTCGCTTTCGAGGTAAAGACCAATTGCCTCTCGTGCGCGGATTGTATAGAGGCGTTCTCTACATATTAGTCTAGATAAATTGGCAAGAAATGCATTGCCTCGATTTGTTTGATGCGCACCTCTTATGTAAAAGGACAGAGTACAATTGCATAATGACACAATGTTCAGTGCCTCAAAGACAGGTTTGGTGTGTGCATCATTTGGAATGTTGTGAATTGCACAAACATGTTTTTTGTACTACTCGAGGTTTTGCAATATAGGAGACAGTGGTATTACCCCAAATTAAGAAACAATAATTTATAACACTGGAAAAATTTTTTTTATCCACTGATGGAAGTTGTACTGAAATTTTGACGGCATGTCTACAACTATTTAAAGTCTGGCGGCTCTATTATCAGTGTTAACATTCCATAATACTTCGTCGTGAAATAGGACACCAAGGCTTTTAACAGATGAGGAGATGTGAAATTTTGACGAACCGATTGATAACAATAGCTCCAAAATAGGCTTATTACGGGGTTTAAAAAGCACGGCTTTTGATTCCTTTATATTAATATTCAGGGTTTTAAAAGGAGTAGTACAGCTCTGTATGGCAACGGCTTCTGGTGCTTTTTCGTTTCACAAAACCAAAACAGAACAGACATGGAGGGCCCAGACGTGTGGTGATGCCTCGGAAAAACAAGGCAAAAGGGCGTTATTTTACAGCCAGCCCTCTCCGAGCAAAGCAATCGAGCATGGCCAAGTCACCTTTCCACCCAGTATCGGCTAATCATTTTATTCAAGTTGCTATTCGGGTTTTTGGAATTATATGCCTATCCGTATTATTTTCTCTACCGCATACAGCCCCAGCAGCATTTACGTTCTCAATGGCCGCTGCGTTTTCCCGCTACGACAGTGTGTTTAAAGGTTGGCTGCTCCTTATAGCTCAAGTGATGTGGTGCAGCCTGTTACAGGTATGCTGAAGATCGGCGAAAAAAAAAAATAGAATCACGCAATATAATAAAAACTATGCTGCGCAAGTTCTGATGCAGAAGTGAGAAAAATAATTTATGTTAGTATCACGCAATGTACTAAAAATTATACGACGCGAGCTCTCAAGCATACACGAGAAAAAAATAATGTATGTTAGTAAAACTACATTATGTACGCATATCGCGGCATTGAATTATGCCTGGAAAATATAAACGGCATATATACTTACCTCAGTGTCACAGCAAGGCTTTGTCCCGGAGGGAGGCCTCCTATGAGTTGGTGGGGGTAGGATCCTCTCATATACGAGGCTCGACAGCTTATCAAAAGATGCCTTTGTCAGCCTGCGCTCAATAATACCAGCACAGAACATTTGAGCACGTAATCGAGCTTCATAATCCCGGAAGAAACATTTGTATACTTCGCTTTCATTTACCTGAAATATTTGAAATGGTTTTCTGGACCGCTCTCCCGCAGCTCCTGTACCAGGTGGTGGTACTCCCCGTACTCGGGAGGCCTGTCAAACCTCTCCCTTATGTAGATATCTTGATTTTTCTACGTAGACGGTGCAGCAATAAAACAAGGTTTTGTTTCTCTTTGCCGGATACGTCCGCGCAATTTTAAGGAAGAATACGGTGGCAACCTCGAGGACTGCCGACTGTGCGGGAGAAAGGAACCGCCGTTAGCAGCAAGCATGGCCTCCAAAGGTCATCTCGGAGGCTATGCAGCAAGGAGGTTACTTCGCAAATTTCCCGACAGGTGGAGGCTGATCGATTTGCGCTTTCTGCACACGCGCTGTTGCCCCGCCGGGGTGGTGCAGTGGTAAGACGCCCGACTAATGTGCCGGAGTACCCGGGTTCGAACCCGACCTCGGCGGCTGCGTTTCGATGGAGGCGAAACGAAGAGGCGTCCGTGTGCGGTGCGATGTCAGCGCACGTTAAAGATCCCCAGGTGGTCGAAATTACTCCGTAGCCCTCCACTACGGCTCCTCTTTCTTTCTATCCACTTTCACTCCCACCTTCCTCCCTTCCCTTACGGCGCGGTTCAGGTGTCCACAGAAACAAGTATGACAGATACTGCGCCTTTCCCTTCCTGTGAACCAACCAACAACAACAACACACGCGCGCTGCTACAGCCAACGTTACTAAGTAACAGCTGCGGACGCTCTGCCATATCAGAGTCGGTTGCACTCTAGGCGACCGGTTTTGCACCTGATGACGCGGCGTTGCCGACTTGATGTTTGCGACTTCAGCCGGCGCGCGCCTATTCGCCAGAAACGTCGGGGAATAACCGCGCCTTTACGGTGAGCTGCCGCTTGTCAGGACCAATCGAAGCTGTGCCCATTGGCGGTAGGCGGGCTCAGGGTACTCCGGTTGCGCGAACGGTAATATGGCACACGGTACGATAAAGTGTTCTGTTATTGTGTCATGCCATAAAACTGGCCAACGCGTACTATCGTTTGCTTGGGTTGGAAATGTCTCTTAGCTCAGTTTGACCAAAGGCCGGCTTTTCCTGTCGATTTCGAATTTTGGATGGTGTGATGTCACCAGCAGTTGATTTTCAACCGCTTTCCTTAAAAAAAAAAATCGTTCGTGATATTTGAATTCCATTAAAGATCTGATATATCCTCCACCTGTGCGCGCACCAGCGCTATCAGCCGCCTTAAGGAATGCTCAGCACAGGCCGCTCTCGATTACAGCAAGCGACTATTGTAATGCAAACATCCATTGCTATTGAATCACTGTCGCTAAAATGCACTTCAGCACAACCACATTCTTTAAACTGCTGATTTTGCCTTTCACAATAGCCGAATTACAACTAGAATACATGTTTAATAGACCTGGAATGGAAGGTGGCTAAGGTGGTTTATCTCTATAAGTCTGTCGACAAGCACTTGGCAAAACAATTTTCGTCCACTATCTTTAACTAGTATTTGATGCAAAATCCATTAACATGTCATATATTTTCTTCTGGTAAGGTTTCTTGAATAGGAACTCATTTTTCACACCCATGCAACATGGCTTTAGAAAGTTTTTTTTTTTAAACCCAGGTTCTCTGCATAACTATGTCACCCGTTAATAATTAGAGGATTATCAAAGGTGCGCCCTTAATGGTACGCACACTCTCAGATACCCTTAGAGTGAGTGCGAGTAGCTGTTCCGGTCGCTAAGTACATGCCCTCGACTTGCGTGGCAAGCTCAGCCGGAATTCGGCTTCGAGAACAAGCCGCATATGGACTGCGAGTGCATGCTCCGTAACGTTAAATACAAGCTCCTAATCTAACGTTCATCTGAGAGTTGCTGATTGAAAATACTGCATTCACTCAACCGGGTAGGAAACAAACGTTCTTAATTTCTCAAACATGTGCGGGCCATGAATTGGTCGGCAATAAAAAATGTTGCTATCACGTATGGCTCACAACTTACGTCTGTCAAACATCTATCAGAAATACGTACTGAAAACCGTCATAGCTTTAGTCGCATTTTTTTTGTTGCGAAATTTGGTTCTGCTCAGAGTTTAGAGCGGCAAGGAAAAACGAGACTCACGCATAACATCAGAAATAAGACAGCTACGCCGCTCGTGCTGTCACTAAGGGGGTGTTACTTCGTCGAGCAGGATAAGCACGATGCTTTTCACGGTAAATTAATCATCTTTATCTTACGGAGATATTAATTAACTTAATTATCCTCTCTTTCCCGGTCATATAATATGGAGGTAACGTGGCAAGTTTATCCCGCCTTTGACCGCACAGTCAGAACACATCGGTGTATAGAAGAGTCGACTGCTTTTATGCTTTCCCATCGTACTGCGTGCCCCACACTCTAAAATAGAAGTTATATTATTCATCTGTTATCATGGCTGCGAGCCAAAGGCAACTCAAAAAGCAGTTACACACTACAAACGCTGCTCGACCGAGCTCCATGCAAAAAGTTCCGCGGGAGACGCAGCACCGAGCTGGAGAAGCACGAGCCGTTCTCCGAGTATCCCCCAAAGGGCGGTACCGGAAGCGGCCGCGTGGCGGCGACACTGTTCGTGAAAGCTGCGAACGGTAAAATGTTTACTAGAGCATTGGAATGTCAAAAAACCTCCAGAGTTGCCCTGTAAGCTCTTTCGCCCCTCGAAACCAGCTTCGCAGCTGGGGCAACGCACGCTCCTTCCCCCACCTCCCTCCCTCGGTCCTTCCTCCCCCTTCATCCATGGCGGCGACAGCATGCTTTCTACGATTGCGGCGCGCGATACTGCCACACTTTTCGACAGGGTTACAGTGTCACAACCTCATGACCTCGCGTGGGAATTTCGAACTCTCCACATACAAACAAGGTTAACAATTTGAGGGAAGATCCAAATGAAGCCAAAATTGAGGCCAGAGTGCCTCTAATTAAAAGTAAGGTAATTTTTTCTCCAGTTATTCTTAACTTGGCCGCTGTTACGTTTCGCCACCGACAAGTGGGACAGCTGACGCGGCCACCGCATAGCAGCAGGCAGAACCGCGAGCGGATCGGACATTTCGGCGCCGTTCATCGGCCGCCCAACGCTTCCTCCCGCGGGCAAGTCTCGACGTGATCCTGCCACGCGCCAAATGCGTGTTCGTGCGTGTGTGTGCCAGCGCCGGCCAAGCCCGGAGCTCGAGGGAGAGTGCGTCGCCCTCGCCCGTCTGCAGGAGGTGGAGGAGATGTGGTCGCGCCACCTGCGATTGAGTCATCCCGTCTTGCTCAGACTTGTCGGGCTCTCCCTTCCCTGTGAGGGCTCCCCCTTTCCCTGTGAACTGGCATGCCTATAAAAAGCAGCGGCAGACTCCGCTGCGACAGAGCCTACTTTGACGCGCCGTTGAGACGACACTAGACACCAGCTGTGTGAGAGTGTCTGTATTCTCTCCGGGTCAGCTTCTCTGCCCGTTTCTTCATGATGTTGTAGTAAAGGTTGTTTCGTTAGAAGACGCCTCGTCTTTGCTGGGACCGTTGATGCCATCCGCCGAGCCACGGAGCCGCCAGGCAAACGCTACCGAGGGGCCGCGGGCCGCACGTAATAACTGCTGGCAGCGCTGCGATAACCAGGCGATCGACCCAAATGTAGTACCGTCAAATAGCGCTAACTATAAAAATGACAAAAACCAAAATAAATTGGTCTATACGGCTGGAATATATATATATTGACGCGTATAGAAGACGACGCAAAAGATGACATCTGAGACGACAACCGCGAGCCTGGAAGTGAAAGAAGCTTGAACGCAAGACTTGTTCTGGTCGACCATTCAAACCATCTATCGCTAGGTTCTCCTTGGTGTTCTACCGAGACTTGGCACTGGTGGAGCGCGCTGGGGTATGCATAGGACTCCTTCCGGCAGTCCACAGCGGATCCCAAACATCGACACGCCTGTCCATCGTGCTAGCCGCCGCCTTCTAGGCCTAGCGCCGGAGTACAGTCATCTGCCGAACGACTCCTCAAACGCCCAAGTTCCTCAGACCTCCCAAGCCATGGCACATACCAACCCTACGCCGGTGACTCTACAGAACACCAAGGTGCCAGAGTGGTTTCGCGGGGAAGCGTTTGAAGATGTGGAGGACTGGCTCGACCAGTTTGAGCGAGTGGCCAAGATAAACCAGTGGAGCGCTGACCAGAAGCTTTGTAATGTTTATTTTGCCCTTCAGGATAATGCTAGAACGTGGTTTGAAAACCACGAGGCCAGCTTATCCACATGGGATGACTTCCGCTGCCAGCTGGTCGACACTTTCGCGAGAACTGACCGACGGGACAATGCGCTGCGCCTGCTTGAAGTGCGCATCCAGAAGCCAAATGAGAGCGTGGCTATGTTTGCGGAAGACATGGCTCGCCTTTTTCGCCGTGCCGACCCTGATATGAGTGAGCCAAGGAAGGTACGGCATCTCATGCATGGTGTCAAAGAACAAGTGTTTGCCGGCTTGGTACGCAACCCACCTAAAACGGTGAGAGAGTTCGTTAAGGACGCTACTGCTATAGAGCGAGCCCTACAAGACCGGTGCCGCCAGTACAACCGACCCGTTAACTGTGCTTCGACGACTGCGGCGGCGCTGAATGCAACCGATAGGACCGCTCTTCGAGACCTCATTAGAGAAATTGTTCTTGAGGAGCTTCAGCGAATCACGGCTACGAAGGCTCAGTCATCACAGGCCCTCGTGGAAACCGTCAGGAATGAAATTCGGTATGCCTTATCGCCGTCTGCACCATGTAACCAGTCTCACCCCGTCGACAACGCGGCAGCTATTTCGGAGCCATACCACGCTCCACAACCGGTCAGCTTCACGGCCGAAGTTCCTGCACCTTACCACGAGCCGCAACATGAGAGCTATGCCGCAGTCCTTCGTCGCCCGCCTCCAGACCACGCCCCATCGAGCTCATCGAGCTGTCAGGAGACGCGACTTTTCCGTGGAGCTCAGTGGGCGCCTTCCAGGCGCTTTCAACCATGCCGAACTGACAGGTGGCGCAGTTATGATAGCCGGCCACTCTGTTTCTACTGCGGACAGCCTGGCCACGTGTATCGGTATTGCCGCTACCGCGAAGAGGGGCCTTTCCGCCTGCTTCTGCTCGCCAACACTTCAATGCCGACACTGCCCAAGTCGAGGACAACCCTCCGGTCAGCAGGGAAAACAAATCCCGGGGCTTCCACCGCCGCTCCTCCCCATCACCACAGCGTTATCCTTCGCCGATGCGCCGTAGCATTGCTGACGTTAGCGGACAGCTGTCCCCGAGCCCTCACCGGGGAAACTAACAGCCGCAACCTCGCGAGGGGAGGTTGCAACCAGTCGAAAAATGCCGAACCCCTCACCACCGCCGCAACAGCCAAGAACCTGTGCTTCTGACGCCGCTGTTAACATTAACATTGACATCGCCGCACTACCGCCGAAAATGCCGCACCAGATGAGCAGCCCCGACGACGAAGCTGACAGCGCCGACCTTGCTGCACTTCCGCCGCAAATGCCGAAAAAGACGAGCAACCTGGATGAAATTGTTAGTGCTGACCTCGCCGTTTCTATTGACGGGCTGGAGGTACATGCTCTGGTGGATACCGGAGCGGATTTTTCAATTATTAGCCAGAAACTGGCTGATACGCTGCGTAAAGTAAGAACCGAATGGACTGGGCCAGTAATTAGAAGTGCTAGGGGTCAGCTACTGGCACCGACAGGGAAGTGCACTGCCCGGATAGGAATAGGAAACGCGGTGTTTGTTGGCAGTTTCGTTATTCTCCCTGATTGTTGCAAAGACCTCATCTTGGGCATGGACTTTCTGCGCCTTCATGGGGCTGTAATCAGCATTCGAGATAGCATCGTTGCCTTCACCAAGAATCATGGAGACCTTGGTTATGCGGAAGTACCACTGATGCCCTTACGCGTCGCCAAGGAGACGGTGACATTACCTCCGCGATCATGCTCTCTTGTTCAAGTGAAGTGCGACGTGGCGCATACCGGCGATAGAATCGCCGAAAGGGCAGTCACCCTGGTACTAAGCCGAGGTGTTTCTATAGCTCGGGGGCTAGTCAACTTGACCGATGGACAGACCGAAGTGCTGCTGACAAACTTCAGCGACGAGCGTCAGCAAATTCCGAAAGGCACAACTGTGGCCTTTATCGACAGCATCCTAAATGCGCAGCACTGCTTCTCACTGCAACAGGAAGGGTCAATGTGCAAGACGCCCGTAACCATCGTCGATGTGAGTCCAAATTTGTCTTCTTCAGAACGGGACCGCCTTTTGGATCTCATTGATCAATTTCGAGACTGCTTTGCTTCCGAATCACGGGTCGGCCAAACGCCCTTGACAAAACATCGAATCATTACGGATGACTCGATTCGCCCGATTCGACAAAATCCTTACCGTGTGGCTCCGAAAGAACGTGAAGCCATTCAGCGCCAGGTGGCCGAAATGCTTAGAGACGACGTTATCCAGCCGTCACAGAGCCCCTGGGCTTCCCCCGTGGTGCTTGTTAAAAAGAAGGACGGCAGCTTACGATTTTGCATAGACTACCGCAAGCTCAACCAAGTGACTAAAATAGACGTGTACCCTCTTCCTCGCATCGTCGATTCCCTTGATCGCCTACGAAATGCACGTTACTTCTCATCAATGGACTTGAAAAGTGGATATTGGCAGATAGAAGTAGATGAAAGGGATCGGGAGAAGACAGCATTCGTCACTCCCGACGGATTGTATGAGTTCAAGGTGCTTCCGTTCGGTTTGTGCTCGGCACCAGCAACATTTCAGAGGCTGATGGACACTGTGCTCTCGGGACTTAAGTGGCAAACATGCCTGGTGTATCTTGACGACGTGATTGTGTTTTCGGCCACATTTGAAGAGCATCTACGCCGTTTGCTAGCTGTGTTTCAGGCCATACGATCTGCAGGCCTCACCCTAAAACCCGAGAAGTGCCACTTCGGTTACGAGGAGCTGCAGTTCTTAGGCCACGTCGTTAGCCAAGAAGGTGTCCGGCCTGATCCTGAAAAGCTCTCCGCAGTCGCCAAGTTCCCAACACCTACGGACAAAAAGACATTGCGGCGCTTCCTGGGTCTTTGCGCCTATTACCGTCGGTTTATTCCTGGCTTCTCACGAATTGCCTGGCCATTAACTTCGTTGACGCGTGACAACGCTGTCTTTAGCTGGGGTGAAGAACAGCAACAAGCTTTTAATAAGCTGCGGAGGCGTTTACAGACACCACCTGTTCTGGCACACTTTGATGACGACGCCCCTACACTGCTTCATACGGATGCCAGCAACGTGGGCTTAGGTGCTGTGCTGGTGCAGCGCCAGGATGGTGTGGAAAAAGTAATTTGTACGCTCGCCCCTTTGAAGTCGTTAGCGACCATCACTATCTCTGTTGGCTGACGAACCTAAAGGACCCTTCAGGGAGACTCGCGCGTTGGAGCCTTCGATTACAAGAATTTGACATGGCGATTATTTACAAATCTGGAAGGAAGCACACGGATGCTGATTGCCTTTCCCGAGCGCCGGTCGAACCTTCCACTATGACCGATGAAGGCACTGCGTTTTTAGGTGTCATAGATGACGCAACGCTTTCCCAAAAGCAGCGCCCAGTCGAAAAAAACTACAGAACTTTGTCAAAAATACGACAAAATATCCTGTAGTTCTGTCGTAACCATCAGATTTTTCTGTAGTTCTGTAGTATTTTTCTGTAGTTCTGTAGGTTTTCTGTAGTATATTTCTGTTGTCTGTAGTTCTGTAGCACTTTTCTGTTGTAACTACAGAAGTTTCTGATGTTACGACAGAATGTTCTGTTGTCACAACAGGTTTCCCGTCAAAAACCGCACAGAAATTCTGTCGTAACATCAGAATATTTTCTGTAGTTTTTTCCGACTGGGGAGGACCAGCAATTGCTCCCTCTTATTGATTTCTTGGAAAAGCGAACTACGGTTGTGCCTAAGATTTTCGCCCGAGTAATGCCTTCGTTCTTTATTCGCAACAACGTACTTTACAAGAAGAACTTCCGCCCAGGGGGAAACAGTCATTTACTCGTCGTCTCATCAGCTCTCCGCAGTGAATTTTTGCAAGTGTGTCACGACGACCCAACCGCCGGTCACCTAGGCTACACCCGCACTTTGGCTAGAGTACAGCATGGATACTACTGGCCAAAACTGCCGGCGACAGTGAAACACTATGTACGTACGTGCATAGACTGCCAGCGCCGCAAATCACCCCCTGTAAAACCAGCTGGCCTACTCCACCCTCTTCAAGTGCCAACGACACCTTTTAAACAAATCGGTATGGACCTCCTGGGACCATTTCCGACGTCCACAGCCGGGAATAAATGGATAATTGTCGCCACCGATTATCTAACCCGCTACGCGGAGACCAAGGCTCTGCCAAGGGGTACCGCCGCTGAAGCAGCTCGGTTCTTCGTTGAGAACATTGTCCTGAGGCATGGCGCTCCGGCACTCATTATAACAGACCGAGGAACTGCATTTACGGCCGAACTTTTGGAGACCGTTCTCCGCCTCAGTGGCACCAGTCATCGTAAAACTACAGCCTATCACCCCCAAACCAATGGGTTGACGGAACGTCTCAATAAGACCATCGCAGACATGCTTTGCATGTACGTCGACGTGAACCACAAGAATTGGGACGAAATTCTTCCCTACGTCACGTTCGCCTACAATACGGCACGCCAAGACACCACTCGTACGACATCATTCAGCCTCCTTCACGGGCGACCAGTAACAACTATGCTGGATGCAATGTTGCTCCCGAATGCTGACACCGATGATCTCGATCAGGACGCCGAGGAATTCGCTCAACGTGCAGAGGAAGCTCGACAACTAGCGCGTGTGCGGATCAAAAATCAGCAAGAGCATGATGCACGACGCTACAATCAGAGACACCGATATGTCATGTACGAACCTGGCGACAAAGTATGGGTCTGGACTCCTATTCGCCGCCGTGGACTCTCCGAAAAACTATTGCGGCGATACTTCGGGCCCTATGTTGTTCAGCGACGTTTAACCGACGTCACTTATGAGGTGGTGCCAGACAAGGTGTCGGCATCAAAGCGACGCCAGCAACAAGCACACGTCGTCCACGTTGTGCGTATGAAGCCGTACAACTCGGACTGACCTCATCGAGACGATGCTTCCTGAGGAGGGGGGCAAATGACGCGTATAGAAGACGACGCAAAAGATGACATCTGAGACGACAAGCGCAAGCCTGGAAGTGAAAGAAGATTGAACGCAAGACTTGTTCTGGTCGACCATTCAAACCATCAATCGCTATGTTCTCCTTGGTGTTCTACCGAGACTTGACAATATATATATATGCGTGTATGTATATGTTTGTTTCATTTTTATAAAGTGAACACGGATGCATTTCGGCATCCTGTGCGGTGGTTACGCTCTTGGTAGCGATTTGAAGTCTCTTTTGCAATGTCGATGTTTCAGGAAAAGGAAGAGATATGGGAAAGTACACTCCTCCATACTTTGTAACTTACCAACCAGAGTTTGTAAGGTTGAACAATCATGAACAATGAACAAACAAGGACGAGGAGTGACTGGAGTGGAGAATATTATAGCTGTATTACCACATATGTAATCATAATTGATAAAACGATTTTTGTTGAGCGCCAGATCTGGCAATTTACACTGCAGTCCAGAAGACTTCAGACTTCTGCTGTATTTATAACTGATAGGGTCCCCCTATTCTCAAACTCGCTATTGTTGATGCTATAGTGAATGTAGTGGGAGTGTGGACACTCCTAGGCTGAAGTGTAATTGCTAGCCTATAGGGTGATACTATTTGCAACCTCGCTAAAGATTACGTGATTGTAGAGCGCGAAAAAACGAGGGTTAAACAATGAACACAAGACAGACGCAGACTTCAACGCAGGTTCATTGATAAAAGCTCCACAAATATTATATAAGGCATCAACAATTAAACAATTCTCATAATATCGTACCTTTCCCTTTTTTTTGGCAATCGCTTTCACTTTTCGCTTATGTTAAATATTCACTAGGGAAGAATGTCGCCAATGTATCATCAACTAGCCCAAGCTTCCACTATATGAGCAACAAAAGAACAACTTTCAGGCCGAGAAAGGACCGGGCACTAAACTTGTCAACCAAAACCAAATGTTGGCTATAGCTCGGAGTCAAGAGGTGTACACCTCTCAGTCATTGATTTCTCAGTCCTTGATCAGTATCGTAGCCTGGTGGCAGGAACCAAACTACTCGCAAGATACTGGCTGTGAAATCGCTACTCTTTCATCCATGCCCCCACTGTACCCCCAACTTGAAGTCGCTAGAGGTGTACACCTCTCAGCCATTGATATCTCAGTCATTGATCAGTATCGTATAGCCTGGCGGCTGGAACCAAACTACTCGCAAGATACTGGCTGTGGAATCGCCACTCTTTCATTCATGCCCCCAATGTACTCCCACCTTGAAGTCGCGTGACGCGCTGCCTAGCAGTTACAAGTGCGTCTGACAATTATTTTCTTATCTTATTAAAAATTATTTGGCTTTGGCTGCATTTCTGGAAAAAGTACATTTTCGAATTAGAGTAATTTTCAAGTCATTTGTGATAGCCAACTCTTGACAAAAGACGACACCATGAAACATGGCCGGTCTGCGAGCCAGGCGACAACCCGAGCCGTCTGCAGCTGTGGACTACGATGGAGAGATAGAGTGTGAGGAGGACGAGTGAGGAGGACGTGCGTCCTCCAGCGGCGCCAGCGGCGCCACCGCGCCACGCCAGAAAGAAAGAAGCAGACGGCGTGTCGGACACGAACCAGACAAGATCGCTGCGGCCATGCTAACCTAATTTTGTAATAAGTTTAAAAAACCCAGTTTCATTTACTTGACTCCTAAAAATTCAGAAGAGGGATAGGCAACGTACGCCCGACTGAAGTAACCGTCCAGCCCCACCATGCCAGTAAGCCGCAGCGGACAATGGATACGACCAACGAAGATAGCGAACGACCGGGCTGCGATTGCGGGAACGATGACTAAGGTGAAAGCGCACTCAACGACGCGGTAACCAGCGGCAACTTACCTCAGATACCCCAGTCAACGACCAACATGGCAGAAATCCTGCAAGCCAGCGTTCAGGCAGCAGTGAGAGAATCTCTCAGTGGAATTACCTTGCTTCAGATGCGGCAAGCAGTGGACAAAGCGCTTGGCTCGGCTGCGACGTCTTGAGATTTGACCACAATTTCGCGACATCTGCCCACGCGGGCACCCTTATAAGCAGACGTTCTCGGGTGCGTTTCCCGACTTCCTCCACTGCGACTAGACCTAATATATAAGGTGTTCATGCGCTGGTCATCGGTTTATTTAAGCTTTGGACAAGTTAAGTACGCATTATATTACTCACCTAATTACCGTTTGGGGGTTGGTGATCAATTTCTTAAATGTAGAGGCAAAAGAGGAGATGAACGCTTACCTGGAAGTATTCCACGCTGGTGCCAACATCTATGACCCGGTTCTATTTTCGTCTGAAGTCTTTTTTTTTTTTTAATTATTTTTAAAGCTTAGCTCAAGGCACGCGGTATAGCAGGTTTAATGTTTTAAAGCGACTCAGGCTATAAGACACACCGCAGTCGATGGCTCAGGAAATTTCGACCACGACTGAACCCACATGGGCGAACCTGAACAGTATACGCAACATAAAGAAAAGCTTTTTCGGTTTTACCAGAATATTTTGCTGCATTAAAACTTGTGAATGAGCTCGATGGGCGAAAATGTTATATTTTTATTTAATAGATAATACAGCTTACTGCCACGTATTACACTGCGATTACTTATAACAGAAAAATGAAGATATTACGAGCCATTATTAAATAGCGGGGCACCACTTTCAAAAGAAACTTTCTGCAATAACGTTTTTCGTCAGCGCTTTGCACCGAATCCTGTTCTTTTTTTACGCACACCTTAAGAACGCCTAGCACAATAGTCGAGGAAACTGGCAATGGACGCGCATAATGTAGGCCTCCCCATTCTTCTAGCAGTCAGTCTGAATTATACTCGCCTCTGCTGGCTTTTTATTAGATGGCAGTTTAGACGGGACGGAAGTGCCGCTGACATTCCAGGGCATGTTTTTACTCCCGCTAGAAAAAACGCCGTTCCTCCAAATGAACATATAAGATAGTACGCAATTTGCGGAACATGTCTTTTTACAGCTTTCTTTTTTTTTTTTACTTTTCAGATATATTCCTTAAATGCTTACAAAGACAACTTTTTCAGTTTTCAGTCGCGAGTTCAATTGCTTAAGAAAATACTCAGACCTTGCTAAAGGCTGTCATTTTATAGATATATAGTGTGGCCACTAATATGCAAACTGTTGAAATACCTTATCATACTTTCCTAAGGTAAAGTAAACCATACCTATAATTTCGGTGCACGAGCGTCGCACTGCTAAGGGTACATATGGTCGTTATGTAAAATGACGAATTGAAACAGTAAAACTATTGTTCTGCTCAGGGTGTGCTAACCCTGTGAGTGAGGAACTTCTGTGTTGCTGGGTAGAGACTGGGGGTTTATACAACTCATGGAAGATACGGAAACAAAGAAAGAAACGCGAGCGCTCCTGAAGCATTGCTTCTGGTACCTTGGTCGCGCAGGCCCTAGGAAGGTCGACTTCCAAGGAACCATGCGGCCCGGGTTTCGGTGTTGCGTGCGTCGTCGTCACGGCGAGCAGTCGGGAAACCGCGGTCTCTCCGAAGCGGTCGGCTCGCCTGTTCGAAGAAGGCATGGCAGCTGGAGCGGCCGTGCGTCTTTTAGCTAGGAGGCGGTGTGGCTGTGCGTCGGTTCGCGTACACAACTATTATATGTAACTAATCACTGGGTCACAAAAGTGGGAAATTGCCGTCACTCGCCGAACATGCACCGGAGATCGATTGGCAGCGCTCCCGACTGCTCTGGCGATTGACGCTGGAGAAGCAGGCTTGGTTATTGCCTCTTACGCCTCACTCTCTCAGTTTATCTGCATCCCCTAATCGTATCATGTGCATGAGACTGCCGTGACAGATAGAAATCATTTTGGAGATACAGGCATATAAACTTATAAACAAGTAGGGGAACGCTGAAGCTTCGACCTAAAAATAAACACGATGGTGCCTTTAATGCCCCTTTTCAGTGAGGAACATTTTTATTATTTGTTTATTTGGATTTGAATAAAGGAAGGCGCAGCACCTGTTTCATTGTTCAGTGTACGACGGTACTTTTTAAGAGGACGCTCAGTTAATTTATACATCGATGTATAGGAAAGAAAGCTGCAGTATCTGCCATAGTTCTTCGTGGATACCTGTACCACGCCTTAAGGGAAACACCGCCTTTAGAACAGGCCTCCATTTTTTCGAATATGTTCCGAACACTTACGAATTCAAGCCTACACTAGGGTACGGCGACAGCTTTTCGATCGAACGAGCTGTAGGCGCTGGATAAAAAACGCAGCTGAAAAGCGCTTTTCATTATGTGTGCTGAATCTGCTGACATAGGCGGATATGAAAAACTTCTGGAGTGGAGGACGCGAGCTCCACCACTGGAGTGAGCGGCACTACTTAGATTGTGCGTATGCGCTTTAAAACCTCTCCTCTGTATATGCGACGAAACCCGCTGCACGCTTCCATTTCCACCCGAAAAACGAGATGAAAGAAACTTCGTATACAAGGTGAGAATGTGGGAATAAGAGTGAAATAAAACAGCGCTAGGAACGGGACGAAACACAGAGGAAACGAAGCACGGACACGGGCGCTGTCCGTGTTTATTTTCCTCCGTGTTTCGCCCCGTTCCTTGCGCTGTTTTATTTCATTATGCAGTGCCAACTAGCCCGGCATCTTGCACTTTTGTAAAGAAGAGAGTGGTCATTCTCCTATGTGCAACATGCGTTTCAGCGAGCAATATTTCATCAATATGGAGTTGGAGCATTCCGTGAGTTCCGACTTGAGTGGCAAGATCAGCCGAAATTCAACTACATTGTAGTGACAGAAGGCGGTGACCGTTTGGTGCTCAGCTTTGGCCAGTTCAAGCCAGAATAAGGGTCGGAGTCCGGAGTAACCGAAACAAAACAAACTTTATACACAGCAATAGACGATACAGAGCAATGCACACGAACTCTAAAAATGCACAGGCGAGAGGATCATTGAAAAGCAATGCTAAGCATGCGACTAAATAGGTATTCAATAACGCAGAGGCTTTACTGCACAGAACAATACACGAGAGAATTAATAAACAAAACACCAAATTGTTCTTTGGGCAATGTTGTAGACCGAAGCCTCGAGAGTCACAATGTGGCCGCCATGTAAGACAAGCGCTGCTCCCTCGCAGGTCTGTGGGCTTGCCTGCAGAGGATGAACCCCGGGATTCGAGCCGTAGCACTTACGAACTCAGGGACTGACTCACAAAAGCGACCCAACCTCCATAAATAGGGCGCGCCGAGTCTGTCTGTTAAGACGCGCAAAGCACGTCCTCCGAGATCACTCCCGCGCACGTGTTTCTCTCCGGCCGTTCCAATCGGTGCGCGCCCCAACCGAATGATGTAAGTTCGTCGATTCCTCCAAGCGCCACTAGGTGGCATTGCGCACCAAGGCGTCGTTCGAAGTACGGGAAGCTCAGAGTAAAATATTATATGAGGAACGCCTGAGGAAATTGGATAGTAACAGATTGGCAGCTAAGGTATTTAAATACCTGTACCTAAAAAGCGTTGACTCACAATGGAGGAAAAGAACTAGGAAACTAACTAATAAGTATGCTAGTAACAAGGACGGAGAAATAAAGAGCATTAAGCAACAGGTAAAAAACACAGAAGGTAAAAATTGGATAAATTCGATGAAAAAAAAAAATAGAGTGTGGAATTATACCGAAAGTGGAAAATGCAGATGAGGAAGGAAGATTTCTTTGATAACTCAAGAGGCAGTGCCCTACTTTTTGAAGCTAGATCAGGGTGCCTTAGAACACGCAGCTACAAAAAGAAGTTTAACAATGGAGATGACGCATGTGCTGTATGTGGAAACTCCAGTGAAACAATTGACCATATTATACTCGAATGCAATGGTATCCATCCGGAAGTTGATGCAGGCGCAATCACTGTACCTGAAGCTCTGGGGTTTAGAGATAACAGTGGCCGGGTGAATAAACCGGCGGTGGAAACTAGAAAAAAACGGCTGGAAGATTGGTGGCTTAAAAGCAGAGAAGTGACATAATGTCAGTAATATAGGAGCAAAATATAATAAATAGAATGATGGTTTAGTTAACCATTCTAAATCAATAATTAAGATATATGGAGAAAAATGAGCATGATAGCTACTACTACCACCCCGTTTCAAAGGGGACGCCCCTATATTCCATCCATCCATCCATCCATCCATCCATCCATCCATCCATCCATCCATCCATCCATCCATCCATCCATCCATCCATCCATCCATCCATCCATCCATCCATCCATCCATCCATCCATCCATCCATCCATCCATCCATCCATCCATCCATCCATCCATCCATCCATCCATCCATCCATCCATCCATCGATGTATCGTGCAGCCCTCTCGCGGCGTATCTCCGCTAGTGCGGTTCTCTCGTTTTTTGTGCGTATACATTGACGAAAACTTTATTACGAATGTGTCATGCAGCCTTTCAATTTCAGCTAGTTTTCCAGCCAAGACTGACCCCAAGGTATGTCCGTATTGTTTCACAATTTAGGCATTGTGTTTACTACCGAAGCGGAACGTTGATGTTCTTGTCGCGTTCACAAAATGCGTTCCGTTCTACTTGGAAGTTACGCATTGTGCTCATGTAGATAGTTTTCTTTGCTTGTGAAACAGTTACTCGTCAAGACTGCCTCCTGTAGGTGGTAGCCTTTGAGTGCCTAATGGTTACTCATGATGCCGGCGGTCAATAAGCGCCACGAGTGTATGCTCGAGTGGTGTTGTCAGATGCATGCATAATTATTAGCTACAAGGTCTTGTCGCAGTTTGGTGAAGACGTTCGTTTTTTTTTTCCCTTTTTAATCCTAAGACTTCTGCGCTTGCTCGCAAATATAACAAATTCCAGTAGAGCGTACATGGCTGCATTCCACTGTAGCGCACATGTCGCTAGCTTATGTTACCTTACTTCGAGAGGGGCTCCCTTCTAGATTGCGCAGCAAGGAAGGCCCACGGCACTGACACAGCGAAGATAATCATAGAAAAGTTGCTTAAGCCACAACTTGTCAACGCAGGAAAAATAGTAATTGATCAAGCAGCTTATTAGAAAAAAAAAAAAAAAAAAAAAAGCTGCTGAGCAAGATAGGAACTGCGAGTTTTATCTTTGCGAATGGAAAACTACGCAAGTAGTCATCATGTAGTGATTCAACTTTGTAAATAACAAAATGTTTGTGTGTACATATTGATTGTGCTTGCCCGTATTGTTTTTCTCTTTGTCCACCTCATATGTTTTGTAAATAAACATGTCTTTTTTTAAACTGCTCACGGTGTTTGCCTCGTAATTTAGTTCAGAAAGTTGTTAGTATCATTACAACCGGCGGAGGTTTAGTGCCAAAAATGTTCTAAGTTTCGCGTATCATTGAAAGTTCATGAAAAATTACTAGCAAGTGTGGCAGACGTGTATGATAGTCGTATTAACCGGCCTGTGCCATTATTATATAATGTAATCATAAATCGTTTGAATTAACCCACTTGCTTGGCTTGGCCCTCTGCGTGTACAGGCATAGGAGTAAAAATTAAAAATAAAAGCACTGCACCCAGTCTGTAACATATGCAAATATGCAAACAAGTGAAAACAAGAAATAAATTCCAACATTTGTGATAATAGCGCACAAATGTATGCAATGATGGGCCGCGTAGTTTAAAAACGAGGTAATAGCTTCTCCTCACTTTCTATTGTATAAGCTGATCCGTTTTTAACTAGATCACTTCCGAAAACCTCGCATATACTGATATGACGGCACAGGTGCGTGAACGTGCCACGATTATCATTTGGTTGGAGCGCGCACCGATTGGAACGGCCGGAGAGAAACACGTGCGCGGGAGTGATCTCGGAGGCCGTGCTTTGCGCGTCTTAACAGACAGACTCGGCGCGCCCTATTTATGGAGGTTGGGTCGCTTTTGTGAGTCAGTCCCTGAGTTCGCAAGTGCTACGGCTCGAATCCCGGGGTTCATCCTCTGCAGGCAAGCCCACAGACATGCGAGGGAGCAGCGCTTGTCTTACATGGCGGCCACATTGTGACTCTCGAGGCTTCGGTCTACAACATTGCAACAATGCCATGCCGAAGGACGACCGAAGCCGAAGCTGAGTACTTTTCTTTTACCAGTTTTTATATGTAATCGTATAGTGGCGGCAAATTTAGATTATAATTTAGCTTAAGATCAGAGACAGGGAAGTGAAAACATATAGGACTTAAATCGCTTAAATAACATAGAACAGCGCTAGGAAAAAGTATTTAGGCCTAGTCCGGAAAAATTTTCTGAGCAAGGCGAATTCTGTCGCAGAGTTGAGGCTATGGGGCGGCCGACCAGGAAAGCAAAGGGTGGGGATCCTGGGGATCTCGTCCAGTGCGGAACGTGTGAGCGCTGGTGCTTCCTGGACGAGACAGGGTTTGAGAGCATGATGGAAGCTGAGGAGGCCAGCTTGAAATGCAAAATATGCATGGCGGTGGAGAAAGTAGAGGGGGAGCTGACCAAGGAGGTAGAACGGATGAGGAAGGAGCTTCAGGAGGAAAGGAAGAGAAGGGCGGAGTTTGAGACAAGAGTCGAGAAGGAGTGGGGCGTCAGGGTGGAGAACCTACAGCGCGAGTTGAGAGAGGTACGCGATAAGGCAAGCAGACTGGAAGATCAGGTGGAAGAGTGCACAAGGAGACAGGCAGAGGGACGGAAGCCACTCCACAAGAATGCAGGCAGTAATGCCACCCTGGACGACGGGGGGGCGGACGCGTCACAGGGGGCGCGCAGGGAGAATGTAGCGATTATGGGGGACACGAGCCCCGATGGTAACCGGAGGGAAGAGGGGACACAGGGGTCGAGACAGCAGGGAATGGATACCACTGACAGGGAAGAGACAGGAGCCGGCAGCAAGAGGGTATGGGTGGTAGGGAGCTCTAATGTCACGAGAATTAAAAAGGCAGTCTTAAAGACAGTGAAGTTTACTGAGAAAGTACAAGTGGAAAGCAGGCCGGGCGAGTGTTTTGGGCAGGTAGTGGAGAGGACAAGGGATATGCTGTGGGAAAATAGAGAAGGAGACAATCTGGTAGTCATCCATGCCGGAGTAAATGACGTGCTGAAGAACAGAGGACAAAACCTAGGCAGGCAGATACGAACAGGAGTGGCGAAGCTACGGGCCACAGCTGAGAATGTGCACATAGTGCTGTGCACAGTGCCGGCAGTCAAGGGACAGGGCCCGTACGTAGCCCACCAAGTACTGAGGGCTAATGAGATGATCTGGGAGGTAGGGAAGGCCCTCAGGTGCGATGTCATGGATGTGAACAGGGTGATACATGGGGATAGGAACTACCTCCCCTTCACGCCTGATGGCATCCATTACACCGCACCAGCGGGATGGCAGCTTGGGCTGCGGATGGGGCGAAGGGCGCTAGCTTTTTTACAGGCGAGCAGATTGCCCCTGCATACCGAGAAGTAGGAGACAAAGATGGAGGGAGGAAGGGCAGGACGAAGGCACGGAGGAGGAAAAAGAAACAACCCGTAAATTTGGCCTTCATTAATATGCAAGGGGGTAGAAGTAGAATTAAATGGGATGAAATTCAGGAGCAGCTGCAAACTGGAAATTTTGTAGTATATGGTGTAGCAGAAACCCACCTTAGAGACAGTGAAGAACCTCCACACATTGAAGGATACTCATGGCTGGGGTGCAATAGAAAAGGGAAGGACCGAAAAGGAGGTGGCCTGGGGGCGCTAATCAAAGTCCAAGATTGGAAAAGGATAACAGAAAGCTGCAGAGAACATATATGGCTCCAGGGTAGAGTGGGAAACCTAGATACAATACTAGGGTTTGTTTACCTAAAAACAGGAAATGACTCGAATGAGGAAAATTCAGAACATTTCAGATGTTTAGCTAAAGACATAGAGGAATTTGGCCAGAATAAGGAAGTGATAATCTTAGGGGATATGAATGCCCATATGGAATTTTTTGATGGAGCTACCGATACGACAGGCAAAATGTTAGGAACATTTTGTGAAGCCCAGGATCTCACAATAGTTAATTCAGAAATAAAGTGTGAGGGCAAAATAACATGGGAAAGAAATACCTCTCATTCCACAATCGACTATTGTCTGATGTCCCACAAGCTGTATGACAGGTTAGTAGGTATGGAAATTGATGAAGAAGGGGCGAAGAGCTTAGGAAGCGATCACAAAAGAATTAAACTCCAATTTGGCGGGACAACGGCCGCAACAAAAATGCAGGTATGTGAAAGCAACCAGAAACTCAATGATATGCAGTTGGAAAAAGGGTCAAAGCGCATTGAAGACATAGTAAACCAACAACCAAATAGAGAATGGACATACGATGACCTAGTAGAAGTATTTAAAAGAGAGCTAAAAAAGGGCAAGGTTAGAAGAGGAAAGAGAAAATATAAACCAAAAAGCTGGTGGGATGCTGAAGTTAAAGCAGCCATAACGAGGCGTCGAGAGGCATCTAGAGAGCACAGATTAGCAAAGAAGAGGGAAGCCACACCAAGGGAAGTAGAATCCAAATGGGAGGAGTACCTTGAGAGAAAAAGGGAGGCGTCAACCTTAATCCAAATCAAAATAGGAAAAGCTGGGGTCCAGTGGATGATGGACATAAGTAAAAAAGATAAAAATGCTGCAAAGAGGTTTTGGAACCACATAAGGCTACAAGCAAAAAAGACGGAAGGGGTCCAACACTCACTGACCACAGAGGAAGGAAAAAGAGTGGAGGGAGAGGAAGCACAGGAATATGTTAGGCGCACAATAGAAACAGCCTTTGCCAGTCTGGAAGTGAAAGCCGCAGAAGAAATGGAGAATAATGAGGACCACAGGGACGAGGAGCAAGAATATAAGGAGATGACAGCAAGACAATGGGAAAGAATAGAACGGAAGGTCCCCTAGGGAACAGCGACAGGACCAGATAGCATACCCATGGGATTGATTACCAGATTAGGACAAAAAAGCAAAGTAAAATTGCGACAGTTGATTGAACAAACAATAAAGGGCGGTCAAGTACCAAAAGATTGGAAATTAAGCAGGATGAGACTAATATACAAAGGCAAGGGAAGCAGAGATAACATAAAGTCCTATCGACCAATCACAGTTACATCAGTTATATACAGGGTAGCAATGCAGTTGGTAAAAGTAATGATGGAGGAATGGGTAGAAGGAGGGAATATCCTCGGAGAACTACAAAATGGTTTCCGCAAGGACAGAAGACTAAAGGATAATTTATTTGTGGTTACCCAGTGTATAGAAACAGCAGCTGCAAGTCAGAGACCATTATGGATAGCGTTTTTAGATATTAAAGGGGCATACGACAGTGTAGATCAGAAAAAACTGTGGGACCAGTTGAAGGAATATGGCCTGAATAAAAACCTGGTTCAGTTCATACAAGAAGTGTATGCAGATAATGAGGCAGTGATAGTATGGGAGACGGAAACAACAAAACCAGCAAAAATAAAAAGGGGGCTTAGGCAAGGGTGCCCACTGTCACCGCTGCTTTTCATGATATACATGAGCCAAATGGAAAGGCGCCTGGAGGAAAGTAATAAGGGATTCGATGCAAGCTATATGCAGGGAGGACAGAAAGTAACACAAGTTCTACCAGGATTGATGTACGCGGATGACATTGTACTGCTGGCAGATAAGAGGGATGGGTTGCAGGAGCTGCTTAAGATCTGTGGAGAAGAGGGCGAAAAGCTGGGACTGCAATTTAGCAGTGAAAAATCAGGAATAATGGTATTTAATGATGAAAGGGGGGACGTGCTGGAAATACAAGGCACCAAGGTTGAACATGTGGAGAGCTATAAATACCTGGGCATATGGATCAACGAAGGAAAAAATTACCTAGAAAAGCATGAAGGAATTACGATAGACAAAGGGAAAAGGAGTTCGGATATTATGAAACACAGGGCCCTCTGGAATTATAACAGGTATGAGGTTGTTAGAGGGGTATGGAAGGGTGTTATGGTACCAGGACTCACTTTTGGAAATGCAGTCCTGTGCATGAAATCAGAAGTACAGTCAGGCCTTGAAATCAGACAAAGAAAGGTAGGTAGATTGGCATTGGGAGCACATGGCAACACACCTAATGAAGGAGTCCAGGGAGATATGGGCTGGGCATCATTTGAGGTTAGAGAGGCAATTAGCAAACTAAAATATGATCAGAGACTAACCGAAATGGAGGAATCAAGGTGGGCACGAAAAATGTACAAGCACCTCTTCATGAAAAGCCTGAATACGAAATGGACTAACAGAACCCGAAAGCTCAGATTTAAGTACCTAGAGTTTGGAGATACACCGCAGCAAAACAGCAGCATTGAAAAGCAGGTAAAGGAGGCAGAAAGGAAAATGTGGGAGGAAAGAATGCAAGGAAAATCAGCATTGGGTATGTATAGAACTCGAAAACAGGATATAAAGAAAGAAAGTTTATTCGACAACTCACGAGGGAGCTCATTGCTGTTTGAGGCTAGGACAGGGGCCCTCAAAACAAAAACGTACAGGAAAAAATTTCAGGAAGTAGATATATTATGCGCGGCGTGCGGAACTGAGGAGGAAACAACGGAACATGTTGTTCTAAGGTGCCAAAAACTTCGTCCTGCCCTTCCCGCGGAAAAAGCGGCAGATCTGGAGAGAGCACTGGGATTTGCTGGGGAAGATGGACGAATGGATGAGGAACGCGTTCTGATAACAAAAGAGAGGTTAGAGGATTGGTGGAAAAAGTCAAGAGAATAAAAAGAGGAAAAAAAGGGAGGGGGGCAGATACGGGCGAATTAGAAGCTAAAAATGGGGAAGATATAAATATATTTCTTTTAATTTTTTGGCTAGGCGGCGCAAGCTGCCGCCCGATTCAAAGGGCAGAGCCACTATCATCCATCCATCCATCCATCCATGGTGTTTTGTTTATTGGTCTCTCTCGTGTATTGTTCTGTGCAGTAAAGCCTCTGCGTTATTGAATATCTGTTTAGTCGCATGCTTAGCATTGCTTTTCAATGATCCTCTCGTCAGTGCATTTTTACAGTTCGTGTGCATTCCTCTGTATCGTCTATTGCTGCGTATAAAGTTTGTTTTGTTTCGGTTACTCCGGACTCCGACCCTTATTCTGGCTTGAACCGGCCAAAGCCGGGCACCAAACAACCACCGCCTTCTGTCACTACAATGTAGTTGAATTTCGGCTGATCTTGCCACTCAAGTCGGAACTCACGGAATGCTCCAACTCCATATTGATGAAATATTGCTCGCTGAAACACATGTTGCACATAGGAGAATGACCACTCTCTTCTTTACAAAAGTGCAAGATGCCGGGCTAGTTGGCACTGCATAATGAAATAAAACAGCGCAAGGAACGGGGCGAAACACGGAGGAAAATAAACACGGACAGCGCCCGTGTCCGTGCTTCGTTTCCTCTGTGTTTCGTCCCGTTCCTAGCGCTGTTTTATTTCACTCTTATTCGCACATTCTCACCTTGTATACGAAGTTTCTTTCATCTCGTTTTTCGGGTGGAAATGGGAGCGTGCAGCGGGTTTCGTCGCGTATACAGAGGAGAGGTTTTAAAGCGCATACGCACAATCTAAGTAGTGCCGCTCACTCCAGTGGTGGAGCTCGCGTCCTCCACTCCAGAAGTTTTTCATATCCGCCTATGTCAGCAGATTCAGCACACATAATGAAAAGCGCTTTTCAGCTGCGTTTTTTATCCAGCGCCTACAGCTCGTTCGATCGAAAAGCTGTCGCCGTACCCTAGTGTAGGCTTGAATTCGTAAGTGTTCGGAACATATTCGAAAAAATGGAGGCCTGTTCTAAAGGCGGTGTTTTCCTTAAGGCGTGGTACAGGTATCCACGAAGAACTATGGCAGATACTGCAGCTTTCTTTCCTATACATCGATGTATAAATTAACTGAGCGTCCTCTTAAAAAGTACCTTCGTACACTGAACAATGAAACAGGTGCTGCGCCTTCCTTTATTCAAATCCAAATAAACAAATAATAAAAATGTTCCTGACTGAAAAGGGGCATTAAAGGCACCATCGTGTTTATTTTTAGGTCAAAGCTTCAGCGTTCCCCTACTTGTTTATAAGTTTATATGCCTGTATCTCCAAAATGATTTCTATCTGTCACGGCAGTCTCATGCACATGATACGATTAGGGGATGCAGATAAACTGAGAGAGGCAGTAACCAAGCCTGCTTCTCCAGCGTCAATCCCCAGAGCAGTGAGGAGCGCTACCAATCGATCTCCGGTGCATGTTCGGCGAGTGACGGCAATTTCCCACTTTTATGACCCAGTGATTAGTTACATATAATAGTTGTGTACGCGAACCGACGCACAGCCACACCGCCTCCTGGCTAAAAGACGCACGGCCGCTCCAGCTGCCATGCCTTCTTCGAACAGGCGAGCCGACCGCTTCGGAGAGACCGCGGTTTCCCGACTGCCCGCCGTGACGACGACGCACGCAACACCGAAACCCGGGCCGCATGGTTCCTTGGAAGTCGACCTTCCTAGGGCCTGCGCGACCAAGGTACCAGAAGCAATGCTTCAGGAGCGCTCGCGTTTCTTTCTTTGTTTCCGTATCTTCCATGAGTTGTATAAACCCCCAGCCTCTACCCAGCAACACAGAAGTTCCTCACTCACAGGGTTAGCACACCCTGAGCAGAACAATAGTTTTACTGTTTCAATTCGTCATTTTACATAACAACCATATGTACCCTTAGCAGTGCGACGCTCGTGCACCTAAATTATAGGTACGGTTTACTTTACCTGAGGAAAGTATGACAAAGTATTTCAACAGTTTGCATATTAGTGACCACACTATATATCTATAAAATGACAGCCTTTGGCAAAGTGTGCGTATTTTCTTAAGCAATTGAACTCGCGACTGAAAACTGAAAAACTTCTCTTTGTAAGCATTTAAGGAATATATCTGAAAAGTAAAAAAAAAAAGAAAGAAAGCTGTAAAAAGACATGTTCCGCAAATTGCGTACTATCTTATATGTTCATTTGGAGGAACGGCGTTTTTTCTAGCGGGAGTAAAAACATGCCCTGGAATGTCAGCGGCACTTCCGTCCCGTCTAAACTGCCATCTAATAAAAAGCCAGCAGAGGCGAGTATAATTCAGACTGACTGCTAGAAGAATGGGGAGGCATAGACTATGCGCGTCCATTGTCAGTTTCCTCGACTATTGTGCTAGGCGTTCTCAAGGTGTGCGTAAAAAAAGAACAGGATTCGATGCAAAGCGCTGCAGGAAAAGCGTTATTGCAAAAAGTTACTTTTGACAGTAGTGCCCCGTTATGTAATAATGGCTCATAATATCACTAGTTTCCTGTTATAAAAAATCGCGGTATAGTGTGGCAGTAAGCTGTATTTCCTACTATATGAAAAATATAACATTGTCTTCCCATCGAGCTCATTCACAAGTTTTTATGCGGTAAAATATTCTGTTCAAACCGAAAAAGCCTTTCCTTCTGTTACGTATACTCTTCAGGTTCGCCCATGTGGGTTCAGTCCTGGTCGAAATTTCCTGAGCCATCGACTGCGGTGCCTCGTATAGCCTGAGTCGCTTTAAAACATTAAACCCGCTATACCACGTGCCTTGAGCTAAGCTTTAAAAATAATAAAAAAAAAGACTTCAGACGCGAATAGAATCGGGTCATAGATGTTGACACCAGCCTGGAATACTTCCAGGTAAGCGTTCATCTCCTCTTTTGCCTCTACATTTAAGAAATTGATCACCAACCCCGAAACGGTAATTAGGTGAGTAAGATAATGCGTACTTCACTTGTCCAAAGCGTAAACATACAGATCGCCCGCGCATCAAAACCTTATATATTAGGTCTAGTCCCAGTAGAGGAAGTCGGGAAACGCACCCAAGAATGTCTGCCTATAAGGGCGCCCGCCTGTGCAGATGCCGCGAAATCGTGGTCAGATCTAAAGACGTCGCAGCCGAGCCAAAGGCTTTGTGGCCAGTATGTATATAAGTGACAGAATATTCCCGCGGTGGCAGATTTCACTCTCTCTTGCCGCCGAATACATAAATGTGAGCGAGCCATAGCCCGTATAGTGGACATGTCATAAGTTGATATTTACGACCAGCTACACAGTGCAAATGAAAAGCGCCCACAAGTGAAGCCCTTTAAGCGCAAAGTGCAACACATGTCTCACGGTAGCCTTAAGTAGAAAAGCAAGTGGTAAACAACTCAAATTTACCTGACAAACTCTGTCTTTTCAGTTGAGGGCAACGCAGCGACCAGTGCAAAGGAAAATAACAGTTGGGCCAATAGTGGCGGTAAACTTCGTACAGAAAAAATTTATTGGTTATTGTTTTTTTATATTGCAGGCTACCTGACGACGCAAATACGAGTGACCGAGTATGGTAGTTTAAATGATGACCATGATGTAAAGAGACGCGAAGAGAGCAGTGTAGGTTACGGAATGTTATATAGGTACAAGTTAAAAGTAGCCAAAGCGAGAACCAGGAATGGGAAATTGACAGGGACAGGGCAGGTTCGTTTGAGTAACGGAGTAGATTATGAGAAAAAGTAAACGTAGCAGGAAGCAGTATATAATAAGACGAGGGAAAATTAGGGTTATTCGAGGTGACAATATCACCGAAGCAAACAGGGCAGGATAAATTGGAAGCATGTTGGGCAAGCTTTTGTCTTGCTGAGGCCATTACCTTGTGATTGGCACGGTGATGCGGCTGTAGACCGCCGCACTCAGACAAATCGTCTTACACCATTGTCTCGCCTGTAGCTGGTGTATGAATACTGATGGTTCGCTGAAATGTTTAGAGACTGTATACGCTCACTGAGAGTCTCCTAATGATAGCTGGCTTTTCTTTCGCTTGAAAACGCCGAGGTGTATAAATCTATTTTGCATGGGCACATGAGACAAGCAAACATCGCATACCACCTACAACTGTGATTCACCGCTGATTATCAACGGCACGTGGTAACATGTGTATGTCTGTTGCATACGTGTCAGTACTTTCCAAACTGAACAGTGCCGTTCTGAATAGACTGCACAAAGAAACTTCTCAAATGGTCTTCGTATATATTCTTGGTGCATGTGTGCTTAAGTGAACGAGTTCTCATGTAGCCGCATATTTCCCCTCTTTCGTGTCAAAACTGTGACGCAACAGCATATGTACCTCCGAACGTATGCTGTAAAATACAGACGCTTCACACGTCCAAACTGTGCCAGACTCTCAGTGCTGAACCATTAAGCAAAACCCTCCAGCGGAGTCTATAGATAGTTGAAGTTGAATTCTTTTTAGCCGTCATCAATGATGAAAAATAATAATCGAAGCTCTCGATAGTAAAATGCAACGGAATCAAATACGAGTAAGAAACTTGCACAATAACCTCAAATATCGACGCTACGCGCCGCTGCGACACTTATTTGCTAGAAAGTGAGTTCATGTAGACGCCAACAGGGTCGAGTAATGTTGACCGCGCTTACTCGACGCTTACTCGCCCGGTGCTGCGAGTCCATATGCTCCTCTCTGCGCGAAACAGCGCGTAGCCTTGTACGCATCGGTGTCACCCTCTTTCTCATCACCCGACCGCGATGGTGACTCAGCCGGCCAGAAAGCACGAGTCTTATCTAGATTTTTAGATGGGGCCTAACCAACGAAGACGCGCGGCTCGGCGGGAGGAAAAGGGAACTCTTCAACAAGCCTTGGACTCTGAGATCACGCCCACGCTTACGTTTCTCTCCGGCCGTTCCAATTGGCCGGAGAGAGCGTATGTTGGTAAAGGGGCGTGGCAGCGTCTTCCGACGCTCTGCGGCGCTCGCCACCTATGCATCATAAAGTCTGATGCATCAAGTGTTTCCCGGAGCTTGGCGCTACTATAAAACACGAGTTTCCTCAGCTTGCTCTTGAACCACAGTTGATCTGCCAGCTTTAAAATGCCACGGGCAAGACGGTAGTCAACAATTTCGCGATTATTAACGTACTAATAATATGAGGCCCACATGCGCAAAGTTAGGAAGCGACGACCCGAAGTTGCATGCCTGGCCGAAGCATGAATGCCTTGCTTAGCGCTCTCTGCTGCGGTACCGCGTCTTTTTTTTTTTTTTTTGTCAGTGTTTATAGACCTTTTCAACAAGCCTCCAGGGGCGCTGCCATTTTCAAATCCCCGGTAGGAAAATCAAGGACGAGGGCGACGCCTAGCGGCGACGCCATATTGGACTGCAAGAAGTTCCTCGCGTTGCTGTTCTCTGCGCTTGCTTACGTGTGGTTTGTTGCTTTTCGCCGTGTTTTGGGAGAAACAATCTCCGCGTCAATGCTTGTACGAGCATTTTTTGCTCCGCAAGACTTGGAAGGAGACTGGCTGTTGTGAATATATGAAAAACGGGCTGTTTTGTTTCATGGCATCTGTGCATTCAGTTGACACTCGTCCGTCGTGCTCGACGGGAACCCAGCCAACCCGGCTTATTAATATCGGAGGTAAGATGAGGCTTGTAATATTTCGTTTCGATAGCTATTCACTCCATACAATTTTCTGCATCTCGTTTGACCGATACAGATGTCGCGGATACTCAGCTGCTGACCCTAAAAAACGCAGGTTAATTTGATCCCGGCTACGGCGGTCACATTTCGGTGGCGTCTCCAATACGGCGTGTTTTACCCCTACTTTTACGGAAGCCGAGCAAGAGAATTTGTGATCTTCTGCCCGTGACACTGAGTACTTCAGATGATTGCTGCCTACGCGTTATCGTTCAGAAAAATGTAAGCGAGTGCACTTGAGTGGATGAGCTCCCTGCAGCGTATAATATTCGATATGCATGTCGCTGCCAATAAGCAAATAACGCTCTTGCCATTCTGAAGCCAAGCAGAGAGAATCAGCTAGCGGTACTTAACTTATGTCTTCACTTCCAGCTGTAATTAGTAGGAGCCCGTTGTGTCTCAGATGGTGCGGGCAGGGCAATTTATTTTACACAGCCCAAACTAACAAATGTAATTTGAAGGGTGTAACGAATCACTACGTTGGAAGTTAATAAAGCTATGGCATGGATAACGTGGGCTGCATCGCAATTCGTCTAGCGAGGAAAGCCTCGCTTTTGAGCAATTTTTCTTGCTACCGTCAAGCCGTGGGAAGGGTAATGGTGCGGTGGGACACAAATGTTTGGTTAGGTTCAGTGGCGCCGCTAGGGTCACCCGCCTTTCGGCGCATTGAAAGTGTGAGGTGGATGTGTGATTGGGTCGAGGAACGAAAAAGACGGGAGATAAATGAACAAGGCAACAGACTGCCGGAGAGAGATGCTGCCAGCGGTCCTCGCTTGGGAAAGGAGAGTGAACTACACACAAACAAAAAGAGGCGATGCAGCGGCGCGGCTGCCGACGGGTGTCGTCTAACACGCTCCCGCGCAGGGGTTTCCGATGAGTATCGGGTTAATGCAGGTGCTTCCAGAGTACACGCACGTACTATCATGAGCAATATGAGCAGGAATACGCGAGCGCATGGCCCTCGAAACCCACTTGGGGCGTTACGCTGTTGCCGCTGTCGGAAACAAAGTAGAAAGGGCGCCGCGGTTCCGCTAACTGTTGGAACTCTCGCCTTGCTAGCGTTGCCGCAAAGCGGCAGCTGATTGCAAGGTGGCGGCCGCTAGCTGTGATAAGGCGATTATGGAGCGCAGATCGCTGACCGTCCTGTCTTTAGTTTTGCGACAAATACCGCTGTTAACCCTTTATTTTCTATGCGGGCAAAATTAAAACGTTGACCTGAAAATATTCGTTCAGAGCATGCTTGACACACGTACACCCACATAGAAAAGGAAAAAAAAAAAAAAGGTAGTAAACAGCGGTATAAATTGCGCAGAACTTGAGACCACTGTCCGCAATCTGCACTACACAAGCGCCTTATCATCGCTAGAGCATCGCAATCAGCTGCCGTTTTTTAGCAAAGTGCATGGGTTTTAATCAATTTTCAGAGTACTCATTTTAGATTTCTCAACTTTTTTTTTTTTTTTGCAGCCATTGTATACAAAAAGTGTACTTTGTAATTATAAATATCCCAAAGTAATCTTCTACTTTTCTTTTACAGATCAGGAGTACGAGCATCCTGATGGGATTAATGAGATTAATGACTGTGTAGCTAAAACATGTTGCACCCACAGTCTTCTTGAGCAACGCGATGAGCTGCGCAAAGTGCTTTCCTCGCCACATTTCTTTTTTTTTTTTTTTATGGCTGTTTGTGCAGCCGTAAACAGCGCAGTATTGTCAAGAGGAAGCTTGGTAGCTGTCCGACATCGGAACTAGAAGCAAGCAACCGTAGCCGTGGCCAGTAGCGACATGTGCTTCGCATGCAGTCCAGACGAAATAGGCAACATTGAGTGGCGCGTTACTCTCGCCGCCAGCAAGTTACTCTTGGCCTCTTACCGCCTGTTTGAGGCTTTTGACTGGAAGATGGCACTCCCCGTGTTGAAAGGGTGTATATGCATGTCGTGCATTTGCGAGTTCATTAACTCGCTAAACACAGTATTTACGAGTGTGGCGGCTTACATAAACATCCATCGCATGAATGCAATTCTGTAAATGATTCCGCCACTAGCCACAAGATTACTGCTGACTTGGACGCATATGTCACGACAGCTATTTTTTTTTCTCGCACGGTTTTAAAGCAGCCTTGGAAGATCGTAAGCACGCAAGTTCGATAGAAGTGAGGGATAAACGTGGCACGTTCAGGCACCTCTGCCGTCGTATCAGTATATGCGAGGTTTTCGGAAGTGATCCCGTTAAAAACGGATCAGCTTATACAATAGAAAGTAAGGAGAAGCTATTACCTCATTTTTAAACTACGCGGCCCATCATAGCATACATTTCTGCGCAATTATCACGCGTGTTGCAATTTATTTCTTGTTTTCACTTGTTTGCATATGCTACAGACTGGGTGCAGTGCTTTTATTTTTAATTTTTACTCCTATGCCTATACACGCAGAGGGCCAAGCCGAACAAGTGGGTTAATTCAAACGATTTATGATTACATTATATTATAATGGCACAGGCCGGTTAATACGACTACCATACACATCTTCCACACTTGCTAGTAATTTTTCATTAACTTTCAATGATACGCGAAACTTATCAGAACATTTTTGGCACTAAACCTCCGCCGGTTGTAATGATACTGGCAACTTTCTGAACTAAATTACGAGGCAAACACCGTGAGCAATTTAAAAAAAGACATGTTTTTTTACAAAACTTATTAGGTGGACAAAGAGAAAAACAATATAGGGAAGCACAATCAATAAATACACTCAAACATTTTGTTATTTACAAAGTTCAATCACTACATGATGACTACTTGCGCAGTTTTTCATTCGCAAAAATAAAACTCGCAGTTCTTATCTTGCTCAGCAGCTTTTTTTTTTTCTAGTAAGCTGCTTGATCAATTACTATTTTTCCTGCGTTGACAAGTTGTGGCCTAAGCAACTTTTCTATGATTATCTTCGCTGTGTCAGTGCCGTGGGCCTTCCTTGCTGCGCAAGCTAGAAAGGAGCCCCTCTCGAAGAAGGCAACATAAGCTAGCGACATGTGCGCTACAGTGGAATGTAGCGATGTACGCTCTACTGGAATTTGTTATATTTGCGAGCAAGCGCAGAAGTCTTAGGATTAAAAAAGGGGAGAAAAACGAACGTCTTCACCAAACTGCAACAAGACCTTGTAGCTAATAATTATGCATGCATCTGACCACTCGAGCATACGCTCGTGACGCTTATTGACCGCCGGCATCACGAGAAACCGTTAGGCACTCAAAGGCTACCACCTACACGAGGTAGTCTTGACGAGTAACTGCTACACAAGTAAAGAAAACTATCTACATGAGCACAATGCGTAAATTCCAAGTAGAACGGAACGCATTTTGTGAACGCGACAAGAACATCAACGCTCCGCTTCGGTAGTAAACACAACACCTAAATTGTGAAACAATACGGACATACCTTGCGGTCAGTCTTGGATGGAAAACCAGCTGAAATTGAAAGGCTGCATGACACATTCGTAATAAAGTTTTCGTCAATGTATACGCGCAAAAAACGAGAGAACCGCACTAGCGGAGATACGCCGCGAGAGGGCTGGATGATGCATCGACGCCTTAAAGCCCCTCTATCTGGAAAGTAGCGAAACTCTCCTCCCTTCGGCTGCTTTCCTCCTCAATTCTCCTCTGATTTCACTCTCCCACCGGCGGGAGCGCTGCGCACGGCACACTGAACCTGCCTGCGCTCGAGGGGCGCCACGGAAGGGTCAGTGAATGGCGGGAGCTTTTTGTGCTGCCTTTTAAAGCGTTCTTTTAAATCTGCTTTGCACAGGTAACTACTAATCGATTTGAAAATGTTATGTTTGATTTTAGCGGCACATATTGTTCGCAATAACAAAGAAGGAAGGAGAAGACATGCTCAAAACGGCAAGAAATGTTTGCACTCAGCATCGCGCTCGGGTACTCTGAAGCATCAAGAACGGGAAATAAACTGAGCAGACAATTATGGTGTCATCTGTGTTGGGTGACAGATAGATGACCCTGAATGAGAGCCAATGGCCCCTTCAGAAATCTTCTGCATCTTTGCGCGTGAGCGGCAAACCGGCGAATTCTAACATCGATCGTTTCTGGCTAACCTATAAGCAAAAGCGTCGATTGTTATATGCTTTCATTTTCAAATCACATCTGTAAGAAAACGATGAAGCAGTGTTCCTACAGCTGCTAATCAGAGGCAGTGTAGGTGAAAAAAGTGGCTTTTATTTCTTCGCAAAATCAATTGATCGGCAAAGTGACTCTGGCAAAATAGGGTCTTATTTTATTGTCACAATAATGGTTTGCTTTAAAGGTCGTAAGACGTGGCGCATACAAAATACACAGTTCCAAATACAGAAGAAATGTAGCGATAAACACTGTTGCACATTGGAACCAAGTAGCATCTTTGATTTTACTGACACAGCACTGGTCGCTTTGAAAAGGGTCCTAAGACTGGCGCAGGCACATTAATTGAAAACACACATTTTCAAATAAAAATAAATGCACATAAAAACACTGTTAGACAATTGGAAGATGCTGAGAAACCTTAACGAAATGAAAAGATATGAAAACGAAGTGCAAGCAAATAATTTTCGTAGAAACATTTTTCACACACGCTACAATCCAATTTTAATTTCGATGATTATAAGCTTCAGATATGCACGAGAATATCTTTAAAAAATGCAGTTACCAGAAATTTTGAACAATTTACAGATTCATTCAGGCGACAGGCAAAATATTAATTATATTACCACAACTTTATTATATTACCACAACTTTCACAAATGTATCAAATTAATAAAACATGAAATTACGAATGCATACTGTCACCGAATCTGAGCTGCAGCGACCCGCATGACTACGCTTTTGCTACCGCATTTACTACTAGTCACTGGATATATTTTGGAGGCTTCATCTCGGACAAAAATCTGGATCCGTACTTTCACGAAAACACTCACAATCTCTTTTACAACATCGTGGCAGGCTGGGAAGCAAGATACCAATGGAATGCTATCTTTTATCCAGGCCTGCAGTTGTGCAGTGCTGATTGAATTTTTGAGGAGACCCTCTCTGTTACTACGGAAAAAGTTCTCAGCAATTTTTACAGTTTCGAGGCTGGCGATGGGTTCGTCAGTGACATGTGAGACTGTGAAAAGTTCTTCAACTCAGTTAACCTTGCCGGTGCCGTGTTGGTAATCAGCGAAGCGCGGCAGTCGTTCTGTTCTACTATTCTATGTTCTGTTTCTGTTCTACTTGAACACTGAAACGCCCAGCAGCGCGGCATCGCGTGCACGAAACTGCACGCGCGCAAGCAACAGGAACGGTACGGCGAGGCAGTTTAATGGCGGCAGCGAGAAAATAAAAAACAAGCAAAACAAGATTTTGCGCGCGTTCATGACGTATGGTGACGTGTTTGCCATGTCAGGGGGCCCGGCAGCCAACGACAAACCAGAAAACCCGCCCTCAATCTCTCTTTGGAGAGGGGAGCGTAGAGGGGCGAGGAGGAAAGCGCCGGGAGAGGGAAACGGCGGCAAAGATCTTACAATTTCGCTACTTTCCAAAGATAGAGGGGCTTTACGACGCCTTGGTGCGCACTGCCACCTAGTGGCGCTTGGGGGAATCGACGAACTTCTTACAACATTTGGTTGGGGCGCGCGCCGATTGGAACGGCCGGAGAGAAACACGTGCGCGGGAGTGATCTCTGGGGCCGTGCTTTGCGCGTCTTAAGGTGGCGGTTCCACGGTCGCCATCTTGGAAGTAGTTCAGATTCTGCCACCAGGCTACGCCACTAATCCATGACTGAGGAATTGAGTACCCAGCCACCCAGTCCTCTCGACTTGCGCTGCCTGAACGCTTTTCTTGTGTTGCTGCGCGGACTTTCAAAAGTTTTTGTGGCTCTACAGCAAATTAGGTGAGGGCTTTTGTCCCCGTCCTGCGCAGCATGGGCTGCCCCATTGAACTCCCCTCTTCACCCCACCGCACCACTACTTCGAATGATATGCACCCCGACAACGGAACAAGAGCCTTCCCTGTCTTGCCTGTACTTCCTCACACAAGATGTTTGCAGCACAGCGAAAGGCAGAGGCACCCCAGCCGGTCCAACCAGGATCAGGCGTACAATAGGCAATTGTGCTCCTAAGCGCCTCTCGCCCCCCCCCCCCCCCCCCAAATTGGCGGGGGTGACCGTAGGAGCACAATTCTCTATTATAGTGCGCACCGGCGAGGTGCACTTAGGAGAACAATTGACAGGGCTCCACTGCTTTTCGCAGTGCTGCAGATATCTTGTGAGACGAAGTATAGTTTCCGCTGTAGAGCCACGAACCCGATTGCTCCTACCCGCCGAGCGTGAGGGGGTTGGACTGGACTGCAGTAGGCTAGCTTGACTGAACACAAAACAGGGTGTCAACATGATTGCACAGTGCAATCTTAGTACGGGTGTAAAGGAAAAGCGAATGGCATTATTTCTGCAGACTTCGTCAATGAACTAATAGTTGAATTCGGCGCCTGTCTTGTGTTCTTTTGATCCTCGTCTTTTGGGCTGTGCAATCGAGTGATCATTAGCGAGCTTTAGAATACGGCGACCCTATCGGTAAGTGGGATAGAGTAATAGCGGAGCGTGCGCACTATAATAGAGAATTGTGCTCCTACTGTCACCCGCGCTATTACCCTGTCCCCCTAAGCGGTAGGAGTACCATATTCTAAACCTCCCTATCGTTGATGCCATAGATATAGTAGGGATCGGAACACTCCTTGACGGGAGTGGAAGCTGCCAGCTCTTGCGGTCAACAGAAATTTGCTTTACCAAACATGATTACAAATATGATAATGTAGCTATAATTAGCTGAACTTCAGTCAACCGTCGCCCTTGTTTATTTTTTGTTCGTGTTTGTCCAACCTTGGGAACTAGAGCTGGTAAGTTACAATGTGCAAATAAGTGAATGATTGCCAATTTTTTCCTTTTGAGATGAATCGATATTTCGAGATAGATGTGAAATCCACCAAGAGGCTATGTATCGCGCAGGAGGCCGGCATGTATTCATGTTCTCTTCGGCACTGAGGAGGCGCATTCACACTAAACTTGTGGGAAATGGGGGAAGGGGAGAGGGGGTTGTAAATGAATGTTGCCAGAAGAAAGGACCTAACGGGGACAGTTTTGTAGGCGCTTATGGCGGCCACTTCCCCACTCCCAGTTGGATGCTCCACAGTCTTCATTTTATTTATTCGCTCGCGCGCGTGTGTGTGTGTGTGTGTGTGTGTGTGTGTGTGTGTGTGTGTGTGTGTGTGTGTGTGTGTGTGTGTGTGTGTGTGTGTGTGTGTGTGTGTGTGTGTGTGTGTGTGTGTGTGTGTGTGTGTGTGTGTGTGTGTGTGTGTGTGTGTGTGTGTGTGTGTGTGTGTGTGTGTGTGTGTGTGTGTGTGTGTGTGTGTGTGTGTGTGTGTGTGTGTGTGTGTGTGTGTGTGTGTGTGTGTGTGTGTGTGTGTGTGTGTGTGTGTGTGCAATTAAAGGAACACAGTATTTTCAGGCAATTAGAATAAAATTTTAACAACCAGTCTCCTAGAAACATTTGTCTCCAGCAGAATTTCACTCGACACTGAAATCTGATGTGAAAAGTAGCATGCATGGAAGACGCTGACTTGTCCTGCTGCAGCTTCCCGTGATGATGCATGCGCTTTCTGAACCAATATATTGGCTGGACTACTGTTCATTATTAGCTTGGAGACTACTTTATTGTACTCATTTCACAGGGCACATACACGTATGCAACAAGTATACTTTAGTGTTGAGCCCGCCTTTCGGATTCATGTGTTGGTAGTAAATAATTTCATGATGTGGCACTTACTTGTGCATTCACACATTCACACTTTTGCAACATAATAATCAGATCCCAATTTTTACTCCATGCAAGAGCGCCCATGCTTACCAAATGTTTTCCTGCAAATGCCAAACGATTAGACGCATCGATCAGATCGCGTTCTGTCAGATTTGGCATGTGCTATAATTTGTGAAATTTTCCATACTAATGCAGTACAGTGGTTTTGCTTCATGTGGTCAATCGGAAGCACGTTCTTTGTATGCTTCGAAATTCTCACATGCTTCTATGTCACTTTTGCTAACATGATCGGATGCCTTTGAAAGCACAGGAAGTGGAGTTGCTTCAAAACAAGGTTCAAATATAAAGTCAACAAATTGGGCGTTGAGACAGCGAGTGAGTGGACGCCTGGGTGACACGGTATCTACCTTACTCGAGATAAAGGCCCCATTCTTTTGGAAACGCTCTGCCTGCCGACGGGCTTTTAGAGCGTGAGCTCTGTTGCTCACTTGCGCGAGTGGCGCGTTTTTCTAAGAATCGTAAACAGTGCCATCACCATAGCAACATTGCCGTCTTTATTGTGCCCGGGCAAACTAGACCGAACGCTCCACGCCCCCGGCCACAGCGGCAAAGCGCGGTAGCGAGTGATGCTAGGCAGGTATAGCATTATAGCAAAATGAACGCCGAACCAGCTTCCCTGCCAAATGCATCAACGGTTTACCTTAGACGCCGTAATGCTTCGGATAATCCGCGGTATATCCTCCTTCACGAAGCGGAATTAGCTAGGAAGAGGACGGGACATCATGCACGTATAAAATAAATAAAATAAGCGCAAATAAAAGCATCAAACGGGAAACCAATTCAATGTTTTCTCTCATAATATATATATATATATATATATATATATATATATATATATATATATATATATATATATATATATATATATATATATATATATATATATATATGAGATGAAATCTTAGCCACGGTCAATAGTAGTGAAAAAAATGAAGACCAACGTGTGAAACAATTTATTGACGTTTCGGCTGTGGAACAGCCTTCGTCGATATATATATATATATATATATATATATGGCCACTGATCAAGTCAAAGTCAAAGTATTTGAAGAAGATCTAAACGAATGCTTTTTGTCTGGTTTCTCCATTGTGAACAACGAAGCTGTAGGGCTGTCGAAACGTTAGTACATTTTCATGAAACTTTGACTTGGTCAGTGACCCTGTATATTTTTTTATGCCACCACCTGATCAGACTGCATTTCGTCGAACTCTTGATTACAGTGGTTTCTCTCATTTGAGCTAAAGCTCGACATTCGGTTCAGCAGCGTTGAGCCTCATCATTTTTTTTTTAATCTTTAGTGAGGCGAATGACGGAAATGCAGTGGCAAAACTCGATTCAACATCACATTTTTTGTATTGGAGAAGCTTCACATGGCTGTTTCTTACTTGCCCATTCACCGAAAACATCCCCGGCAGCTACTCCGGCACGTTATCTTTACTATCATCACCGGAACACAACATTCGGAAAAAAAAAAAAAAACATGACTGAAACGCTGGTGATTACCTTGGGCCGCCCACTATATCATTTTTTCACCTTTTCTTTGGAGCCTGCACTGTTTGCGCTATATAGAAACTTCAGTGGGAAGGTTGAAGAGGCATGCTTGTGCATGTTCAGGTTTTCAAGTTGTACTTGACAGACCGTCGAAACATTTTATCTGTACCAGTAAAGTGGCAGAGGGTACAAGTATTCGTGCAATTTCTCCTAGGGAGACGCTCTTTGAAATTATATTACATTAATTTATGCAGTGTTATAGTTCCGTTCATTTTATCGTAGAAAGGTGAAGATATTTTTTCTTCTTGCCACTGAAAAAAAAAAAGTCTAAATTCCACACCTTCACAATATATGCTAACACCGCGAACATCTGAAGATAGCTTTGTAGCGGAGCTAAAACGAGGAATAACCAGCTCCGACAGCGTTCGGGTTCAAACTTTTTTTTTTCGCTGCTTGCACTGAGACGCTTTGTGCCAAATTCTTCTTCGTCCACCGCCGTGCCGTCTGTGTTAAAAGCGCGGCGTTTGTGTTAAAAGACTACAGAACAAAACCAGAAAAAAAAATTTCAATGTCTCCGGCACGATTATATCTTGCTGAGTAAGTAGAGTAAGTAAGTAGCGCGAGAGCCTTAGCTGGCAACGTTTCGGCACACAAACAGTATGACACACTTAATTCGAGGCGTTAAATAAATCTCAAAGCAAGCAAGTGCACATTTGTCAAGGGACTATTTTCAAGTAGCGCTACTGCGCATGCGCGAAGCACCTGAGTGCGCGAAGCACCTGCACCTTAGTTCGACCCGACCACTCGACCCGACTCGCCAGTGTTTACCTCTCTCGCCCGATGGAGAGTAAAGGGCAGAGGGAAAACGTTGTAGAAGCACAATACCCTCTCGTAAATACCCCTCGATTCAGGGTGTTTGTGGCGCCATCCTCGTAATTTTTCTGAACTGCGACATTTTAGTGCACATAAAATTTCATAGATGGCGGCACCTACTACATTTATTATACATGGCTCTTTTATTCCACTATTATTTGCTTTTTGTACACTTTGTAATTTATAATTGTTACCAGTTGAATAAAGGAACGAAAGCCCGAACCTTTAAGTTATATTCGCCAAAAACAAACAAGCCATGGAGCATTTCAATCATGCTTAAAATATTTCATGAAGAGCTCGCGCGCTTCAAGTGAACCACGAAAAAATTAGCTGAAATCAACCTGACCGTGCACATTCCTCGAGAGTCGTAGAACAAAACCGATCCTTATCCTCTGATAGCGAGGTGTAAAGTTTTCCCACGCGAAATTTCAGCACAGATAAAAGCTAATTACTTGAACAGTTTAGCATTTACTTTTAACCATTTTACAAAAAACGCTAAGTTTGATCACAAATGACGTTTACATTAAATGAAGCAGACAGATGATATTTTCAGGAAAAAGCGAACTATGTACGACCTCCAACTGCGCAAAAAATCTCCGCAGCAGAATGCATATCTTGAAAGTTATTGTATGTATAATTACCTGTTTTATACACTTTTCACGGGCACGTGGCTAATAAACTACGCGATACACAGTAATAAAAATGCTTAACTTTGTTCATTAACATCTAATCTCAAAAGATCTCGAACGGTATTTTTCTAAGTGCAAAAGATTTTGCGCAATTTTGCTTTTCCTGAGACAAGTAGAGCTAAAAAGCCGTTTCATTCCTTTGTGTTTTCCTTTACGGCTTAAACATCGTTGCAGCTATTTATAAACCAAATGCACCATTAGAAAGGAGAGGAAATAAACTTTACAAATATATTAAAGTCACATTTATAAACTAAACGAGTGAGGTGCAGTAGGCGTATGAATATCACCAAAAAGGTCGTCTCTTTACCGCTGGAGTGGGACAGCCACCAGACTCGGCGCGCCCTATTTATGGAGGTTGGGTCGCTTTTGTGAGTCAGTCACTGAGTTCGCAAGTGCTACGGCTCGAATCCAGGGGTTCATCCTCTGCAGGCAAGCCCACAGACCTGCGAGGGAGCGGCGCTTGTCTTACATGGCGGCCACATTGTGACTCTCGAGGCTTCGGTCTACAACATTGCCCGATGAACAGTTTGGTGTTTTGTTTATTGGTCTCTCTCGTGTATTGTTCTGTGCAGTAAAGCATCTGCGTTATTGAATACCTTTTTAGTTGCATGCTTAGCATTGCTTTTCAATGATCCTCTCGTCTGTGCATTTTTAGAGTTCGTGCGCATTCCTCTGTATCGTCTATTGCTGTGTATAAAGTTTGTTTTGTTTCGGTTACTCCGGACTCCGACCCTTATTCTGACTTGAACCGGCCAAAGCTGGGCACCAAACGTCCACCGCCTTCTGTCACTACAATGTAGTTGAATTTCGGCTGATCTTGCCACTCAAGTCGGATCTCTCGGAATGCTCCAACTCCATATTGATGAAATATTGCTCGCTGAAACGCATGTTGCACATAGGAGAATGACCACTGTCGTCTTTACAGAAATGCAAGATTCCGGGCTAGTTGGCACTGCATAATGAAATAAAACAGCGCAAGGAACGGGGCGAAACACGGAGGAAAATAAACACGGACAGCGCCCGTGTCCGTGCTTCTTTTCCTCTGTGTTTCGTCCCGTTCCTTGAGCTGTTTTATTTCACTCTTATTCCCACATTCTCACCTGGTATACGAAGTTTCTTTCACCTCATTTTTCGGGTGGAAATGGGAGCGTGCAGCGGGTGTCGTCGCGTATACAGAGGAGAGGTTTTAAAGCGCATACGCACAATCTAAATAGTGCCGCTCACTCCAGTGGTGGAGCTCGCGTCCTCCACTCCAGCAGTTTTTCATATCCGCCTATGTCAGCAGATTCAGCACACATGATGAAAAGGGCTTTACAGCTGCGTTTTTTATCCAGCGTCTACAGCTCGTTCGATCGAAAAGCTGGCGCCGTACCCAAATGTCGGCTCGAATTCGTAAGTGTTCGGAACATATTCGGAAAAATGGAGGCCTGTTCTAAAGGCGGTGTTCCTCGTGGTACAGGTATCCACGAAGAACTATGGCAGATACCGCAGCTTTCTTTCCTATACATCGATGTATAAATTAAATGAGCGTCCTCTTAAAAAGTACCTTCGTACACTGAACAATGGAACAGGTGCTGCGCCTTCCTTTATTCAAATCCAAATAAACAAATAATAAAAATGTTCCTCACTGAAAAGGGGCGTTAATGGCACCATCGTGTTTATTTTTAGGTCAAAGCTTCAGCGTTCCCCTAGTTGTTTATAAGGTTATATGCCTGTATCTCGAAAATGATTTCTATCTGTCACGGCAATCTCAGGCACATGATACGATTATGGGATGCACATAAACTGAGAGAGTGAGGCGTAAGAGGCAGTACTCAAGCCTGCTTCTCCAGCGTCAATCCCCAGAGCAGTCGGGAGCGCTGCCAATCGATCGCCTGTGCATGTTCGGCGAGTGACGTCAATTTCCCACTTTAATGACCCAGTGATTAGTTACATATAAAGCAGGAGACACATGTGCGAAAGCTTGACCGGCATGCCGCAGCGAACGCCGCATGCGAACTGCCGCCGCAGTGCCAGCCGGGACAGATGGAGCACCGTGCGTCCGGCGAGCGAGCTCCCACAAGCTCCGCCCACAGCCGGTGTCACAGCGCAGCGGAGACCGAAGACTGCTTGGCTTGATAAACAATTCACATGAATTCACGCTCGTACAAGAAATAACAAAACAGCGATGTTATCAGAAGGATTGTCTACTGTACTCGTGCAACAGCATGCCTGCACACGCACGAAGCTTTCGGCAACGATGCCACCCGCGGACACGCTGGGCGACGAACTCCACCGATTCGCGCTTGCCCTAGTCGTCGCTAGGCCTAGCCGGTGTCGTACCGAAGAGGTTGTGGACCGCGCTTCGGAACGGGCCAACACTGCAATAAAGGTTCGAATTTCATCACCAGCGTACTGAGAAAGCCATCTTATAATAGAATGAACATAAGCTCGATTTGAGCGGCGCATTTGGCAGCGGTGCGAGCAGACGTTTGGCGATCGACCGGGCAGCAGCAGTGGTTGTGCGAATAAACTCGCTTGTGTCGCAGTTATCACTCGTAGCAGCACTTCAGTATTGGCCGGCTATCTTCACAATTTACTAGTAGTTGACAGACCTGTATTTAACGACTTTTTATGTACACGAAGAAGGGTTTTTCAGCGGCTGGCGCGTATGCGTCGTCTGCTCGGCAGCACATCGACGGTGGAGCAATCTCTTTCTCTATGGGTGGAGCCGAGAGGCGCTCCACCGCACAGCCCCCTACGTCACCGTGACGTCGCCGCTGTTCGCGCTCGCATTGGCTGCAGCCGCCCGCCGGAGCGTCGCTTCGCCAGGCTTCGCATGCGGACTGCCGGAGACATCTGCCCGGTTGGACGCGGGCGGCGATCGCCGGTTTGCCGGATCGGACTCGTCCAGACGCGGCGCGCCGGAGCGGATCGCACTCGCTTTTCGGACGTGCGAACCGACGCACAGCCACACCGCCTCCTAGCTAAAAGGCGCACGGCCGCTCCAGTTGCCATGCCTTCTTCGAACAGGCGAGCCGACCGCTTCGGAGAGACCGCGGTTTCCCGACTGCCTGCCGTGACGACGACGCACGCAACACCGAAACCCGGGCCGCATGGTTCCTTGGAAGTCGACCTTCCTAGGGCCTGCGCGACCAAGGTACCAGAAGCAATGCTTCAGGAGCGCTCGCGTTTCTTTCTTTCTTTCCGTATCTTCCATAAGTTGTATAAACCCCCAGCCTCTACCCAGCAACACAGAAGTTCCTCACTCACAGGGTTAGCACATCCTGAGCAGAACAATAGTTTTACTGTTTCAATTCGTCATTTTACATAACAACCATATGTACCCTTAGCAGTGCGACGCTAGTGCACCTAAATTATAGGTATGGTTTACTTTACCTTAGAAAAGTATGACAAGGTATTTCAACAGTTTGCATATTAGTGACCACACTATATATCTATAAAATGACAGCCTTTAGCAAGGTCTGCGCACCTTCTTAAGCAATTGAAGTCGCGACTGAAAACTGAAAAAGTTGTCTTTGTAAGCATTTAAGGAATATATCTGAAAAGTAAAAAAAAAAAGAAAGCTGACATGTTTCGCAAATTGCGTACGATCTTATATGTTCATTTGGAGGAACGGCGTTTTTTCTAGCGGGAGTAAAAACATGCCCTGGAATGTCAGCGGCACTTCCGTCCCGTCTATACTGCCATCTAATAAAAAGCCAGCAGAGGCGAGTATAATTCAGATTGACTGCTAGAAGAATGGGGAGGCCTACATTATGCGCGTCCATTGCCAGTTTCCTCGACTATTGTGCTAGGCGTTCTTAAGGTGTGCGTAAAAAAAGAACAGGATTCGGTGCAAAGCGCTGACGAAAAACGTTATTGCAGAAAGTTACTTTCGACAGTGGTGCCCCGCTATTTAATAATGGCTCATAATATCACCATTTTTCTGTTATAAGTAATCGCGGTGTAATACGGGGCAGTAAATTGTATTATCTATTAAATAAAAATATAACATTTTCTTCCCATCGAGCTCATTCACAAGTTTTAATGCAGCAAAATATTCTGTTAAAACCGAAAAAGCTTTTCCTTATGTTGCGTATACTGTTCAGGTTCGCCCATGTGGGTTCAGTCCTGGTCGAAATTTCCTGAGCCATCGACTGCGGTGTGTCTTATAGCCTGAGTCGCTTTAAAACATTAAACCCGCTATACCACGTGCCTTGAGCTAAGCTTTAAAAATAATTAAAAAAAAAGCCTTCAGACGCGAATAGAACCGGGTCATAGATGTTGGCACCAGCCTAGAATACTTCCAGGTAAGCGTTCATCTCCTCTTTTGCCTCTACATTTAAGAAATTGATCACCAACCCCGAAACGGTAATTAGGTGAGTAATATAATGCGTACTTAACTTGTCCAAAGCTTAAATAAACCGATGACCAGCGCATGAACACCTTATATATTAGGTCTAGTCGCAGTGGAGGAAGTCGGGAAACGCACCCGAGAACGTCTGCTTATAAGGGTGCCCGCGTGTGCAGATGTCGCGAAATTGTGGTCAAATCTCAAGACGTCGCAGCCGAGCCAAAGGCTTTGTCCACTGCTTGCCGCGTCTGAAGCAAGGTAATTCCACTGAGAGCTTCTCTCACTGCTGCCTGAACGCTGGCTTGCAGGATTTCTGCCATGTTGATCGTTGACTGGGGTATCTGAGGTAAGTTGCCGCTGGTTACCGCGTCGTAGAGTGCGCTTTCACCTTAGTCGTCGTTCCCGCAATCGCAGCCCGGTCGTCCGCTATCTTCGTTGGTCGTATCCATTGTCCGCTACGGCTGACTGGCATGGTGGGGCTGGACGGTTACTTCAGTCGGGCGTACGTTGCTTATCCCTCTTCTGAATTTTTAGGAGTCAAGCAAATGAAACTGGGTTTTTAAACTTATTACAAAATTAGGTCAGCATGGCCGCAGCGATCTTGTCTGGTTTGCGTCCGACACCCCGTCTGCTTCTTTCTTTCTGGCGTGGCGCGGCGGCGCCGCTGGAGCCGCTGGAGGGCGCACGTCCTCCTCACTCGTCCTCCTCACACTCTATCTCTCCATCGTTGTCCACAGCTGCAGACGGCTCGGGTTGTCGCCTGGCTCGCAGACCGGTCATTTTTCAGGCTGTCGTTCTTTGTCAAGAGTTGGTTATCACAATTGACTTAAAAATTATTCTAATTCGAAAACGTGCTTTTTCCAGAAATGCACCCAAAGCCAAATAATTTTTAATAAGATAAGAAAATAATTGTCAGACGCACTTTTAACCGCTAGGCAGCGTGTCACGCGACTTCGAGGTGTTGGTACAGGGGGGGGGGGGGGGGGCATGAATGAAAGAGTGGCGATTCCACAGCCAGCATCTTGCGAGTAGTTTGGTTCCAGCCGCCAGGCTATATGATACTGATCAATGACTGAGAAATCAATGGCTGAGAGGTGTACACCTCTTGCGACTTCAAGTTGGGGGTACAGTGGGGGCATGGATGAAAGAGTGGCGATTTCACAGCCAGCATCTTGCAAGTGGTTTGGTTCCTGCCACCAGCTAGGCTACGATACTGATCAAGCACTGAGAAATCAATGACTGAGATGTGTACACCTCTTGACTCCGAGCTACCCAACATTGGTTTTTGGTTGAGAAGTTTAGTGCCCGGTCCTTCCTCGGCCTGAAAGTTGTTCTTTTGTTGCTCATATAGTGGAAGCTTGGGCTAGTTGATGATACATTGGCGACATTCTTCCCTAGTGAAAATTTAGCATAAGCGAAAAGGGAAATATTTTGCCAAAACAAAAGGGAAAGGTACGATATTATGAGAATTGTTTAATTGTTTATGCCTTATATAATATTTGTGGAGCTTTTATCAATGAACCTTATTTGAAGTCTGCGTCTGTCTTGTGCTCATTGTTTAACCCTCGTTTTTTGCGCTCTACAATCACGTAATCTTTAGCGAGGTTGCAAATAGTATGACCCTATAGGTTAGCAATTACACTTCAGCCTAGGAGTGTCCACACTCCCACTACATTCACTATAGCATCAACAGTAGCGAGTTTGAGAATAGGGGGACCCTATCAGTTATGAATACAGCAGGAGTCTGAACTCTCCTGGTCCGCAGTGTAAATTGTCAGATCTGGCGCTCAACAAAAATCGTTTTATCAATGATTATTACATATGTGGCAATACAGCTATAATATTCTCCACTCCAGTCACTCCTCGTCCTTGTTTGTTCATTGTTCATGATTGTTCAACCTTACAAACTCTGGTTGGTAAATTACAAAGTATGGAGGAGTGTACTTTCCGATATCTCTTCCTTTTCCTGAAAAATCGACATTGCAATAGAGACTTCAAATCGCTGTCAAGAGCGTAACCACCGCACAGGATGCCGAAATGCATCTTTGTTCACTTTAGAAAAATAAAACAAACACACACACACACACACACACACACACACACACACACACACACACACACACACACACACACACACACACACACACACACACACACACACACACACACACACACACACACACACACACACACACATATATATATATATATATATATATATATATATATATATATATATATATATATATATATATATATATATATATATATATATATATATATATTCTAGCCGTATAGACCAATTTATTTTGGTTTTTGTCATTTTTATAGTTAGCGCTATTTGGCGGCTAAGTTGAGAATAACTGGAGAAAAAATTACCTTGCTTTTACTCTTGAAATACCTCAATTAGAGGCACTCTGGCCTCAATTTTGGCTTCATTTGGATCTTCCCTGAAATTGTTAACCTTGTTTGAATGTGGAGAGCTCGAAATTCCCGCGCGAGGTCATGAGGTTGTGACACTGTACGAAATGTGTGGCAGTATCGCGCGTAGCAATCGTAGAAAACGTGCTGTCGCCGCCATGGATGAAGGGGGAGGAAGGACCGAGGGAGGGAGGTGGGGGAAGGAGCGTGCGCTGCCCCAGCTGCGAAGCTGGTTTCGAGGGGCCAAAGAGCTTACAAGGCAACTCCGGAGGTTTTTTGACATTCCAATATGCTGGTAAACATTTTACCATTCGCAACTTTCACGAACAGTGTCGCCGCCACGCGGCCGCTTCCGGCACCGCCCTTGGGGGGATACTCGGAGAACGGCTCGTGCTTCTCCAGCTTGGGGCTGCGTCTCCCGCGGAACTTTTTTCATGGAGCTCGGTCGAGCAGCGTTTGTAGTGTGTAACTGCTTTTTGAGTTGGCTTTGGCTCGCAGCCATGATAACAGAAGAATAATATAACTTCTATTTTAGAGTGTGGGGCACGCAGTACGATGGGAAAGCATAAATGCAGTCGACTCTTCTATACACCGATGTGTTCTGACTGTGCGATCAAAGGCGGGATAAACTTGCACACGTTACCTCCATATTATATGCCCGGGAAAGAGAGGATAATTAAGTTAATTAATATCTCCGTAAGATCAAGATGGTTACTTTACCGTAACAAGCATCGTGCTTATTCTGCTCGACGAAGAAACACCCCCTTAGTGACAGCACGAGCGGCGTAACTGTCTTATTTCTGATGTTATGCATGAGTCTCGTTTTTCGTTGCCGCTCTAAACTCTGAGCAGAATCAAATTTCGCAACAAAAAAAAAAAATGCGACTAAAGCTATGACGGTTTTCAATGTGCATTTCTGATAGATGTTTGACAGACGTAAGTTGCGAGCCATACGAGATAGTAACATTTTTTATTGCCGACCAATTCATGGCCCGCACATGTTTGAGAAATTAAGAACGTTTGTTTCCTACCCGGTTGAGTGAATGCAGTATTTTCAATCAGCAACTCTCAGATTAACGTTAGATTAGGAGCTTGTTTTTAACGTTACGGAGCATGCACTCGCAGTCCATATGCGGCTTGTTCTCGAAGCCGGAACTCTAGCTGTCTTGCTTGCAAGTAACGGTTCTCGAGAAAACGTTTATGTCAGCACTGGGTCATCACTTGCGAAAGTCAATCCCTATCAGATGTACTGCAAAAAAAAAGAGAAAAAAAAAGGTTGCTTAAAGTGATCACAGTAGACTCCCATTAGTACTTTGTAGTGATGTTCTCTTGTGCCCAAACTAGGTATAGTAGGTACTTCTATGCCTATTTCGAAGTGAAGGGAAAAATTAGGCCACATAGAATGCGGGGTTGGCCGCTCGACATGCTTGTGCTATGTTCGTGAGTGCACAGCGCGACATCTTGAAATGCTGCAGTTCGCGAGTGCCCGTGATCCATGGATAAAAGTTGAAACGTTTATCTATATTCATGTTTATTCTGTCTGCGTTGAACCTTTCTCCATAGCATTAGAGTCTCCTGGGAACCTGTCGTGCTTACCGCACAACACAGTCAGCAGGATGTTTCACATACCTGACCAGCCACACTCGAGGGATCTTTTGTATCGCACCCCTGCAACGCACGCTCACAAAGAGCTTGTACGTTGACTGACAATACCGTGCATATCTTCGCACCACATAAAATTCGTGCGAGTATTTTAATGAAGCTTCAGAAAACGCAGCCCAGCCCAACGTACTTGAAGCGTGACAGCCGGATCCCCTTAAGGGCAGCCATATTAGATTTCCAGTGGCGCCGCCTACAGCCCGTGAAAGTTGCGAATAGGTTCTCCTCTCCGTCCTGACGCATTCTACAAAATTGGGGCGCCGTACGATAATCCGTTCACTCGCACATGGCTTTAAAATATTCCACTTTCATGACCTAAGTTGAGAGTATTTCTGCGGTCAACACTGCGTTTCTGACATCACAAGCAGTATACCGGAGTTGCTGTCCACTTCCCGCGTGATTATGAAATTTTGAGGCTTATATTGAACTCCCTCAGACATTTTATGCAGTGCGTCATGGTTTCCTTACTTTATTTTCACCATCCAACGCACGTACGAGTGTTTTACTAATACTGAGCGGGACGTCACCATTTCATCAACTGGGACATCGTGTCTGGCCGTGAAAGCCGTTTCGGTTTCGATTTGCTGTATTCTCTTTTAAAAATACTTCTAATTGGAATTTCCAAAAATGGTGCTTTCTGTTGGAGTCAGGATATGGCGAGGAATGTAATTCAACTAAAAACACAAAAGGATGAAAAAAAACCATCGTAATCGCCTTGTAATGCTGAAACGATGCCATTCGAGACGTTTTTATGAAAGCGAAGGTATTTTTTTTTTACCGTCGTGAACTGGCTGTAATTACGCAAACTGCATCAAAATATGATGCTTTTTCTCTATGAGACAATCTCCTCTCGAGAGAGATATCGAATTAATATGGACCCCAGCTCATGCGGGGAATCCGGGAAATGAGGCTGCCCACCAATACACTCGAGAATTAGCCGGCCGGGCGGTGGCACAAAATCAGGAACCGGAACCCTTCGGTGAGCCAGCCGTATCACACCACGAACTCACTGCACATTACAAAGCAATGAGAAGAACACTCCCACCACCCAATCAAACACTGACCAGACAACAACGAGTAATATGGAGAAAGCTACAGACGGGGACCCTCCCCAATCCAAACTACATATCAAAATTCATAAATAAGGATATGAATCCCTTCTGCCGGTTTTGCGGGGAGAAAGACAACTTCGAGCATATGATCTGGGCGTGCAATGCCCATAAGCCTCCCTCGGAACTTTTGCCTGATCCCTCTAAAGAAGCTTGGGACAAGCTATGGTCCAGCGACGACCCTGGCATTCGGTTCAAGGCCGTCGAATGGGCCGGCGTTGCCAAAAGTCTCCACGGCCTGCGGCACGCTAACTGACATCCCTATTCCTCCCACTTATTGTGAATAAATTTTATCAGCCTCAGTCCCTATGAGTGCGTGAATTCTCGGTTACTGCACATGTTAGCCTGACGTTCGGTGCGGGCGCTCGCATTATTCATGAATGATTTTCTTTGAAGTGTGTACCATGTGTGGTGACGTCTTCCACTTTATCACTGAAGCGTGCTTTCATGATTGGTTCACAGGAATGGAAAGGCGCAGTTTCTGTCACACTTCTTCCGGAGAGCACCTGAATCACGCTGTAAGGGGAGAAAGAAAAACGGGAGTGAAAGTGCACTTGAGCTATGAAGCGTGGCTTTCATAATTGGTTCACAGGAATGGAAAGGCGCAGTTTCTGTCACACTTCTTCCGGAGAACACCTGAATCACGCTGTAAGGGGAGAAAGAAAAACGGGAGCGAAAGTGCACTTGAGCTATGAAGCGTGGCTTTCATAATTGGTTCACAGGAATGGAAAGGCGCAGTTTCTGTCACACTTCTTCCGGAGAACACCTGAATCACGCTGTAAGGGGAGAAAGAAAAACGGGAGTGAAAGTGCACTTGAGCTATGAAGCGTGCCTTTCATAATTGGTTCACAGGAATGGAAAGGCGCAGTTTCTGTCACACTTCTTCCGGAGAACACCTGAATCACGCTGTAAGGGGAGAAAGAAAAACGGGAGTGAAAGTGCACTTGAGCTATGAAGCGTGCCTTTCATAATTGGTTCACAGGAATGGAAAGGCGCAGTTTCTGTCACACTTCTTCCGGAGAACACCTGAATCACGCTGTAAGGGGAGAAAGAAAAACGGGAGCGAAAGTGCACTTGAGCTATGAAGCGTGCCTTTCATGATTGGTTCACAGGAATGGAAAGGCGCAGTTTCGGTCACACTTCTTCCGGAGAACACCTGAATCACGCTGTAAGGGGAGAAAGAAAAACGGGAGTGAAAGTGCACTTGAGCTATGAAGCGTGCCTTTCATGATTGGTTCACAGGAATGGAAAGGCGCAGTTTCTGTCACACTTCTTCCGGAGAACACCTGAATCACGCTGTAAGGGGAGAAAGAAAAACGGGAGTGAAAGTGCACTTGAGCTATGAAGCGTGCCTTTCATGATTGGTTCACAGGAATGGAAAGGCGCAGTTTCTGTCACACTTCTTCCGGAGAACACCTGAATCACGCTGTAAGGGGAGAAAGAAAAACGGGAGTGAAAGTGCACTTGAGCTATGAAGCGTGGCTTTCATAATTGGTTCACAGGAATGGAAAGGCGCAGTTTCTGTCACACTTCTTCCGGAGAACACCTGAATCACGCTGTAAGGGGAGAAAGAAAAACGGGAGTGAAAGTGCACTTGAGCTATGAAGCGTGGCTTTCATAATTGGTTCACAGGAATGGAAAGGCGCAGTTTCTGTCACACTCCATCCGGAGAACACCTGAATCACGCTGTAAGGGGAGAAAGAATAACGGGAGTGAAAGTGCACTTGAGCTATGAAGCGTGGCTTTCATAATTGGTTCACAGGAATGGAAAGGCGCAGTTTCTGTCACACTTCTTCCGGAGAACACCTGAATCACGCTGTAAGGGGAGAAAGAAAAACGGGAGTGAAAGTGCACTTGAGCTATGAAGCGTGCCTTTCATAATTGGTTCACAGGAATGGAAAGGCGCAGTTTCTGTCACACTTCTTCCGGAGAACACCTGAATCACGCTGTAAGGGGAGAAAGAAAAACGGGAGTGAAAGTGCACTTGAGCTATGAAGCGTGCCTTTCATAATTGGTTCACAGGAATGGAAAGGCGCAGTTTCTGTCACGCTTCTTCCGGAGAACACCTGAATCACGCTGTAAGGGGAGAAAGAAAAACGGGAGTGAAAGTGCACTTGAGCTATGAAGCGTGCCTTTCATAATTGGTTCACAGGAATGGAAAGGCGCAGTTTCTGTCACACTTCTTCCGGAGAACACCTGAATCACGCTGTAAGGGGAGAAAGAAAAACGGGAGTGAAAGTGCACTTGAGCTATGAAGCGTGCCTTTCATAATTGGTTCACAGGAATGGAAAGGCGCAGTTTGTCACACTTCTTCCGGAGAACACCTGAATCACGCTGTAAGGGGAGAAAGAAAAACGGGAGTGAAAGTGCACTTGAGCTATGAAGCGTGCCTTTCATAATTGGTTCACAGGAATGGAAAGGCGCAGTTTCTGTCACACTTCTTCCGGAGAACACCTGAATCACGCTGTAAGGGAAGAAAGAAAAACGGGAGTGAAAGTGCACTTGAGCTATGAAGCGTGCCTTTCATAATTGGTTCACAGGAATGGAAAGGCACAGTTTCTGTCACACGTCTTCCGGAGAACACCTGAATCACGCTGTAAGGGGAGAAAGAAAACCGGGAGTGAAAGTGCACTTGAGCTATGAAGCGTGCCTTTCATAATTGGTTCACAGGAATGGAAAGGCGCAGTTTCTGTCACACTTCTTCCGGAGAACACCTGAATCACGCTGTAAGGGGAGAAAGAAAAACGGGAGTGAAAGTGCACTTGAGCTATGAAGCGTGCCTTTCATGATTGGTTCACAGGAATGGAAAGGCGCAGTTTCGGTCACACTTCTTCCGGAGAACACCTGAATCACGCTGTAAGGGGAGGAAGAAAAACGGGAGTGAAAGTGCACTTGAGCTATGAAGCGTGCCTCTCATGATTGGTTCACAGGAATGGAAAGGCGCAGTTTCTGTCACACTTCTTCCGGAGAACACCTGAATCACGCTGTAAGGGGAGAAAGAAAAACGGGAGTGAAAGTGCACTTGAGCTATGAAGCGTGCCTTTCATAATTGGTTCACAGGAATGGAAAGGCGCAGTTTCTGTCACACTTCTTCCGGAGAACACCTGAATCACGCTGTAAGGGGAGAAAGAAAAACGGGAGTGAAAGTGCACTTGAGCTATGAAGCGTGCCTTTCATAATTGGTTCACAGGAATGGAAAGGCGCAGTTTCTGTCACACTTCTTCCCGAGAACACCTGAATCACGCTGTAAGGGGAGAAAGAAAAACGGGAGTGAAAGTGCACTTGAGCTATGAAGCGTGGCTTTCATAATTGGTTCACAGGAATGGAAAGGCGCAGTTTCTGTCACACTTCTTCCGGAGAACACCTGAATCACACTGTAAGGGGAGAAAGAAAAACGGGAGTGAAAGTGCACTTGAGCTATGAAGCGTGGCTTTCATAATTGGTTCACAGGAATGGAAAGGCACAGTTTCTGTCACACTTCTTCCGGAGAACACCTGAATCACGCTGTAAGGGGAGAAAGAAAAACGGGAGTGAAAGTGCACTTGAGCTATGAAGCGTGGCTTTCATAATTGGTTCACAGGAATGGAAAGGCGCAGTTTCTGTCACACTTCTTCCGGAGAACACCTGAATCACGCTGTAAGGGGAGAAAGAAAAACGGGAGTGAAAGTGCACTTGAGCTATGAAGCGTGGCTTTCATAATTGGTTCACAGGAATGGAAAGGCGCAGTTTCTGTCACACTTCTTCCGGAGAACACCTGAATCACGCTGTAAGGGGAGAAAGAAAAACGGGAGTGAAAGTGCACTTGAGCTATGAAGCGTGCCTTTCATAATTGGTTCACAGGAATGGAAAGGCGCAGTTTCTGTCACACTTCTTCCGGAGAACACCTGAATCACGCTGTAAGGGGAGAAAGAAAAACGGGAGTGATAGTGCACTTGAGCTATGAAGCGTGCCTTTCATAATTGGTTCACAGGAATGGAAAGGCGCAGTTTCTGTCACACTTCTTCCGGAGAACACCTGAATCACGCTGTAAGGGGAGAAAGAAAAACGGGAGTGAAAGTGCACTTGAGCTATGAAGCGTGCCTTTCATAATTGGTTCACAGGAATGGAAAGGCGCAGTTTCTGTCACACTTCTTCCGGAGAACACCTGAATCACGCTGTAAGGGGAGAAAGAAAAACGGGAGTGAAAGTGCACTTGAGCTATGAAGCGTGCCTTTCATGATTGGTTCACAGGAATGGAAAGGCGCAGTTTCGGTCACACTTCTTCCAGAGAACACCTGAATCACGCTGTAAGGGGAGAAAGAAAAACGGGAGTGAAAGTGCACTTGAGCTATGAAGCGTGGCTTTCATAATTGGTTCACAGGAATGGAAAGGCGCAGTTTCTGTCACACTTCTTCCGGAGAACACCTGAATCACACTGTAAGGGGAGAAAGAAAAACGGGAGTGAAAGTGCACTTGAGCTATGAAGCGTGCCTTTCATAATTGGTTCACAGGAATGGAAAGGCGCAGTTTCGGTCACACTTCTTCCGGAGAACACCTGAATCACGCTGTAAGGGGAGAAAGACAAACGGGAGTGAAAGTGCACTTGAGCTATGAAGCGTGCCTTTCATGATTGGTTCACAGGAATGGAAAGGCGCAGTTTCTGTCACACTTCTTCCGGAGAACACCTGAATCACGCTGTAAGGGGAGAAAGAAAAACGGGAGTGAAAGTGCACTTGAGCTATGAAGCGTGCCTTTCATGATTGGTTCACAGGAATGGAAAGGCGCAGTTTCTGTCACACTTCTTCCGGAGAACACCTGAATCACGCTGTAAGGGGAGAAAGAAAAACGGGAGTGAAAGTGCACTTGAGCTATGAAGCGTGGCTTTCATAATTGGTTCACAGGAATGGAAAGGCGCAGTTTCTGTCACACTTCTTCCGGAGAACACCTGAATCACGCTGTAAGGGGAGAAAGAAAAACGGGAGTGAAAGTGCACTTGAGCTATGAAGCGTGGCTTTCATAATTGGTTCACAGGAATGGAAAGGCGCAGTTTCTGTAACACTTCTTCCGGAGAACACCTGAATCACGCTGTAAGGGGAGAAAGAAAAACGGGAGTGAAAGTGCACTTGAGCTATGAAGCGTGGCTTTCATAATTGGTTCACAGGAATGGAAAGGCGCAGTTTCTGTCACACTTCTTCCGGAGAACACCTGAATCACGCTGTAAGGGGAGAAAGAAAAACGGGAGTGAAAGTGCACTTGAGCTATGAAGCGTGCCTTTCATAATTGGTTCACAGGAATGGAAAGGCGCAGTTTCTGTCACACTTCTTCCGGAGAACACCTGAATCACGCTGTAAGGGGAGAAAGAAAAACGGGAGTGCAAGTGCACTTGAGCTATGAAGCGTGCCTTTCATAATTGGTTCACAGGAATGGAAAGGCGCAGTTTCTGTCACACTTCTTCCGGAGAACACCTGAATCACGCTGTAAGGGGAGAAAGAAAAACGGGAGTGATAGTGCACTTGAGCTATGAAGCGTGCCTTTCATAATTGGTTCACAGGAATGGAAAGGCGCAGTTTCTGTCACACTTCTTCCGGAGAACACCTGAATCACGCTGTAAGGGGAGAAAGAAAAACGGGAGTGAAAGTGCACTTGAGCTATGAAGCGTGCCTTTCATAATTGGTTCACAGGAATGGAAAGGCGCAGTTTCTGTCACACTTCTTCCGGAGAACACCTGAATCACGCTGTAAGGGGAGAAAGAAAAACGGGAGCGAAAGTACACTTGAGCTATGAAGCGTGCCTTTCATGATTGGTTCACAGGAATGGAAAGGCGCAGTTTCGGTCACACTTCTTCCGGAGAACACCTTAATCACGCTGTAAGGGGAGAAAGAAAAACGGGAGTGAAAGTGCACTTGAGCTATGAAGCGTGCCTTTCATGATTGGTTCACAGGAATGGAAAGGCGCAGTTTCTGTCACACTTCTTCCGGAGAACACCTGAATCACGCTGTAAGGGGAGAAAGAAAAACGGGAGTGAAAGTGCACTTGAGCTATGAAGCGTGCCTTTCATGATTGGTTCACAGGAATGGAAAGGCGCAGTTTCTGTCACACTTCTTCCGGAGAACACCTGAATCACGCTGTAAGGGGAGAAAGAAAAACGGGAGTGAAAGTGCACTTGAGCTATGAAGCGTGGCTTTCATAATTGGTTCACAGGAATGGAAAGGCGCAGTTTCTGTCACACTTCTTCCGGAGAACACCTGAATCACGCTGTAAGGGGAGAAAGAAAAACGGGAGTGAAAGTGCACTTGAGCTATGAAGCGTGGCTTTCATAATTGGTTCACAGGAATGGAAAGGCGCAGTTTCTGTCACACTCCTTCCGGAGAACACCTGAATCACGCTGTAAGGGGAGAAAGAATAACGGGAGTGAAAGTGCACTTGAGCTATGAAGCGTGGCTTTCATAATTGGTTCACAGGAATGGAAAGGCGCAGTTTCTGTGACACTTCTTCCGGAGAACACCTGAATCACGCTGTAAGGGGAGAAAGAAAAACGGGAGTGAAAGTGCACTTGAGCTATGAAGCGTGCCTTTCATAATTGGTTCACAGGAATGGAAAGGCGCAGTTTCTGTCACACTTCTTCCGGAGAACACCTGAATCACGCTGTAAGGGGAGAAAGAAAAACGGGAGCGAAAGTGCACTTCAGCTATGAAGCGTGCCTTTCATGATTGGTTCACAGGAATGGGAAGGCGCAGTTTCGGTCACACTTCTTCCGGAGAACACCTGAATCACGCTGTAAGGGGAGAAAGAAAAACGGGAGTGAAAGTGCACTTGAGCTATGAAGCGTGCCTTTCATGATTGGTTCACAGGAATGGAAAGGCGCAGTTTCTGTCACACTTCTTCCGGAGAACACCTGAATCACGCTGTAAGGGGAGAAAGAAAAACGGGAGTGAAAGTGCACTTGAGCTATGAAGCGTGCCTTTCATGATTGGTTCACAGGAATGGAAAGGCGCAGTTTCTGTCACACTTCTTCCGGAGAACACCTGAATCACGCTGTAATGGGAGAAAGAAAAACGGGAGTGAAAGTGCACTTGAGCTATGAAGCGTGGCTTTCATAATTGGTTCACAGGAAAGGAAAGGCGCAGTTTCTGTCACACTTCTTCCGGAGAACACCTGAATCACGCTGTAAGGGGAGAAAGAAAAACGGGAGTGAAAGTGCACTTGAGCTATGAAGCGTGGCTTTCATAATTGGTTCACAGGAATGGAAAGGCGCAGTTTCTGTCACACTTCTTCCGGAGAACACCTGAATCACGCTGTAAGGGGAGAAAGAAAAACGGGAGTGAAAGTGCACTTGAGCTATGAAGCGTGCCTTTCATAATTGGTTCACAGGAATGGAAAGGCGCAGTTTCTGTCACACTTCTTCCGGAGAACACCTGAATCACGCTGTAAGGGGAGAAAGAAAAACGGGAGTGAAAGTGCACTTGAGCTATGAAGCGTGCCTTTCATAATTGGTTCACAGGAATGGAAAGGCGCAGTTTCTGTCACACTTCTTCCGGAGAACACCTGAATCACGCTGTAAGGGGAGAAAGAAAAACGGGAGTGAAAGTGCACTTGAGCTATGAAGCGTGCCTTTCATAATTGGTTCACAGGAATGGAAAGGCGCAGTTTCGGTCACACTTCTTCCGGAGAACACCTGAATCACGCTGTAAGGGGAGAAAGAAAAACGGGAGTGAAAGTGCACTTGAGCTATGAAGCGTGCCTTTGATACTTGGTTCACAGGAATGGAAAGGCGCAGTTTCTGTCACACTTCTTCCGGAGAACACCTGAATCACGCTGTAAGGGGAGAAAGAAAAACGGGAGTGAAAGTGCACTTGAGCTATGAAGCGTGGCTTTCATAATTGGTTCACAGGAATGGAAAGGCGCAGTTTCTGTCACACTTCTTCCGGAGAACACCTGAATCACGCTGTAAGGGGAGAAAGAAAAACGGGAGTGAAAGTGCACTTGAGCTATGAAGCGTGCCTTTCATAATTGGTTCACAGGAATGGAAAGGCGCAGTTTCTGTCACACTTCTTCCGGAGAACACCTGAATCACGCTGTAAGGGGAGAAAGAAAAACGGGAGTGAAAGTGCACTTGAGTATGAAGCGTGCCTTTCATAATTGGTTCACAGGAATGGAAAGGCGCAGTTTCTGTCACACTTCTTCCGGAGAACACCAGAATCACGCTGTAAGGGGAGAAAGAAAAACGGGAGTGAAAGTGCACTTGAGCTATGAAGCGTGGCTTTCATAATTGGTTCACAGGAATGGAAAGGCGCAGTTTCTGTCACACTTCTTCCGGAGAACACCTGAATCACGCTGTAAGGGGAGAAAGAAAAACGGGAGTGAAAGTACACTTGAGCTATGAAGCGTGCCTTTCATAATTGGTTCACAGGAATGGAAAGGCGCAGTTTCTGTCACACTTCTTCCGGAGAACACCTGAATCACGCTGTAAGGGGAGAAAGAAAAACGGGAGTGAAAGTGCACTTGAGCTATGAAGCGTGCCTTTCATAATTGGTTCACAGGAATGGAAAGGCGCAGTTTCTGTCACACTTCTTCCGGAGAACACCTGAATCACGCTGTAAGGGGAGAAAGAAAAACGGGAGTGAAAGTGCACTTGAGCTATGAAGCGTGCCTTTCATAATTGGTTCACAGGAATGGAAAGGCGCAGTTTCTGTCACACTTCTTCCGGAGAACACCTGAATCACGCTGTAAGGGGAGAAAGAAAAACGGGAGTGAAAGTGCACTTGAGCTATGAAGCGTGGCTTTCATAATTGGTTCACAGGAATGGAAAGGCGCAGTTTCTGTCACACTTCTTCCGGAGAACACCTGAATCACGCTGTAAGGGGAGAAAGAAAAACCGGAGTGAAAGTGCACTTGAGCTATGAAGCGTGCCTTTCATAATTGGTTCACAGGAATGGAAAGGCGCAGTTTCTGTCACACTTCTTCCGGAGAACACCTGAATCACGCTGTAAGGGGAGAAAGAAAAACGGGAGTGAAAGTGCACTTGAGCTATGAAGCGTGCCTTTCATAATTGGTTCACAGGAATGGAAAGGCGCAGTTTCTGTCACACTTCTTCCGGAGAACACCAGAATCACGCTGTAAGGGGAGAAAGAAAAACGGGAGTGAAAGTGCACTTGAGCTATGAAGCGTGGCTTTCATAATTGGTTCACAGGAATGGAAAGGCGCAGTTTCTGTCACACTTCTTCCGGAGAACACCTGAATCACGCTGTAAGGGGAGAAAGAAAAACGGGAGTGAAAGTACACTTGAGCTATGAAGCGTGCCTTTCATAATTGGTTCACAGGAATGGAAAGGCGCAGTTTCTGTCACACTTCTTCCGGAGAACACCTGAATCACGCTGTAAGGGGAGAAAGAAAAACGGGAGTGAAAGTGCACTTGAGCTATGAAGCGTGCCTTTCATAATTGGTTCACAGGAATGGAAAGGCGCAGTTTCTGTCACACTTCTTCCGGAGAACACCAGAATCACGCTGTAAGGGGAGAAAGAAAAACGGGAGTGAAAGCGCACTTGAGCTATGAAGCGTGGCTTTCATAATTGGTTCACAGGAATGGAAAGGCGCAGTATCTGTCACGCTTGTTTCTGTGGACGCCTGAATCGCGTCGTAAGGGAAGGAAGGTGGAGTAAGTGGAGCCGGTTAAGAGGATAACGTTGACGGCGACGACGACGCGAAACCCAGAAACGGGCACCAAAGAGCTGCCACGCATCTCACGTTGCAATCAAATATGCGTTGGCTGTTCTGGTTGCACATGTTAAGACCGCAAGGGTTCATACTTTCAAAAGCACTCTACTTTTAAATACAAGAAAATATCGAGTGCATCATTTGCGCAGACTTTTACCAGGGGGGTGAAGCTTATTTATACATCCCAGCTGTCACAGATTACAGACGTAGCACCAAAGTCCCCTGCAGTTACTTTCGTAACCTGAGAGGGCGAACTAAGAATGGACTTGACGGGGGAGGCCGCTAGTAGAGCGGTCCATAAGGGCTATAAGTTGTTTTGGGCGGAGCGCCGGTCGCGCACTCGCGTGCCCTAAGGGGACGCTTTACCCACGGATTTTTTACTACACCGAGCCTTTTCTGCTGCCGCGCGACCGGATCACTGCAGTAACGGTATGATATAAACCACAGGCATAGGGCTCTCACGGTGAGTCAGTGTGCCCCCCTCAACGCGCATATAACGTTCATAGGCGAACCCCGAGTCGATGATGAAGTTCGGCATTGGGGGTTCGAAATCAGCGAGGGCAATTGCGATCTTTGCCCCGCCGCCGTGGTACAGTGGTAAGACGAACGAATACTTTGCAGGCGATCCCGGGTTCGATCCCGACCGCGGTAGTTGCGTTTCGATGGAGGCGAAACGAAGTGGCCTCCATGTGCTGTGCGATGTCAGCGCATGTTAAAGATCCCCAGTTGATCGAAATTAATCCGTAGCCCTCCACTACGGCTCCCCTTTCCATCATTTCACTTTCACTCCCACCTTCCTTCCATCCCTTAAGGCGCGGTTCAGGTGTCCACAGAGAAAGTATGGCAGCTACTGCGTCTTTCCCTTCCTGTCAACCTATTATTTATTTATTAGTTTGCGACCTCCTTGGCCCGATCAGCACTCTCGGCTCGGAAAGAGAGTCCATTGACTTGTGCGGACACCTGGTTTGGAGCCGTGGTTAGAGGGCAGCGCACGCGCGCGAGCTAAGCGACGGCCTTCGTAGAGGTCCGGATTCACACTGCGTGGGACAGAGTCAACCCACAGCTTGTGTTGCCAATATTCGGGGATACGGTGAATTTTTTCCTCCCGAACACAAGGTCGTGCCATTTTGAGGCGCTTGAGCAGACATGGTCCTGGCCTGTCTGCCCAAACGTGTGTATTGGCTAACGATATGGGCCTCCCGGAACTCTCGAATGGTGCAAAGCACCCCCAGAGCGAGCAGCCGGCCCATGGGAGTTGTAATTAAGAGGTCCAATGCTCGTTTCACCACTTTTTTAATGATGGCGTCGAGTTGTTTCGCATTCACTGCGCTGTTGTGTTGGTGCGGGTTGAATACAGAATTGGGCTGGTAGCGTGGGCATGCACAAAACGGAGCGCGTTGCACCCCCATAGACCCCCGCGCCGGTTTGATACCCGCCGCAGCATGAGGCCCACCATGTCCCCAGTGCGCTTAAGTTCGGTTACTGTAGTATCTGCTTTGAAACAACTGTGAATATGTAGGCCAAAGACTCGGACCTCATTCACCTCACGCACAGGCCCCTCGCGCAGGAAGATGTTTATCGAGGGGGGGGGGGGATCGGTCTTGACACCGCGAATGTGCTGCAGTTCCGATTTGGTGGGGGCGCATATGAGCCCGCAGGCATTAGCATCTGTCTCGACGGCTGCCTACTGGAGGCTCTCCTCCATGCCGCCGATGGATCCTGTGTTGGTCCATAGGGTGATACCATCGGCGTAAAGTGCACCCCCTCCACCTGAGGAGGTCGATCATGGCTATGTTGAACAATGGCGAAAGCACACCACCCTAGGGTGAACCTCTGGTTCTCATACGGTAAGAACCATACTCCTGATCATCAATCCGAAAGAGGGCCCGCCGCTAGGAAAAGATTCGGATTTAGGCAAATGCCCTTGGCCCGCAGTTGGCGCGGCTGATGATATAGTTACATTGTTAAACGTTCCCTTCAAGCCCAGCGTAATGATGGCCCCGTCTCTACGCTTGGCGAGGAGGACGTCTTCTCGAGGTTAAAGCAAGATATCCTGAGCTGACATATGGGGTCTAAAGTCGTACATGGTGTCGGCGAAAAGCCCGTTATCTTCGAGGTATGGAGAGGGACGGTCACGTATCATCGTCTCCATAATATTTCCGACACATGACGTGAACCAAGATACTTTGTTGGGCGAGTTGGTAAAGCCACAGTACAGCGCTTGTACTGTGGCTTTCTTTTATCTTGTCCTTTGTCTTCATGTTCGCGCTGTTTAAATTAAACATGACGTGAAGGATATTGGGCGCAGATTATCAACGCGTACAGCCTTCCCGGGCTTGGGAAGAAAGTCAGGAGGGAAGTCTTCCATTCCTCTGGAAAGAAACCTAAGCAATCCCAAATATGATCGACGAATTCGAGGAGTCAGGCGTACTCCTGATCCGGCAGATTCGCTAACAGTGTGACTGTTATGCGGCCGCTGCCAGGAGCCATACTGATCCTTATCTGAGAAAGAGCTGCCTTAAGTTCGTGAAGCTTGAAAGGAGCATCCAGCTCTACGTTTGGTTGCTCAGCATACTGGAACTCAGACCCCCTCCGAGCTATGCGACCCAGGTAGCGGGAACACAAGTCGTCGCCAAGCTGAGCGGTAGTGCCCGGGTAAGTGTGCTGAAAGCGTTTTAGACTTCGTTGTGTTTCATCGCGTGTGATAGCATGGTGAAATTCGTTACAATAGGTATGTGTCCTTCTACTGGCAAAATCAATGATATAGACGTCGTCAGCTCTCCGAAGTTGCAGGCGGCTGTAAAACCTCTGAGAGCCGTGAAGTAGTTTCTGATCGATTCTTCAGGCAGCAGGTAACGCCACTGGAAGACATACCGGCTGTCCGCCTTGGATCGAAGTGCTTCTGAAGAAATGGGACTATGTCTTATTAGCGGACTTTTCCAGGAATCTTCGGTGCAACCAGCGCTCAGGTGCCGGTTCCGCATAGCGTCATGAGGAACACGCGAGTCTTCACTTCGTCGGAGACATCGCTAGCCACGAAGTAGAAGGTGAGGAGCGAATCCACGAAGGCCAGTTCTTGTTGTTAAAAGACTCCATGGCGCTGTGCATTGCTCCAGTAGCCATGATCTGATCTCGAACTGCGTTTGTTCTAAATCCTATTTCTCGTCGCCAGTGTTATGCTAGGGGCGTGGGAGCCCGTCAGCGAGCAACTTCTCAACTCGGTGACTGGGTGCTAGAGACAGAGGGGTTATATAGATTTTGGAAAAGCGGGAAAGATATAAACGTGGGCGCTCTGAAGTATTGCTTCTGGTGCCTCGGTCGCGCACACTATCTGAGGAAGGTCGACTTCTAAGAAACCGTACAGCTCACGTTTCGGTGGCCCGCACATCATCGTCGTCGCACATCATCGTCGTGTTGGTTTCTCCGAAACGGCCGGCTCACGGGTGCGAAGGAGGCAAGGCAGCTGGAGCGGCTGCCCGTCCGTTAGCTAGGAGGTGATGTGGCTGTGCGTCGGTTCGCGTACACAACTATTATATGTAAATAATCACAGGGCATAAAAGTGGAAAAATGCCGTCGCCGGCTGAACATGCACAGGCGATCGATTGACAGCGCGCTCGACTGCACTGGGAGTTGACATTGGAGAAGCAGGCTTGATTACTGCCTCTTACACATCACTCCCTTCGTTTATCTGCATCCTCTAACCGCATTATGAACCTGATGTTGCCCTGGCGGATAGAAATGATTTCTGATTCAGACATATAAAATTATATAGAAATTATATAGAGTAAACAACATAGTGTCTTTAAGGCTGCCTTTTCAGTCAGCGACGTCTTTATTATTTGCTTAATTTGGATTTGAAAAAAGGAAGGCTTAGTACCTGTCCCACTGTTCGGTGTACGAAGGCACTTTTTCAGTGGACGTCTACAGTTAACTTATACATTGATTTATGGGAGCAAAAATCCGCGGTATCTGCCACAGTTCTTCGTGGATACCTGAACCCCACCTTAAGGGCAGGAACACCGCCTCGACTATAGGCCTCCGTTTTTCCGAATATGTTCCGAACACTTACGAATTCAAGCCGACACTTGGGTACGGCGACAGCTTTTCGATCGAACGAGCTGTAGGCGCTCGACGAAAAACGCAGCTGAAAAGCGCTTTTCATTATGTGTGCTGAGCCTGCTGACATAGCAGGATATGAAAATCAGTTAGAGTGGAGATCGCGAGCTCCACTAGTGGAGTGAGCGACACTAGTTATTTTGTGCGCATGCGCTTTAAAACCTCTCCTTTGTGTACGCAACGAAAGCTGTTGTACGCTCCCATTTCTACAAAAAAAAAAAAAAATGAGGTGAAAGAAGCTTGCTTACACAAGCTGTCAATGCAACATGCTGTTCAGTGCGCAATATTTCATCTATTATAGAGTTGGAGAATTCCCTGAGATGCGGCCGAACGGCTGGAAGTAGTTAAACCTTATGTTGTTGCACTTATCATTTGTGAAGCTAACGAAGTCTCATTGCTTGTCGGATATAAAATATACTGTCTTTTTCGCAGAGCAGTACCTTCCAAGAGAAAGGAATGTGCGACCGAAAGGGGACTGCAATTAACTAAGCTATGCTGTATCCACGTGCAGCGATGCGCAATATGACTCGCCTTAGGCAATTTCAGCAGTAATCTTAAATTACTGAGAAAGCAAATAACCATGCATATTATATCTCCTGATGTAAGGGCCAGCAAAACTACGCGTAAAAACAAACACCCACCCGACGCTTGAGTGGCAATGATCGCTGTCATTGTGCAAGTGGGAACATACCAGCTCATTTGCATTAAAATATTTCTTCGCGTCATCCTGCTTTACAACTTGTCTATCAAGGGGCAGCCGAATGGCGGCGGTTATGCCGGCACTGTTCGAAGAGACGTGCATCTGTCACCATCCAAGAGCTCCTTACTCTAGCAGAGAAGTGATTGCCTACCAAAGCAGCGAAATGCAGCGGTACAGCACGCCATTTTCTTAAAACGATTACCGAGGTTTACGACCGCTTATTTCTTACTGGATATGTCACATGTTGACTTTTTTGAACCGCCACACACAACGCTGGAAGGTGTGAGACGTCGTAGCCGTAGTTCAAACTCGCCAGGGTACGCTTCTATAGCTCATGTACTCGATTACGGGCTTCATTGCCGAACGAGGAGGCCTAATACGTCAAATAGGCTTCAATAGGCAGACCAAAGTGTATATTTAGGAAATAAATAAATTAACCATTGACGCGCTACTTTAAGGGGTTATAGGAAAGAATCACGCAGAAGCAGTTCAACGCGCGTTATCCCACTTCACGCGGCCTTGCAATGAGGTGGCGCCACGGTATGTCCCTCGAGCCCAATACTGAGATGTCTTCGGCTGACGGCACTCATGGAGAACTGTTGTAGTGCCTGACAAACCAACACCGCCACAATCGCAACATTTCGCAGCACGCACCGGCGTCTCTAGTTAGCACTACCTGTACACACCATTTTAGGAACTTAGGATAGCATCTAAGACAGATAAGAGTCTCGGAAGCTAGGCAGGAGTGCACAGAAAACTCCACGGTATGTCCTCGAGTCCAAAAATTAGGAATGGGCCGTCGTGAAGCCGCAGGCAGCCAACTTGTGCCGGTCAAAAATGGGGTTGAACAGCGCCTTAGGGCTGCTGTCGATGCAGCTTTCCCAAACTTTATCGAGTAATTCTAGTTCAGATTACATAAAACCGCAAATAATGCGAATTTTAAGGGATAGCTTACATAACTCGTAGCAGATATTACCAATTGTCAGCACTAGATCTGAAATAATTGGTGTCTGCCTAACTGAAGCATATCTTGGTAATTTGTGGTTCTAGTGATCGATGATTGATTGGTGTGTTATAGGCGATGAAGAGGGACGAGACCATTGCAGTTAATATATTAACTAAAGAAATGAAAAAGTGAAACATTTAGAAAGAGGGGGTCCCAAAGATATCAAACTGCTCGGAATGAAAAGAGCATTGCAGCTGATGCTAAGAATTTGTAGAGTGCGTCATTGATCAGTTATTGATTGATATAATCGAAACAATGAAAAAAATTAGGTAAGGGGAGTTGGAAGCTAAAAAGTGCTCAAAATGAAATGCCAATGCTTGATGACGGTAAGAAAATTTACAGCATGTAACTGGTTTGGTTCGGTTTGTGGTGTGTAATGTCCCAAAGCGACTCAGGCTGTGAGAGACGCCGTAGTGGAGGACTCCGGAAATTTCGACCAACTGAGTTCTTTAACACGCACTAACATCGCACACCACACGGGCGCTTTGATTTTCGCCTCAATCGAAAAGGTACCGCCGCGGCCGGTATTCAATAAAGCACCCTTGGGAACAGAAGTCGAGCGCCGTAACCACTGCACCATCGCTGAGGAGATAGTGATCAATTGAACTTATTGAAAAACAAAACATTGAAAAGAGATAGGGTACAAAAAATCCTCAGAATGCAAAGGCAATTCTTGGCGACGTTAAATAAGAAATTCTGGTCGTGTAATTGATCAATTAAATGTTTGAATTAATTGATAAATGAAACATTTTAAGAAGTTGGTTCGAAATCTTCATTTCCTCAGAATGGAAAGGGGATGTTTGCTGACGCTATCAGTGCATAAAATGCAAAAGCATTTTAAAAAGAGGAGGTAAGAAATAAAATTTTCAAAAACGAAAAACAATTTTGTTTTTGTGCGTGATACGCTATCGCCTCATACCCTTAACTTCAAAGCGTAAGTGCCCCCCTAATTATCAACGTTTATTGGAAGTTCTGGGGAATGGGGCATACTGGTGCGTTTGATTGTGGCCTTTACGCTATTCATGTTTCGCTCTATTACTTTCTCCAGCTTGTTGTTTCATTGGTTTTCGAAAGTAATCAACCCTTTCTCCATATTTTAAATCTTTCAAATATTTCAGGTTAATAATCGGTTAGGTAGTATAAATTTACTGAACATTTTCATGCATAGGATTTTCAATCTTAGTAATATGCAAGACCTAAACCCCTTTATCCAATTTTTCATTTTTTTTTCAATTATTCCAATTATGAACGATCAAACGCACACTCTAAATTTTCGTAATTAGCGTCATCAAGCACTGCCTTCCCATTCTGAGTATTTTGACAACCCTAAACCCCGTTTTTCTTTTATCTGTTTTAGTTTTCCCATTCCTTTAATTCATCAAATATTAAATTAGAATGATTTTATTAACCTTTAATCGCCTATCACGCACCTGTAAATCATCAATCCCTAGAACTGCAGGGGTGCAATTTTGTTACGCAGCCCCCGATTATTTCCGATATGCGGGGCTACTATTACTATTACTACTATTACTGCTAGGAACGAACTGTATCTGTCGCTTAAAACGGACGCCACGCCAACTTCCAGGTGCAGCTCTCACGTACTCACCTCTGATGGAACCGCTCTCACATTCTCACTGCTGATGAACAAGCATGGTTGCATGGTGTTATGCAACATAGAACCATGCATGTACAACCAACGTTTGAAAGAGCTATACAAACGTTTTTTGCCGGAAAAATCACGGCACTGCGCGCGAAACGGCGTGCGGCGGCCCGGCAATTTTCAAGGCGAATGCCTTTAATCGCTCATACTCCGCTGCCATAAGTCCTGTATTTATCCTTTCTTGTGTTCGTCTTGTTTGAGCCATAGTTCTTTCGTAACAACATAACCGTCTCCGTCCGGCCACGAGAAGTGTCACACTTCTTCCGGGGATTCCGCGTGATAGCGCAAGATGGTGACGTCATAACCGGGTGATGTCATCGGCCAGCCTTCCGTGCCGACAGTTCCGTTCAGTTGTTCAGTCGTGTCCGACTCTTCGTGACCTTATGGACCATATCACGCCGCGCGTTCCGGTCTCTCACTATCTTCCTAACATCACATAACTTCATCTGCAGCGCCTCGAGGATGCCATCTAACCATCGCGTTCGCTGCCTACCCCTTCTCCGGTAACCCTCAACGTTTCCCAACATCAAATCTTTCTCCAGCGACTCCTCTCTTCACATCAGATGACCAAAGTAGCTGAGCTTTAACTTCAGAATTTGACCCTCCAATGAGCAGTCGGTTTATAGCCGACAATATCGACTGATTTGATCTTCCAAAGATTTGCAGTCCAAAGAACTCTCAAGAGTGTCTGCCAGCACCAGAATTCAGACGCGTCAATTCTTTGGCGGTCAGCCTTCACAATCCAACTCTCGCATCCATACATCACAACTGGAAAGACCATAGCACCTCGACAACAGGCCTCCATTTTTCCGGCTATTGTCACGTGAGGATGACAAGGTGAACGACACAAATGAAGAGCCTTGAAGTGCAGTGCAGAAACTCTTTATTAAGCTGACTTGCGCCCGCAAAGCAACAAAGCAAACTAAGCAACTCGACGACGGCGATAGCAACAAACATGCTCGTCGATCGTCAAACTAAGAATGCCTGTCGCACAAATCAACGCTCAATTTAAAAGTGGCTCAGAACCATCTAGATAACGTCGCAAACTGTCACTAGTACAACTTGGAACATTGTAGAAAGATACGAGAGTGGCCGGAATTTTCTAGAGAGATCTCGGTGAATATTGCGGGACAAAGGAACTGATAAAAGTGCGTCTAGTGACATCGAGCATAAAAAAACAAATAATACAGAATTGATACGCGTGCCAAAATCAGAGTGATAACGCCGCATGCCGGCGACTGCTAAGAACAACAAATACAGTTTTAAAGGTTTCGAGGCATAACTCCACCCTTAAAAAAACATCGCATCGATGTTCCAAAATAAACAAAGCAACATAAACATAAACATTGCAAAGTTTAGGCACCACGGATTCTTTAACGCACGTAATAAGGCTTCAGACGAACAACATGAACGATTTCTGCTGGCGCGCGTCGCCGTTGTGATGCTGTCTTACCGTCGGGAATGACTTCATAGTCGAGTTGTCCGACGCGGCAAAGGATTTTGTATGGCACAAAGTATCGACGCAGTAACGTTTCACTTAGTCCACGGCGGCAAATTGGAGTCGAAACCCACACTTGGTCTACTGGATTGTACTCTGCAGGGCGTCGTCGAAAGTTGTATTGTCAGGTGCCGGTGCGCTCTTGGTCTTTAATACGCAGCCGTGCGAGTCTTCGGGCTTCCTCGGCACGCTGCAGGTAGGCGGCGACGTCACAGCTGTCTTAATTGGTTACGTGCGGTAGCATTGCGTCGAGCGTCGTCGTGGGCTCCCTGTCGTACAAAAGCTAGCACGGGGTCGCAATGGTAGTCTCCTGAACTGCCGTGGTATACGCGAAGATCATGTACGCCAAGATGGCCTCCCAGGTCTTGTGTTCACCGTCGACGTACATGGCGATCATGTCTGCGATCGTTTTATTCAGGCGCTCCGTGAGTCCATTGGTCTGGGGATGGTACGCAGTTGTTCGTGAATTGCTTGTATGACTGTATTCCAGGATGGCTTGTGTCAACTCTGCCATAAACGCCGTTCCCCTGTACGCGATGAGCACTGCTGGGGCGCTATGTCGCAACAGAATATGTTCGACAAAAACGTGGCGACTTCTACCGCGGTACCGTTTGGTAGTGCTTTTGCTTCGTCGTAACGGGTAAGGTAGTCAGTAGCCACAATTATCCACTTGCTACCCATAGATGAAGATGGAAAGGGGCCGAGGACATCGATCCTAATTTGTTGGAAGAGCAGGGTTGGGAGTGGAATGGGGTTCAGTAGTCCCGCTTGTCTGATCGGCGGCGTCTTGCGTCGTTGACACTCACGACACGTCTCACGTAATGGGCAACTTCGGCAGGCAATTGCGGTCAGTAGTACTTCTCCTGGATTCGACGTAACGTGCGCGCAAACCCGAGATGGCCTGCTGTGGGCTGATCGTGCAACGCCCGCAGAATTTCCTGTCGTAGGCTTTTAGGCACAGTGAGAAGCGGCGCGGTCCTGTTGGGTGCAAAGTTCTTCTTCACGAGCAGGTCATAAATGACGCCTGAACACAGCAGGAGGGGAAGCAGTCTTTTCTTCTCAGTAATCGGCCAGCACTTTCAGCTCAGAGTCTGATCGCTGTTGTTCGGCGAAACTGCTTACGCTTACCGGTCGCGTATTGCCAAACCATATCCCGTAGGCGCACTGGAGCAAACGATGCTCTCAGCGAGCAAAACGGCGATTGTTGCTGGAAAGTTTCTCTGAACGCCACCTAAAGGTAGTTATATACACTCACTGTAAACGCCGATTGTTGCTGAAAGATGTCTCTGAACGCAACATAAAGGTAACATGCATAGCCACCACAAACATGCACACATTGAAGGCAGGAAATAATTACGGTGAAGTAATTGCTAAGTGTAATCATTGTCATATTGATTGTTACTGAAAGGTAACATATACTCATTGAAGGCTGAAAATAATTACGGCGAAGGCAACTGAAAGAAAAAAAGTTAGAAAAAAAAATAACACCACAGGAGTCGAATCGATGTTTCAGTGGCATAAGTCCAGAGGTGGGTGGTGTTAATCCATTGCGCCACAACAACTTTTTTTTTCTTTATTGCCGGTCATCAACAACACAAAACAAAACCAACAAAAACGCGCTACAAACAGAATGCTCACAGCAGAGCGGTTACCACAAGCATGACACTGTTAATACAGAAGCCGGCAGGCTCATACTTGTTGCCTTTGTCAAGTTAAAATTCCTTCAGCTCGCATAGTGGTTCGACTCTTGAAATCCTGTCTGGCACGGTGCTCTTCAATTTGTGCATTTCAACCAACGTGTGCGTACTCTCGCGAAAGTAGAGCCTTGCAGGGTGGGCGTCAGGATCACAGTGAAAACCCGCCATTCTGGACCGCCATAGACTGTGCAGGCCTATTAGCATAACCGTATCAAATGGAATCCCATCATTATTTTCAGTTGGCAGGAATCTAATCCCGTATGAGTCTAATGGTAATTCTTTTTCAAAAGTTCGTTGCAGCACATCCCAAAAATAGACGCCCTCCCAACAGTGCAGAAATACATGGCCTCTGGCTGTTTACATTAAACAAAGTGAACCCAATGGCAGATAAAAGCCCTTGCTTTCAAAAAACGTTTGTACCGATTATGTTCCTGTATGTAACTTAAAGAAAAACGTCTTTACCCCAGGAGAAACTGGCATTCTTTTGACACGCTTCAGTACGTCTTGACCTAGACGGCCGCTATACAAGGCTCTGTACACAGGAACAGAGAAGCTTTATACAGCTTTATACAAACAGCTTTATACAGGTTCTTCTTGTTAGCTGCAGTTTTTAACGAAGGATATGAACTTGGTGCACTCCCTCCTTCGTTCGCATCCTCACACACAGTGATAATTCCTAAGTCAAACCAAACAGAGAAACTAAAATTTGTGACGTCATACAGGCCTATTTCTTTAACAAATGTGGATTACAAAATACTGATGAAAGTTCTGGCAGCCAGGCTACAGACAGTGAAAAAACATATCGTTGGCTCCCACCAGACGTGTGGTATAAAGGGCCGGTCCATTACAACAAATATTTATAAGGCGAGGTGCGTGTTGGAATGTTGTGACGTTGCTTGCGCGAGAGTAGCGCTCCTTCAGCTCGACCTAGAAAAGGCGTTTGACTGTGTTCCACATGATGCATTGTTTGCAATATGTTGGTTCCATTATCAGGGAGGGCGTAGCCCTGGCGTACCGAAACTGCACGACGCGATTGATTGTTAATAAAGTACTAGGGGAACCCATAAATGTGCGGCGTTCGGTACGTCAGGGTTGTCCCCTCAGCCCTCTTCTATTCTGCATTTATATAAAAACTTTATGCCTCTCTAATATGCAAAATCCATCTGTTCAGGGCTTTCAACTGTACATGTCTGAGGTCAAACGTTTGGCGTACGCTGATGATGTAGCAATGTTTTGTGCGAACAAAGAAAGTATTCGCGCCGCAGTTGAAGTTGTGAAAGATTTTAGTGCGACCACAGGAAGTCCAGTAAACTGGGGAAAGTGTCTTGGCTTCTGTCACGGGGCGTGGACATCAACGCCTGACTTTTTTGCCAACGTTACATGGGTTACAACACCTTTGGGCGTACCTCTAAAATTCTATGAAGAGAGCAAGCCATTTTAGCGCGCCCAAGTTCAGGAAATACGGGAGAAGGCTGGCAAGTGGAAAGGAGTGCCGCTGTCTATCTTTGCACGAGCCACTGTGCGTAATCTATTTTTTGTTGCCAAGGTGTGGTAGGTCATGCAAGCACTTCATTGTTCTAGGTTGAGTGTTCAAAAGCTACACCGAATCTTTGCTGTGTTTGTATGGGCATCAAGCTGGGAAAGATGTAGTCGGGATAACCTTTGCCGGCCAATCAAAGACGGAGGTCTCGGGCTTGCTCACTTATTCGTGCGCCAGCTTGTAAACAGATTTATTTTCTTTCGCGACGTTACCGGCCCCTTTTTGCGCACTGTGTGCCAAGTGAGGCTCGCGCGGGCGTTTCCCAATTTCGTTGTTGCCACAGAAAGCATGCCAGGGCGTATTTTTCTAGTTTGTTCAAAGAGGTTGTCAGCAGTGTTCGAATTCTGTCAGCTCGCTTCTCGACAGAATACTTAAGTTTGTTGCGCCACAACAACGACGGGAACAGTGGCCTTTAAATGCATTAATATTCGTTTAGACATAATATCCACAATTAGTCGCCAGGTGGCGTTGCTCAAGGGAATCGCGTCGTCTGCTCGAGTGCTCCTACGGGATATGGTTTGGTAATAAGCTTACCGGTCCCAAAAAGGCGTCTTCGTCGTCCTCTTTCGCCAGCGGCATCAACGGGGGCTCGTGACAAGCAGTCTGCATCGGAGAGCTTGCGACCTGACTTGTAGACGACTGTGATGTCGAATATTTGAAGACGTAAGCTCCATCGGGCAAGGCGGCCGGAAGGGTCCTTCAAATTTACCAGCCAGCACAGCGCGAGGTGATCGCGTATCACCTTGAATGGTCGGCCGTATAAGTACGGGCGGAACTTTGAAGTGGCCCAGATAATCGCGAGGCACTCCTTCTCGGTCGTCCAGTATTGGCTTCGGCTTTCGAGAGGGATCTACTAGCGTAGGCAATTAGTTTCTCCTGCCCGGAATTCTGAATGAGAACGGCGCCTAGGCCCAGACTGCTCGCGTCGGTATGCATCTCAGTCTCGGCGTTCTCATCAAAGTCGCCTAGCACAGGAGGGGACTGGAGGCGGCGGTTTAGCTCCTTGAAGGCTTCCGCTTGCGGTGCTTCCCATTGAAATGACACGTCTGCCTTTGTACGCTGCGTCAAAGGTTTGGCGAGGCGCGAAAAGTTATTGACAAATCGTCGGTAATGCGCGCACAGTCCGAGGAATCGGCGCACAGCTTTCGTGTCGCCCGGCTGTGCAAACTTTTTGATCGCAGCTGTTTTCTGTGGTGTCGGGACGAACTCTCTCCTTGCTGACAATATGACCCAGAAACAACATCTCTTCGTAGGCGAAGTGACACTTCTCTGCTCTCAACATTAAACCTGAGCACTTGATTGCGTCAGGTACTGTTCGAAGCCTTCTCAGATGGTCTTCAAAGTTCGATGAGAAGACGACAACGTCGTCTAAGCACACTAGACAAATTAGCCACTTCAAGCCAGTCAACACGGTATCAATTGCACATTGCAACATGGCTGGTGCAGAGCAGAGGCCGAATGGCATTACCTTGAACTCGAAAAGGCTGTATGGCGTGATAAACATGGTCTTCTCGCGGTCTCTTTCGTCGACCACAATTTGCCAGTACCCGCTCTTCAGTTCCATCGACGAGAAGTACTTAGCGTTACAGAGCCGGCCTCGTGTGTCGTCGATGCGAGGAAGCGGGTAGGCATCTTTCTTTGTTATGCTATTCAAACAGCACTAATCAACACAGAAATGAAGTTTGCCGTCTTTCTTTTTCGCCAGAATGACTGGTGCCGCCCAGGGGCTGTTCGATGGCTGGATCACGTCATCGCGCAGCATTTTGTCAACTTGATCGCGCATGGCCTGGCGTTCTCGCGGCGATACACGGTAGGAGCTTTGACGTAGCGGTCGAGTGTGTTCGTCCGTGATGATGCGATGCTTTGCCAACGGGGTTTGCCCTACCTTCGACGCTGAATAAAAGCCCTCGCTGTAGCTTTCAAGAAGAGTGATAATCCGGTCTTGTCTGTCTCGGGGGAGCGCTGGGTTGATGTCGAAATTGGGCTGCTTGGCTCGGTTGGGTGCATTGTCTTCAAGTTGGCTGGGGAGGGCGAAAACCTCTCGGGTGTCCGCTAGCTCGTCAAGGAAAGCAGTCGTCATGCCCTTGTTCATGTGCCGGTATTCTTCAGTGAAGCACTTGAGCGTGTCCCTGACGGAAACGGGCGATGCCTCTGTGACTCCTAGCCCGCACTCCGGAAGTAACTGGGTGTTTCCTTCGATGACACCTTCGGCAGTTTCGATGTCGCTGGCAACCACGGAGACGACGATGCTTGACCGGGACGGTATACTCACTACTTCGTCGAGACAATTTAGACCGAAGTGTTGCGTAGAAGTCGTCGTGGAAGGTATTGCCTTGTCCGTGGAGAACTTGATGAGCTTTGAGCAGAGATTGATGATTGCCCGATGCTCATTCAGCAACCCCATACCCAAAATCACGTTACGGGAGCACTGCTCCAAGACCGCGAAGCTCGTAGGGTAAATGCGTCCATTCACTGTCACTCTTCCGGTGCATCGCCCGGACGGCGTAATGAGGTTACCACCAGCGGTGGGGATTAGCGGTTCATCCCAAGCGGTCGTTACTTTCCAAAGCTGGAAGGCAAACGGTCCACTGATGACTGAATAGTCAGCTCCGGTGTTTACTAGGGCAGTGACTGTGAGACCGTCGACAGCAACCTCAAGATCGCTCGTTCGCGTTCTCGTATTGCACGTTAGCTTGTGTGTTTGATCTCTGCTTCGTCTCGTGCTTAGGTCGCAGCTGGGGCATACCGACGTCACTTCGCGGGGCAGCGATGTCAATTTGAAGTGCAATCGTGATCTCGTTGACATTGTCTTGTGGAGCGGCGGTTTAGTGGCTGCGTCATCGTCACTCGTCATCGTCGACGGAGGATCTTCGTGTTTTTGCTGTTTACCAACTTCACATCCAAATGTTGCAGCGTTTCATTTTCCCTACGGGGGCTTGGGGACCGTCCGCGCACACTGTCATCGTAGTTACTGACTGGCGACGCAAAGCGGGCCCTGTATGGTGAGGGGGACCTGAACCGACTGCTTGGTTGTGCAATTTCACAGCTACGCAGATAGTTGCCGATTTCTTGCGGTCGTTTGCCTGGGCGTGGTCGGGGAGCGTCGAGTGCAAATCCGCGGAGACCGATTAGTCGGTACGGGCAGGGGCGTAGAATGTGGCCGGCCTCACCGCAGAGGAAGAATAATAGCCGATTGTTCGTTGTCCTCCTGGCGTCGCACTTCCTGGGGCTTGGAGCTCGTAGGTCGGCTTAGTAGGCGGGGGCCAAGGGGTGGAACAGGACGGTAGCGGCGAGGGCTTGGAAAGTCATCACGTCGGGGCGCAGGGGAAGTATAATGCAGCTGCGTAGTTCATCGCTGTTGACTCTTGTGCTGGAACTGTCGCAGCCGTCGCTTGAGGAACACCTAGCGTTTGCTGGACTACTTCACGGACGACGTCCGCGAGCGTCGCACTTGGGGTGTTCGCGATGATGGCAGCAATTGGCGGAGCTCCTCTAGCATGTGGTCCCGAAGGTTCTCTCTGCTTGTTGATGCGCTGGGGTAGTGGTTTGAGTAGTCCGGCTGAAGTTGTCGCTCGTAGTGGCGCATTCGTGCGGGCAACATCTTCTCGATGGTAGACGCTTCTGTTTCAAATTCCACCACAGGTTTTGGAAGATTTCAGACAAGGCCTGCAAAAGGCGAGTCTTGACGCATCGCATTAAAAATTTTACCCTCTCACCTTCGGTCATGTTAGGGTCGGCGCGGCGAAAGAGGCGCTTCATCTCCTTAACGTACGCCAGGGCAGCCTCGTTAGAGAGCTGAAGACTTGATTGTAAGATGTCCTGGGTTCTTTCCTTTCGGACGACGCTTGAAAAGGTAAAAACTATTTTTGAAAACCTCCCAATACTTCAAAGCTGCTTTATGATTTTCGAACCATATTCGGGCAGATCCTTCAAGAGAAAAGTGGACTTGCCTGAGTTTCGTTTCATCGTTCCAGGCGTTGAAAGTTGCGACGCGTTCGAACAGGTCGAGCCAGTCTTCCGCATCCTCGTCCGGTCGTCCATGGAAGACGGGCGGCTCACGGGGTTGGACGAAAACAACCGGTGCTGTAAGCTTGGCAACTGTCAGCGTTGATGCCTTCCGAGAGAGAGCGGGGTCCGGCAGCAGACTGTGTTCCTGTTGGAGCCCTTGAAGACGGCGGCTGGTTCGCTGGCCGGCTGGCTCATCCCCCAGAGTGACAGGAACAGGGCTGGTCTCTTGGTTTGAAGGGGTAAACCGGGCCTCGAAGGACAGCACCTCCACCAGATGTCACGTGGTGGTGACAAGGTCGATGACACAAATGAAGAGTCTTGGAGTGCAGTGCAGAAACTCTTTAAAGGCTGACTTGCGCCCGCAAAAGAACTAAGCAAAATACGCAACTCGGCGGCGGCGCTAGCAACAAACGTGCTCGTCGATCGTTGAACTAAGAATTCCTGTCGCACACATCAACGCTCAATTTAAAGGCGACGCAGAACCGTCTAGATAATGTCTCGAACTTTCACTAATACAACCTGGAACATTGTAGAAAGATGCGCAAGTGGCCGGAATCTTCGAGACAGATCTCGGTGCTTCTTGCGCGAAAAGGAGGTGGTAAAAGTGCGTCTCGCGAGATCGAGAGTTAACAAAGAATACAGAATTGATAGGCGTGCCAGCATCAGAGTGATAACGCTGCATGCTGGCGGCTGCTAAAAACAACAAATAGAGTGCTGGAAGCCATCAAGTCATCGGGACTAACGCTAACAGCAGAGAAGTGTCACTACACCTACGAAGAACTGCGGTTACTAGGTCACTACGTTAGCAAGGATGGTATTCGCCCAGATCCGGAGAAAACAGCTGCAAGCGCACAATTCCCACCGCCTGCCGACAAGAAAGCTGTGCGCCAATTCCTTGGGCTGTGCGCTTATTATCGACGATTTGTCAGAAACCTTTCGCACATCGCCGAACCGTTGACGCAGCTTATAGGCTGACGTACCTTTAAATGGGAAGTTCCGCAAGGAGATGCCTTTGACGAACTCAAGCGCAGCCTTCGGTGCCTTCCTGTACTCGGTCACTTTGATGAAAACGCCGAGACCGAAATTCACACCGACGCAAGAAGTTTGGGCCTAGAAGCCGTTCTCGTCCAGAAGAGTGCCGGACTGGAGAAGGCAATCGCCTACGCTCGCAGGTCCCTCACTAAAGCCGACGTCAATTACTCGACGACCGAGAAGGAGTGCCTCGTGATCATCTGGGCCACTTCTAAGTTTCGTCCATACCTATACGGCCGACCATTCAAGTTGGTAAGCGACCATCACGCGCTCTGCTGGCTGGCTGATTTGAAAGATCTCTCCAGCCGCCTTGCCAGATGGAGTTTACGACTTCAAGAACTTGACTTGACTGTAGACTATATATAAGTCGTGTCGGAAGCATTCCGACGCTGACTGCTTATCACGCGCTCCCGTCGACGCTCCCCCGAAGGACGATGACGACGACGCCTCTTTGCGACCGGTAAGCATCAGCAGTTTCGCAGAACAGCGATCAGACCCTGAGCTGAAAGCGCTAGCCGATTACTTACAAGGAAAGACCACTTTCCCTCCTGGAGTGTTCTGGCGACATTTATCTTCGTTCACGTTAAGTAATGGTCTCCTCGTGAAGAACTTCGCACCAAACAGGACTGCACAACTTCTTGTAGTAGCTAAAAACCTCCGGCAGGAAATTCTGCAGGTGTAGCATGTTGAGCCCACAGCAGGCCATTTCGGATTTTCACGCACGTTGCGTCAAATCCAGGAGAAGTACTACTAACCGCGACTACCTGCCGAAGTTGCCCACTACGTGGGGACATGTCGACGCAAGACGCCGCCTATCAGACCAGCAGGACTACTAAACCCAATTCCGCCCCAAGACCTGCCCTTTCAACAAATTGGGATGGATCTCCTCGGCCCCTTTCCATCTTCGTCTATGGGTAACAAGTGGATCATCGTGGCCATTGACTACCTTACCCGTTACGAAGAAGCAAAAGCACTACCAAACGGTACCGCGGAAGAAATTGCCAAATGTTTTGTCGAACAAATTCTCTTGCGACACGGTGCCCCAGAAGTTCTCATCACGGACAGGGGAACGGCGTTTACGGTAGAGTTGACGCAAGCCATCCTGGAATACAGTCATACAAGCCATCGACGAACAACTGCGTACCATCCCCAGACCAAAGGCCTTACGGAGCACCTGAACAAAACGATCGCGGACATGATCGCCATGTACGTCGACGCTGAACACAAGACCTGGGACGCCATCTAGCCGTAGGTGATGTTTGCGTATAACACGGCAGTCCAGGAGACGACCAGAGCTACTCCGCTCAAACTTGTGTACGGTAGGGAGCCCACTACGATGCTTGACGCAATGCTGCCGCACACAACAAACGAGGACAACCTTGACGTCGCCGCCTACCTGCAGCGTGCAGAGGAAGCCCGACGACTAGCACGGTTGCGTATTAAAGACCAGCAGCGCACCGACAGCCGACGATACAGCTTACGACGACGCCACGCAGAGTACAACCCAGGAGGCCAAGTGTGGGTTTGGACACCAATTCGCCGTCGCGGAATAAGTGAAAAGTTGTTGCGTCGATACTTTGGGCCGTACAAAATCATTCGCCGCGTCAGACCACTGGACTATGAAGTCATTCCCGACGTAACGTCAGCATCACAACGGCGACGCGCACGCCCAGCAATTCTACATGTGGTACGACTGAAGCCATATTACGCGCGTTAAGGAATCTGTGCTGTTTAAACTTTGTATTGTTTATATTTACATTGCTTTGTTTTAGAACACCAAGGCGATGTTTTTTTAAGGGGGGAGTAATGCTGCCAAACCTTCAAAACTGTATTTGTTGTTTTTTAACAGCCGTCGGCATGCGGCGTTATCACCCCGATTCTGGAACACGTGTCAGTCCTGTATTCTTTGTTTGTTAATGCGCGATGTTGCGGGACGCACCTTTAACAGCTTCGTTGTAACGCAAGATGCACCGAGATCTGTCTCGAAGATACCGGCTACTCGTGTGTCTGTCTACAATGTTCCAGCTTGTGCTTGTAGCAGTTGCGACGTTATCTAGATTGTTCTGCGCAGCCTTTAAATTGAGCGTTGACGAGTGCGACGGCACTCCTTATTCGACGATCGACGAGCACGTTTGTTGCTATCGCCGCCGCCGAGTTGCTTAGTGCTTTTGCGGACGCAAGTCAGCCCAATAAAGAGTTATTTCAGTACCATCAAGCCTGTGTCTTCTTTTGGTGTGTACGGCCTTGTCACCACTACGTGACAATATATCATCAACGCTTGAAAGCTCTCGACTCTACAAAGACGTTGTTTTGCGCGATAAACGGAGTGGTTGTGCTTTTTCCTTATTGCGCACCACAAGATGGCGTCATGTGGCTTTGCTTCCACCGTATCGTCTCTACTTCAGCAGTATTTGTATATCCTCCTAGGTGCCCACTGACTACCTCCACAATCCCCTGATCTGATCTCCGACTATATCAGAACTCCCGATTCGCTGATCTTCCAGTTATATCTGAGGCATCGAAAGACCTTCAGACTATGTTATTGCCTGATCATGCATAATCAGCGATTGAGTGTCCCTCTAATTTTTCGCTTTTTTTTCCTTGCTCTTTCTTTCACCTCTTCTCTCAGCATCGCGATTGAGGCGTCCACAATGTTTTTGACAGTTAGCGTCCCTCTATTTTCTTTACAGACGACTTTTTTCGAAACGTGCATTTGGAACTCCTGCGGAGGCAAACTGAAGAAGAATGCAAAAAGGAACAAAGAAAAAAAAAATTGGACTGGTTTACGCATGGTTAAAACAATGCTTGCGCGGAAGCGGCACGACGATCCCGTTGAGCAGCGGGTTATGACACTTTTGATTGCGGTCAGCCTCCAGTCTCGCAGCCTGCTCTTCTGGCGTTTCAGCAGCTGCCAGCTTCCACAAACTTCAGCCTCTCTAATTTTCTCTGCAGTTCTCACCGCTTGGTCACATCTTCAATGGTCTAGAATCCACTTCAGGGTTTTGCTTAGTGGTTCAGCCCTGAGAGTCTGGCACAGAGTTTAGCAAAGTATGAAGCGTCTATATTACACGGCATTCGTTTGAGGTACATATGCCGTTCGTCATAGTTTTGACATGAGACAGAGGATATACGGGGCCACACGAGAACACGTCCACGCAAGCATACATTCACCTAGAATATATACAAACACTATTGGAGAATTATCTTTACGCAGTCTATTCAGAACGACACTGTTCAGTTTTGACAGTACACACACCTGTTCGACAGCCTCACATACGTAACCACCTGCCGCTGATCATAAGTGATGAATCACAGTTGTAGATGGGATGCGATATCTGGTTGCCTATTATTGGGTAGGGTTATTCATGCTCCCGTGTAGATCAGATTCATACACCTCGGCTTTTCTCGCGCGGCCAAGCGAAAGGAAAGCCATCTATCAGAGCTTACATATTTCAGCGAACCATCGGTATATATACATCAACTCCAGGTGAGGCAATCATGTATAGGACGATTAGTTATGTTGTGGTCTTTTAGCCGCCTCATCGTCACCATCACAAGGTAACGGTGTTATGACCGTGCATGGTCCGCACTTGCGCGCACTATTGTTCGCCTGTGGGCATGGATATGTGCTGTGGATATGTGCTGTTGGTGCAAGGGCTCTAAGTGAGCCTGTTTCCATGAATCTTTTTGTGTGAGTCTGTTTTGCTTTGTCGAGACCCTGCAAATGCCAAATTGGCCCTGTCAAGGGAACGTCAAGAAAAATACAAAGAAACGTCGCCCTGTGAGAAATAGCCGGATGTGCTTTTGTTCAATTGTTCACCCTTCCCGTCGAGAGGCGCTATTGTCAAGTGAGGAATGCCTATTGTCCAAAGGAGACGACAGAGTGGTTCACTTGAGAATTATATAAAGGAGGCGCATCCACCACTTTTAAGACTTTTGGTTCACGCTGTAATACTTCCGGAGCTATCAAACATGGTCTGCTTCCTGCACGTAATGTATGTAGTTGGTAATAGCGACAGTGAACTGGTGGTCAACTTTAGATCAAACCCTTGGTTCTCTTTTTGAGACAGTCTCTGGTGGATGGGACCATCAGCTTCGCTACGGACTGCCATGTCACCCTTGTTGGTGATATACCTGGCGTGCTCCCCTGGGCACCTGACGGCTTCCCACGTGCATGTCTACACCGTCCAATCACCATCGGCCCTTGGTCTACGTCAGCTCTTCCTCAGACTATAAATCGGACCGCACCGGCGTACCGCTTCAGTGGGCAGGACGGCAGCAGCCTTTACAAGATGCCTAATCGTTGCATGTTCTTCGTGCAGGTATGTTACCTAAAGAACGCTCACTGCGTTCGATCTGATGATCGTTGTTTGCTGCTGTTTTCCTGCCCACACAGTTTTGTTACCTTCTGTTCAAATGCTGTATTTTGCTTTTCTCGCCTTCTACAAAGCGGGGACGTTGAACAAAACCCAGGCCCCCCTAAACGATCAGTCTCAGCTAACTCGTCTAAACATCTTAGTGGGAAGCGGGCAACGCGTTCCAATACTGACTTGTCCTCCACTCCGGGGGTCGCAGACGTCCTTTCTCAGCTCTCGCAACTGATTGCTGGTCAAGAACGAATCGCTAGTGACATTACAGATATTAAGAAAACTTTTTCCGCTCGTCTTGATGTCCTCGAAGCTCGTGTTTCATCACTGGAATCATCTGCAACTCCTTCAGCCTCTGAGTCATTGAGCGCTAACCTCGGTTCGGACATTACCTCATTAAAAAAAAAAAACAATATCCAACTTGCTTGTAAAGAATGAAGACTTAGAAAACCGGTCAAGGCGGAACAATCTTGTTGTGCACGGTCTACATGAGAGTCCTGATGAAGATGGCGCCAGTTTATTGTCCAAAATCCGCAAAATATTTACTGAAAATCTTCGCATAGAATGTCCGCGCATTGAGCGTTGTCATCGCATCGGCAGACCCAGTGATGGACGTACACGACCTGTCATTCTAAGGATCCTCGACTTCAGTGAGAAGATTATTGTCATGAAAAACGTATCGAAACTCAAAGGGGAAGATTTTTACATCACTGAGGATTTCTCTGCGAGCGTCCGTGCCCTTCGTAAGAAAATATGGAATGCATCTTCCTCGCTTCGTGACGGTGGTTCAAAAGTGAAGCTTCGGTACAATCACGCTTTCATTGATGGTGTCAGGTACACATGGGATGAAGCTTCGAGTAGCTTGAAACGGGACCCCCATCACGATGCGACCGAATCTTCTGAGCTTCATTCGTTACCCTGTCGTGAAGCTACCGAATCTAGTGAGCTTCCTCCGTTACCCCGTTGACGTTCACCTAGCTCGCCACCAAGTCTCGTTGTCTTAAATCTTAATGCTAGAAGTATCTCTAACAAACTCCCTGATCTTCTCGCGCTTGTGTCCTCCCATGACCCTCACATTATTGGCATCACTGAAACCTGGCTTCACCCTGACATATATGACTCTGAATTTACCCCACCTGGTTACCTTGCTATCCGTGCTGACAGGCATGAGGGCAAAGGAGGTGGTGTTGCTTTACTTCTGCGTTCTTATCTTAGATTTTCTATTCTTCCTGCTCCTTGAAACACCGAGTCAATTTGGTGCAAGCTTTATTTAGAAAAACAGACTGTTATTATTGGCGTTTTTTACCGACCCCCCGGAACCTCTGCTGATGTTTTGCACTCTGTTGGTCAGTTCATACATAGCCTTTCAGTATCAAACATCATCTTCATGGGTGATTTCAACGTGCCTGGTATTCACTGGCCATCGATGTGTTATTCTCGCCATGACGCTTCTTTAGCAAAAGAGTTGATGGATCTCTCACTCTCTCTTGGAGTCACTCAAATAGTTACGCTTCCCACCAGGCTGAATTCATTGCTAGACTTAATCTTTCTAAGCCCCAACCTAATAGACACCGGGTTTCAGTGTACGGTTGTCGATGGTATTTCTGACCATGAAGCAGTTCTCCTTACCCTGTCCCGCTTCTCTAGTAACCCACAGTACTCCTTCACGTCATTTCCGGATTTCCATCACGCAGACGACAACTCCGTAATCGACAAACTAGCCGAGTGCTTCGACGCCTTCTGCGCGCTCAGCCGTGACGGCGACGTTGATGACCTTGTTGAATATTTCGAAAAAATTGTTAGACTGTGCATTAAACAGTTTGTTCCCGTCAAAACAAAGAAAAGAAATCCTACTCTTCCTTGCATTAATCGCGATGTTTTACAGATGTCACGTCGTGTAGCCCGGCTGAGACGCATGGCACGTAACAATAACCCTGATGTTGTTGCTCGATTTCAAGCTGCAAAAAATGAACTTCGAATTAAAATGCACTCTGCTAAAGATTTCTATTTCCGCGTTGAGCTCCAAGGGCTGCTAAGAGATAACCCTCGTAAATTTTGGCGCTCTTTCTACCCTCAAACACTTCCTCCACCTCATTTGTTATTAATGAAGAAATTGTGACTGACCCTGTTCAAATATCTGATGCATTTAATGCCTACTTTTATTCCGTCTTTGCACGTGATAATAACATGATTCCACCTTTCAGTCTTCCTAATCATGATCATTCTATCTCAGATATCATGGTTAGCACTCCGGGGATTTTAAATCTTATCTTGTGCCTTGACACAAAAAATTGCGCTGGACCGGACTGTATCCCAAACACCTTCCTAGCACGTTATTCCCTCTGGTCATCTCGATATCTCTCAATTATATTTCAAAAATCTCTTTCCACTGGCATTGTCCCTTCCTCATGAAAACTCGCCAATGTACTCCCTCTCTATAAATCCGGCAACAAACAACTGCTTTCTAACTATAGGCCGATCTCTTTAACTGCACATTCATGTAAGATCCTAGAGCACATTATTTATAAACACATTATGGAATTTCTTGAAGCAAATAATCGTCTGTCCAGAGCTCAACACGGGTTTCGTAAGGGGTTTAGTACAGTGACTCAGTTAACCGAATTTGCACATGACATTCTTCTCAGCATAGACGCCGGTAACCAAATCGATGCTATATTCATCGATTTCTCAAAAGCTTTCGACACGGTCCTTCACTCTAAATTGTTATGCAAACTAAAAGTAATTCTCAATAACTTTCAACTCGCTGATTGGATTGCCGATTTCCTGTCACACCGCTCCCAGTCTGTTCGCTTCAACTCCGTCGATTCTTCTTTAGCCGATGTTACCTCAGGTGTCCCCCAAGGCTCTGTCCTTGGCCCTTTGCTATTTTTGCTCTATATTAATGATTTACCTGACAGTATAACCTCTAAGATCCGTCTATACGCCGATGATTGCGTACTGTACCACACTATCAACTCTGTTAATGATCACCTCCTTCTGAATGAGTCTTTTGGTATGTTCTGTGACTGGTGCAATACGTGGCAGATGAACATCAATTTCAGCAAAACAGTTGTCATGTCTTTCACCAACCGCCTATCACCTTCTATTTACGACTATGCATCACTGCAAAGGGTTCATGAATATAAATATCTTGGCGTCGTTTTTTCTCACAATATGCAATGGTCAAAACACACCGATTACATCACAGCTAAAGCTCTTAAAAAGGTAGGTTACTTACGAGGCGCAGTACGGGATGCTCCTAAAGAAGCAAAATTGCTCATGTACATAACTCTAATTCGCCCTATTCTTGAATACGCTTCTAATGTCTGGAATCCATACAAGCAATGTGAAATCGATCAAATAGATCTGTGCAACGTAAAGCTGTAAGATTTATTTTTCGCCGCTACGACTTTCATTTTTCACCCTCATCTGCGATGTCTTCCCTAAACATAAGCCCGCTTGCATCCCGCCGAAAAACTGAGTCCTTAAAACTTCTTCACTCCATAGTTCATTCTGCTAATTGCCTTTCAGAGGGTAAGCATATCTCGTTTTCAAAACCATCTGCAACCAGGAGCCATCACGATCTTAATATCCAACCTTTTTTTGCCCGCACTAACGTTTTCAAATACAGTTTTTTTCCGCGCACTGTGGAGTGTTGGAATTCTTTGGATGGCAACATTCGTGCACTATCAATCTCTGATTTTGCGTCGGCAATTGAGTCGTAGCATTGTATGTTGTTTTTCTAGCGTTTATATTTGTAATGCTTGTATGTACTTTTGTATGCGTGGAATTGTTCCACATTTTTGTACCCACTCCTGCTATAGCCCCTTGAGGGGCTGCAGTATTTTCAAATAAAATAAAAGGGACCGGGAGCAGCCGTCTTGATCTTTCAAGCAAGCAACACCAGTCACTAGCTCTTCAGTATCTGTTCACTGGCTTACACCATGAGGAAATGAAAACGAAAAACAGATCTGTTCCGGCATCCAACAATGAACACGAAGCGTGGAAGCAACAAGAAGGGCGTTTATTCGAGATTGTTACTGGTATATATATATATATATATATATATATATATATATATAGTCTACAAGCGGCTGCATGATAACGACCAGAGCACATGCGCGACTCATACAATACACGATCTGCAGGTAGTTCTGCCGTGAATCGCCCGGCCATTTAGACAGAAAAAGTTAGGCAAAGCGCTTGAGATGTCACCGAAAGCCTACCGTGAAATATATTCCTACGTGGTAGATTCGAATCATATTGTATTCATCTCACGTGCAAGCTAAAGCACGGGTTTAAACGAGGATCGTACATTACAGATCGGACCTTTTTCCAGTAGCGCACCCCTCTTGAGGCCGCCCGGCGAAGAGCGTTTGAAGAGACGGGCTACTGAGAAATGCGTATTTTTCAAACAGCAGTGTAGTGCAGGGCTGGTTTCTTCTAGCCTGGACACGGACGCGTGAGTTGTCTCTGGACACACTGGGACACTCCCCCCACCCCCTCCCGTTTACCCATGACGACAGGAGGCTGGCGAACTCTGGCCCTGTGTTCTCGCTGGAGGTGAGCTAGGCGAGGCGGGGACAATACAGTGCTTGCAATCCGAAGACCTAGAAGATGCTAGCATTGCACGCAGTTATTGTGCAGCAGTTCGTGGCACCCATGAAGCGAGGGACTTCGTTGGATAGAAAAGGACGCACAGCGAACTCTTCTCCCCATTTTCGCATGGCATCCCGGCAAAAATGGTGGCCGAGATGGCTTTTCGCACGCGCAACAGCGGTACTTGAGATAAATTCATTGTATATAATATAGTTACGTATATATATATATATATATATATATATATATATATATATATATATATATATATATATATATATATATATTTACACCGCATGGCTTACTATTTGTAATTTACTTTCCTGGCGACGAAAGACGCGCGCACGAACACCAGGCAGGGAAAAATAGCGCGATGTTCTAGAAAATGTGCAGCGTTAAGTAGATTATATGAAAACAGTCTATGATTTTTCTGCCTATTTACTGCATTTTTCAGGTCTGTAGAGTTACTTCAATTAGGTGGGAATATATTCCCTAGGAGCTCGCAAGAGTTAAAATTAGATATACGCATATTTATGTCGAAAAGTTGGATCCCACAACGCAAATTTTTAAAATGGCGTTGCTTGCCTTTATAATGTAGCAAACGCGGAAGTCGTTTGTCTATTTTATACTCTAGAAGCAGTTATTTTGATTTACGCGGCATTACTACGCATAAAGACTCCGTTTTAAGTGCGTGCATCGCGAGAAAACAACTTTACGAGATGAAAAATGCATATTTCTGACGCTAAATATATCGAAATGTACTGCCCATGGAGAAAATTTTCAAAGTGGACTAAAATCCTGTGTTGACGGCCTGCAATTTCATAATACAATGTTGTACCTTCAAATCAAAAGTCAAAAAGTTAATTACCTGATTTTAGTTAATTAATCGTTTCACCACTGAGGTTGCAAAGTACAAAATGTCCGCCCTTGCTGTACAATCCATCTGCAGAGATCACACCGACGTATCCCTCGCAGGTATCGAAATAACGATCTACAAACAGTGAAAGAAAACACTCGGCATACCTTGCTGCCGTCGGCGTAGGTTCGTTGTGCAGAAAAGCGTACGTTATGTACGCTATAGAGTGTAATGATTAGATGTTTAATTAGCTAGCATTAACTAAGCAAGCTTGTTGTGTAAATAATAAAGGGCAATTTCAAACTCGGATATTGAAAACAGTGTACAGATATGGGTCGCCCGAGAAAAATAAATACTATGGTCCAGAAACGCCTATTTTGAACAGCTTCGCAGGGAAGGTGGTGCTCGCAAAATGAGCTGTGCGAATGATTTCGTTGCCATCGAGCCATCGAGCAACAGCGAGATAGCGGCGGCTTGCGATCCAATCCCGTGATCGAGCAGCCCCGAATGATATAGATTTGTGTTACTAGATCGTAGATGAAGTGACAGAGCTTCCTTCAGCTCCTGCAATCGCTGTTTAGTGCTTTGATCTCGTGCGAATTTAACCATATAAACGTGGAAGGTAATCGCAGAGTCCCGGGCTGACATTCACGCTTTCTGTTTGACACGACTTCTAGTAGGGACCACGCAAGCTGCGCTCTGGTTCTGGTCAGTGCATTGCCCAGTTACGATTGGCAATACTTAATAGGCGCCGTTTAATACATTGCAGCCTGCGTATTCCGAGCAACGTATCGGGATTGTTTGTGATAGCAGTGCACTTTACTGGGGGATCACTGATTTGCAGCGGTGCTAGGTTCGCCACCTGATGCTGGCCCCTTCACCAAGAAACGGGGCCAACTGTGCTGTCAGTGGCCGCATCAACTAGCGCTGCCAGCATGGCCGCCGTTAGCTGCCTTGATCCCGCCTGGGGGCGCCACCACGCCTCCTTAGCTGCCGCAGCGCTCGGCTGGGGTGCGCTCTCGTTTCCCGCCACTGCAATCGGTGCCACCGGCGCTGGGCGGCCACTTCGAGTTGCTCCCGGTAGGCACAGCTGTTTACCTTCATGCATGCATCTGCACATGAAGATCAAAGCGTGCGAGCGCACGCACGCACGCACGCACGCACGCACACACACACACACACACACACACATACATATATATATATATATATATATATATATATATATATATATCGGTCCTATAGCGCATAGCCTTATCTGGCAATTATAACGTGTGTCCTTAGCGGTACTATATAGCGCGTAGCTTTAACTATGCCCGAAAACACTTGCATTGCTGTCAGCAACACAGTGAGATTGAAGAAAGAAAAACTCCAACCATCCTCGATGATTACATAATCAGTATTTGTCAGGTCCTCTACATGTGCAGTTTGACGGAGCACTATTGTCAACGTATAAGTTACGTTCACTTTGGTTTGTACCGTTCATATAAGTCATGTGTAAACGAATTAACGCGTACTCGGCCCCTAAATAAGATATATATGCTTGCAGAAACGAAACGAAGATGGACGTTTAAAGTAGCCGTATACCAGAGATACCGTAAAGTACGCAGCCAACCATTAAAAAAACGCGGATTTGTATATTCAGTTGTATATTCTTCACCTTTCTATGTAATGTTTTTCGGACTTGAGCCCTGTTCACCAAAAACGTGTTCCATTCGGGGCAGTTTATCTGTCTGCACAAAATTTGAGTTTTGACATTTGAGAAAAGGAGAATTCTTATTCAAACAGGTAATTCCTAAATTTCTCTTTTTGCAAATTTACAAAGTTTTCAACTTCTGCGGGGAAAAGAAGGTGTATATACAAATGAAGAAGTTTCCGTTAAGTACATGGAGCGTCCCTTTACTGCATCTACATTTGTAAAAGTTGCAGTATGCACACATATTGATATTGGTCGTCCACATATTGTACAAAGAGGCTGAATGTTCATATTTGAACGTTTAATACACTGTTATTTGGTCTTCTGGGTGCAACTTCAATTTCGTTTGCGTTGGGGAGGTGGGAAACGTGTCTCACGAAGAGGAGTTCATATTTTTTTTATGCGTGAATGGCTTAATTTCGCTCTTGTTTGCTTCCTGTGGTGTGGAGCTTAAAAGCAAGTACTTCGCCAAACTGCGTCACGCTGCTTTATTCGGTCATCTGTATTTATTTATTTATTTATTTATTTATTTATTTATTTATTTATTTATTTATTTATTTATTTATTTATTTATTTATTTATTTATTTATTTATTTATTTATTTATTTATTTATTTATCATTCCTTCATAGCCCACGCAGAGTGCATCTGAGAGGGAGTGGGCGGCACAGATTTGTGCGCGGCTTAACAATGCACAAAAGGTCATTTAAGCCAATATAATAAATAACGAGAGTAAGAAAAATACTCTGCAACGTCATTGTAAAATATTAGCAGGCGTAAAAAAATGCAGAGTTCATGATGCTAAGAGACAGCAAGGACACAACAAACTAAGAGAAGAAGAAAGGCAGGGTTACCAAGCTGTGGTCGAAAAGAGTACAACTGAAAATCGCAAGAGCAGCTGTTATATCAATTAGAGAAACATCAAGGACATTGTAAAAGTAGTTTTAGCAATAGAAAAGTGCACAGAGGAAATCGGCGTCAGGAATGCGCAGCATCAGAAATGAAGAAAAATAAAAGATGGCTAATCTACTGCGAAGTGTTCCCGTAACCGCTTTTTGAGTTCTACAGTATTGCTAGTGGTGAGGAAAGCGGCTGGCAGGGGGTTCTGCGCCGATGACGTCCGGGGGATAAACTAAGCAAGCACTAGTGCGGCAAAGTGGGATGCCGAGTTTGTGCGGATGATCAATGCTGGATTAGATGTAGATGGGTGGAATGAACAGGGCTTTTTTCAGGTAATCATTTGTAAGATAAAGTTTGAAGAAAAGGCTTAGTCGTGACACCTTTCTGCGCACATGAAGGGGGTTAGTGATAATGCAGTCTCCATGAGCGTTACACTTTCTGTCCGATTATAGCTACAACAAATAAAATGGGCTGCAAAATTTTGCACCGCTTCAGTATAGGCTATTAGGGATTTAGTTTGGGAGTCCCAAATTAATCAGGCATTATCAAGTTTACTACGCACCAAATATTTAGGTAGCATTAGTTTAACAGAAGAAGAAGCTATAGAAAACCTTCGCTTTAAATGTCCAAGCATGCGATTAGGTTTGGCGATAATGTGGCTGACATGATCATTCCAAGTGAGATTCGGAGTTAGAAGAACGCCAAGATATTTGGTGGACAGGGATGGTTCTAAGATCGTTTTGTTAATATAATAGATTGAAAGATTTGTGGTTTTACGACGTGAGAAGCGCATTACTTAGCATTTAGGTGCATTTAGTGTCATTCGCCATTTAGTACGCCAGCTAGGCAATCTATGCCAGTACGTTAAGGTCAATATTAAGGTTTCGGAGGTTATACGGGATCAGGTTGTTGGGCATTTTGTCAAAAGCTTTAAAAAATCTAAGAAGACGCATTCCACTTCGGAACCATCACTAGAACAGAATTGATGTCGTTATAGTCATACAGAGAAGCTATATTTCACAAGAAAAAACTTTCTAAAGTCATGCGGCATGGGGTGGAAAATGAGTTGCTATTCAAGAAACTTTACCGGATGAAAATATATGACATGTTCCGCGATTTTGCAGCAAATACTAGTTAAAGATAGTGGACGAAATTGGCTGGCAAGTGCTTGTCGAAAGACTTATGGAGATGGACCACCTTAGCCATAATCCATTCCAGGCCAATTAAATACACATTCTAGTTCTAATTCAGCTATTGTGAACGGCAAAATCAGCAATTTAAAGAATGTGATTGTGCTGAAGTGCGTTTTAGCGACAGTGATCTAATAGCAATGGATGTTTGGATCACAATACTGGCTTGCTCTAAGCGAGAGCGGCCTCTGCTGACCATTGCTTAACGCGGCGTATAGCGCTGGTCCGCGCAGAGGTAGAGGATATATCAGATCATTAACGTAATCCAAATATCACAAACGATTTTTTAAAGGAAAGCGGTTGAAAATCAACAGCTGGTGACAACACAACATTTAAAATTCGAAATCGACAGGAAAAGCTGGCCTTAGGTCAAACTGAGCTAAGAGCCATTTCCAACCCAAGAAAACGATAGTACACGTTGGCGTCTTTGATCGTACAACACAATAACAGACAACTTTATCGTACCGTGTGCCATATTACCGTTTGCACTACCGGAGTACCCTGAGCCCGCCGGCCGCCAATTGGCGCAGCGTCGATTTGTATTGACAAGCGCCAGCTCGCCCTAAAGACGCGGTTATACTCAGACGTTTCTTGTGACTAAGCGCGTGCCGGATGAAAATGTACCACGGCAACCTCATGAAGCGCTATTGACAAAGGGAGGTGGTCGTCCAGCTAGCCCTGAATGCACCCGAAGAGGTAGAGACCGATTTGCATTTCCCGGTAGGGGTACAATCTCTTTCACTGGAGTTCTCGAGAGGATGCATGGCGATTCAGATCTCGGCGAGCGACAAAAGGATGACCTCCAGCGGCTACTTTCAGACTTCGAGGACATTTTCACGGATACGCCGGGTAAAACACCCTTAGTAGAGCTTGACATTCAGCTTACTTCTGAGGAGCCTATCCGCTCCAGACCGTATCGCGTCTCGCCGAGGCAGAAAGAAAATCTTAATAACGAGATTAAACGCATGCTTGATCTCGGTGTTATTGTACCGGCGGAAAACGAATACACCTCCCCCATCATGCTAGTAGAAGCGCCCGGAAAAGAGCCACGGCCCTGCATTGACTTCCGAAGGATAAATGCCGTCACTCGAGACCAGCTTTACCCCATTCCTCACCTGGAGTAGCAGGTGGAAACGGTCAGCAGGGCCCAGTAAGTATCGATTCTCGACTTGACCTGTGGCTATTGGGAGGTCCCCTTAAAGGGCCACTGTCCAGGGAAGGCCCTTTTAAGCAAAGGAGCCCAGTGTTTCGATCAGGTACCGGGGATAGTCTGTGCAAAATGCTACAGTGACACGCGCGCCGCAAAGCATCGAAAATACAATTCAAAGCTATCTCATGCTCTCCTCCGGGAAGCCAGATTCCCCGTTTCCTGCGCTGGCTCGACGGCCACGATAATGACGTACGTACCGGGAACGACGTCAATTGATCCGTCTCGCTGACTGACGGGAGAAGGATGGGTGTCTACCGCTCGCAGCGCGCTTTTCCCTCGCCACGGCCAGGCTGAATCCAGCGGCGCGCGCTCCCTCGACCGTTTCTTTTTTTTTTTTTTTTTCGCGCTCGCGGAGAGCCACGCCCCACCTCCCGCCAAACGCGGAGGAGGAAGGGGAATTTGTATTGCGGAGGCTAGACGACCTCGGCAGGAGAGTGAAAAACCTTTGCGCGGGAATGGAAGGAGAGAGGCATGACAGAATCGAGTGATTGCGGTGGCTGTAACTGCGTTATTAGTTACTCTTTTCAAAAACATTTTGCGGCCTTACGTTCTAGGGGCGAAGTCTCACAGTCACCGTGGAAGAAAATATTTTCGACCGGAGGGTGGACAGTGGGCTTTAACGGAAAGGGCAAATCGGTACGCGGCCTTTATCTCACCTGTCGGCACTTTACGACCGCTCGTAACGAGTTTCGGGCTCAAAATACGCGCCGCTTTGCTTCTCGCGGCTGTTGGATAGAGTGTTGTCAGCAACGGAATCATACGCGCTACCGTACGTCGACAGCATTGCCGTATTTTCCGATAGCTGGGAGGATCTCCTGCGTCACTTGCGTGATATTTTAACCCGGATACGAGAGACAGGGTTGACCATCCGTTCAGAGAAGTGTCAGAGGGGAAAGACCGAGGTTTAGTATCTTGGTCACGTTATCGGGAGGGGCTACCGCATAGGCCGCTGGACGCGAAGATCGCTGCCATACACGATTATCCCAGGCCCGCAACAAAGACCTACATGGAGTGGTAAATTGCAGTGGTAAATGTTTGCCTCTTTTCGTCTACCGGGCATCTTTACCGCATAGTTGGTTTCCGAAATTTTATCCACAACCTCTGCTGGTCCCTCTCATGGCACATCAAGCTTGTTTGCTCTGGATGCGGCCAGCAGCATTACCTTGTCTCCTGCCGAAAACGAACGCCGCCACGCGCCTCGGTCGTAGTAGAGTTTAGCTTTCTGCTGGGCCAATCACATGTCATCTTCGACAAGCTCTCTGCATGGCTGAAGCCGTTCTAGCAGCTGAAGTACATATTCGAGAACGGTGGGGCCGTCGCCCTGGCCTTCCAAGGTCTCGCGCAGCATGCGAAGGGGTGACCTGAGCGATCGGCCGTATACCATTTCAACTGAACTAAACCCGGTGACTTCATGAGGTACGGAGCGCAGTGCAAACATGGCAGCCGGCAAACACGCTCCCCAGACTCGGCGATGTTCGTAGCACAATGCCCTGAGGACCCTTTTGAGCACCGAATACCACGCCTCTACGCTGCTACTCTGAGGATGTCTTACAGAGCTGTGCTTGACGCCTGGTGCTTGCAAGGTCAGCCATGTGAATCGGCCTTAAAAGGACGCGTTATCGCTATCTTCATTGGGCATGAAAAGACCCCGGCCACAATTGCTGATTGCGCCCCACCCATCTAAGCGCGCCGGTCGCTTGAGAGGGGGCTTACCATACGCAACACAATTCCAGGACACTTCGCAAAGTATACTCGCGTTCGTCGAGACCATTAGCAGCAGAGCAGCCGATCGCCACACTAATAATTTGTGAATTGATAAGCTCCCTGGCGAGAGCGAGGGCGAAGTCTGTCAGGGCTCTCTCGCAGATAGCCCGCGGCACGAGATAACAGCGACGCGATGCAGCCTCGCAGCCGCTACTGCCGTCAAAGCCCCAGTCTCTCTACCTTTGCTCACGATTGTACACCCAGACATGTAAAGAATCCCCGTACGGAAGGGCCGCAAGAACCTCTGCAAAGTTTATATATGCGCCGTGTTAAGCAGAGGAAATGTTCAAATGGTTATAATATTGGTTTATTGCCATTTCCGGGGCTAGTTCCCCTAAGGTACACTGTTGTTACGCTAATTATAATGGAAGCTAGTTTTCCTGCGTGGTAGTACATTCTTTATGCATAAGGTAGCAGGAAAGGAAATGTATCTTTATATGTGTTGAAACAGCAAGCTTCAAGGGACAAAAAAATGACTTGGGACACTTAGAATTTAAGGGTATGACACGATAGCGTAGGTTACCAGCCCACATATAAAGCTCCACTTTAACAAAACCGCATTAACGCACCTGCGTGGCCTATAGGCGTAGCGTGCCTGACTCCGCATACATGAGCACTGGAAGGACGATTCTTATTCCACTTTCCAACGTTGAAAGGAGCAACCCGAGTAAGCGATTCCTCCCAACTTTCTGTTATCATGTGGTCTCACTAAGTAGGACAAACCACCGAAGAATCGATTAATAATTTCGTGCGGACTAATCAGTGGTTTATTGTGGTGTAGGCCGAAGACCTCAGGGGCGAAGGACGAGACAGCTGACACGGATCTAGGCCAGAACAGAACAGCCGCGGCTTCACGGCCACCTCCAGCTGCCGTCTTTTTTTCTTCCAGCGGCCGTGCATTGGCCGCTCTTTTGGCGCAGCCAGAGGAAGGTGCTGGAAGATGGTTTGGTTTATAGAGTTTAACATCCTAAAACGACTGAGGCTATAGACGCAGTAGTGGAGGGTTCCGGAAATTGCGGTCACCTGGAGTTCTTTAACGTGCACTGGCATCCCACAGCACACGGGCGTCTTACTTTTCACCTCAATCGAAAACCCGCCGCCGATGCCGGGATTCGATACCGTATCATTGGGCACAGTCGAGCGCCCTATCCACTGAGCCACCCCGGCGGGGCCGCTACAAAAGAAAGTGTCCTGTAGTCTATTTGCCTTCTCTTGTGTCCCCCGTTTCGTTTGCGCTGCCACTTTCTACAGTGAATATTCCGAAGAATCAGTGCTCAAGCATGTGAGCTGCCAGCTACCACCGGCCATTCCCATGCCCGTGCTTCTACGCTCACAGCGGCGACAACGACGCCGGAATTTCGGCATATCGTCCCATTTAACGCTGTCGTATTAAAACGGGCAGTCCGAAATGTTTTCCGCTAGCCACAGAATTGAAAGGAGCTGTGTTAGAATGGCGTGATTCCAGCTCGAAAATATTTTAGGTGCCCCGGGTGTTCTGGAACTTATATGCGAGAAACCTAAATGGAGGTATCATATTCCTGTCATTCAACTACCACTTTCTCTATCGAGGGGAGCTGAAACTAACCGTTTTCTGCTCTTGATGTGAATGGGCTGAAGCTCTAGCTCTGATAAACTGCACGGAACAACTGTTATACGAAGAGACCGCAGTGAATCCCGAAGGAAACTATGTAAATGTATTTTCTTCTGAATACGTCCTTCATAGATTATTGCAGTTATAACCTTCACATGCTTTTTAAGGCTCCCTAAAATTTAGCCTCCATATTATATCAATTCACTTTAACGAATAACATGAACAGATTTCGAACAGAAAAAAAAAAAGTTATGAGGCTCGTGGCGTTACGAAAGCCTCGGTTGATAAACAGATAGGCAAAAGATAAAGCACCCTATTTACAGCTTCTATGCCTGGGTTACGAATTTTTGACCTTGTCATGGGTGACAGCAGTTATAGATTTCTTTTTCCCGCTATTCCGCATCATAAATTAAAACATTTTCAGATATCTGCCGCACGTGATTATCCTTCTGTATCAGTTGGGTCTGCATGCGTGGCGGAGTCTGAGCACGGCTTTGCTCCTTCAGAATGAGACTGAGTGACGCCACCACACTAGCTTGAACGAGCGAGCCTCGAGAAGTGGCTGCCTATGCGACATGTGGGCAACGCGGCTGACCGGCGTTCCAGAGCGGGTTCATCACAATTCTGTCTGCATCAACGGCATGGTGTACTCCTTTCACTGCTACAACGCCCCCCTGGCTCCTTTTTCAAGCAATTTCGTCGAGGTAATCTTCTTCGATCCCGTCTCATGCCGCTGGAATGCGATCCGGACGACGCTGTCCCCGTGTGGTGGGCCGGAAAGCATTTTTCGTCGCACCATTGTCGGACACGGCCGCTTCGCGTACGTGTGGGGCGGCCCGCACGGGTGGCCATCGCAAGCCACCCTTTATCGCTTCGACAGCGACGCCATGGAATGGAGCCGTCCGCGAGTGTTCGGTCAGGCGCCGACATCGCTTAACGGCAACTCGGCTTGCGTGGTGGGTCCCCGCTTGCATATATTTGGTGTCTTCAATGGTCCGCAAGATGTTCACGTCTTAGACATGGAAACAATGCACTGGCATCTGCTCGCCACTAGTGGAGAGGCCCCGGTTAAGCGCTCCTTCCACACCGTGTCTGTAATCGGAACCCGAGCGTACCTGTGGGGTGGTTGCCGAGCAGATCCTTCTTTCCGTTATCGTTTCGTCTGCGACAACTCATTATACTACCTGGAAACGACCACCTCGACCTGGGTGCGCCCTCAAGTACAAGGCGTACCTCCGGAGGCTCGACAAGGGCATTCAGCCTTCGTGTACAAAGGAGAGCTTTACATTTTTGGAGGGTACAACCCACTGCGCGACGCTTACTTCGCAGACATGCACAAGTACAACCCCGAAGTTTCGCGCTGGACCGAAGTGAGACCACATGGCTCGGGCCCGTCTGCCAGGCACTCGCATGGCTGCTTCAACGTAGGTGAAAGAGTGTTTATCTTCGGTGGCTTAGGTCGGGCAGACAACCTCGACGACGAGGAGGAAGTACTGACGGATATGAACGTGCTGCGTTTCTTGGTGCCTACACTTCAGAACTTGTGTTTACTTGCAGTGATCGATGCACAGCAGGAAGCAAGACACCCATTGCCGCACCTCGTTACAAAGATGATCAGCGATATCACCTCACCCTATCCGTAGCCAATGGACAGATTCTTTCTACCCCTTTACCGAATGAAGCACTTTTAGCGAATACAGATTAAAATGCGGTGATTACAATTTGCACTTCACCACTTACCTAGGCAATAAAGTATTCTGTTCCTCGTTGGGAAACAGTTTCTAAAGTTAAATGTTCCAAAAAAGTAGATGTCGCTAGTGTTTTATTTGTGTTCAGGATAGCAACGAGAACTAATTACAACGAGAATGAACTCTTTCCTTGGGGTTTCTTCAAATCCTTCTATCTGCTCGATCGCAGTCGATTACATCTCTTCGTTGCACAATCTAGTCATCCTTTCTACAGCAAATCGGCACGCGACTTCCCCGATTTGACGGTTGAGTATTTAGCTCTAGGCCGGGACGAATGTTTCTTCATTCAATTTTACTTGCTTTGGCATAATCGACTAAAGGTTGACACCAGTGGAAGCATTCCATCATTTCGTAACCAGACTGCCATACTGAAACCAAACCAATAATTATCCAGGACCGGAGCTTAACTGCACCCGCGTTCTTTACGGCATCTTGCTACAGAACCATAACTCATAATAACCAAAATAAACTCCGGACCAGGTTTAACACATTTTAAGATATAGAATTTTATTGTTTTTTCCCACAAAATGAAATGTTCGGTTTCGTTTGTTTTGTGGGGTGTAACGTCCCAGAGCGGCTCAGGGAACACTAGTCAAGCGCCCTAACCACTGCCCCACCCCGGCGGTACAGAAGATTTACTACCCCGGTATATTTACCCGCCGAACTGATCTAGACAATGCAAATAACTCTGGTTTATATAGAAAACATGTGCCTAGGTAAGGAACTGAGTCGATCGTTCTGTATTAGGCTTTTGGCAGTTTCAAATCATTCTTTCATCATATTCACCGCATTTGACTCAACACGCACGCACGCACACGCACACGACGGAAAGAAAAGAATACACAAAGTTTTCTGTTCTTTCCTCTTATGCGTGTTCGAGTTAAATGAAGATAAGGGCTGAAGACCAACTAGCCCATCGGTAACTCTTTTAAAGCATTCTACGTCTGGTCAAAGTAGAAACGTTGCCATAGAGTCTCTCCTGTTTATATATGTGCACAAAATGTTTTGTGCATCGTTAGCACTACTAGGACTCACCAAGCGCCGATTAAGAAATGATTTCCCGTCTCTGTGTTACGCATCAGTGACATGTGTGAAACGAGTGCAATGATCTAGCCACGTTGTGCAAGTTAACTTCCGAAGGGATTCGTTTTTCCAGAGGTCAGCTGTAAAAAAAAAATACCTGCCTGAATAGGTAATTGCCTGTGGCGATTGACTGCATGCTCACTCAAAGTTCACGAGAAATCACCGCCGTTCGAGATGGCCGCCGCGGTCACAGTTCGATGGTGGCAAAATCGAAAATAAAAATTTCTCGATAAAAATTTAGCTCCTACTTTAAGTAAATTACGCTACAGCATTAATTCATTTGCTTTATTTATTCATTTCACGCGCTTTCTGAGGCCGAAGGCATTAAAGAAAAGAGTAGTAAAAAAAAGCAATGTATAGTCATACCATATGTTTAAAATATGGCGGAAAATACAGTTGTCTTGAATGTTTCACAATTATAGAATTGCAGTGATGGAAGGGTGAAGGTCGTTCCAGTCAACGCTGCTTTTCAGGAATGAAATAATCGTGACACATTTCTTTCTGTAGAATATTTAACGGAAACTTTATATATGTAATCAAAACGGGTTATAATGTGTGAAGGGCTGAAAAAGAAAGATGATTCTTTATTTGAGGGGTATTGTGATGCAGTGTGTGGAAAGGACATAGCTGAAAACGCCTTAGGCGAAAAGAAAGGCGCGGCGATTGCAAGTGTGTTTATGGCAGTAATGCAGGCGTAACGCAAGCTGTTTGATAAGATGAAACGCTCTGCGCAATTTTGAGTGGATTGTAGTGTGTTTATCAGTGTGATTTGCTTAGGATTTGATACTGCGCATACATGTTCTAGCTGGCCGGGCTAAGGCACCTCGGCTTTATCGGCAGAGGTGCAGCAGAAAAGTTACCATTCGCCTATCGAAGAACCCGAATAATGTTGTCAGACACGTGATCGACGTGCCTATGCTGTGATAAATTACGTGAGATATGACCACGAAGGATTCAAGGGAAATGTGAAGAAGCAAATAAGCTTGTTGTCAGTGGTGCTAGTGCGACTTCATACATGGCAACCGTCTTCGGTTCCAGTCGGCGATCCTCTTCTTTGTACAAGCGCCTTGCCACTCGTTTATTGGTTTGGTTTGGTTTCTGGAGTTTAATGTCCCAAAGCGACTCAGGCTATGAGAGACGCCGTAGTGGAGGACTCCGGAAATTTCGACCGTCTGAGGTTTTTTTACATGCTCTGACATCACACAGTACACGGGCGCCTTGCTTTTCGCCTCCATCGAAAAGCAGCCGCCGAGGACGGGATTCGATCCTACACCCTTAGGAACAGTAGCCGAACGCCGTATCCACTGCGCCACTCCGGCGGGGCACTCGCTTATTGATTAAAGACAATGAAGTTGTGAAGAGCGACAAAGAGGACGAAGCTCGAGCTGTCGCTGTGAACGCTGGCCTTGGTAGCTGTTACCTAACATACATATATTATTGTGCGAACCTTGGTGGAGGAGTCGCCTGTTCCCAATCTGGAGCTCCGCAGTCGCACCTTGCCCGGCTCTACCATCATGACAGATGCCACGACCCAGTTTGGCCCGCTTGTTCCCAGCGCTATCATCTGTTCGGGACCAGCGCGGCAGCACGACCCACCTATCTTCACCGACACGGACGACCGCGACGTAAAGGACTGGCTGACTACATACGAGCGTGTGAGTGCTTACAATAAGTGGGATGACCACGTTAAGCTCACCAACGTCATCATCTATTTATGTGATGTCGCCAGCTTGTGGTTCCGAAACCACGAAGCTGATATTTCAACCTGGGCAGCACTCAGAACTGGCCTCACAGAGGTTTTCGGCCGCTTCGCTGTTCGGAAACTTCGCGTCGAACAACGGTTGGGTTCTCACATTCAACAGCCAGGTGACAATTTCACAAGCTATATTGAGGATATTGTCGGCCTGTGTAAACGTCTTGATCTATCTATGACTGAAGCACAGAAGATCAATCATGTCCTCAAAGGAATTGAATTGGACGCATTCACCATGCTCGTCGCCAAAACTCCCCAAACAGTTTCTGACGTCATTTCTTTGTGCCAGAGTTATGACGAGCTCCGCAAAACAGCGTCTCATGACGTGCAGTAACATTTCCTCGTATGAAGCACTATCGACACTGGATCTTCCCGGTGCTCCTCAGGATCACCCAACGCTTCTCCAGCAAATAAAACAGTTTGTGCGGGAAGAGGTGGCTCAACAGTTGTCCTTGGTCACCTGGCGGCCTGATTCTTCGTCTCTGTCGCCTCCTCTACAGCGTGTCATCCAGGAGCAGGTTGCCGAGATCCTGCCAAGTACCAACCCACCCCCTATGGTGGCCGCTCCGCTGACCTACGCCGAAATCACAAGCCGCCCACCGCTTTCCCCCGAACCGCCGACGTACTCGCCCCCAAACCACGTATTCAATCGCCGGCCGCCCGTGCCTCAAGTGCCACCTACGCAGGCTGGACGGCCTCGCGCCGGTTCCCGCAATCCGAATCCATGGCTTACACAAGATTACCGTCCGATATGCTTCGTCTGCGGTGTAGCTGGCCATGTGGCACGGTGGCGCCGTGCACGCGGATCCAGTTTGTATGAGTACTGGCACGCTCCAGCGTACGGCGTACCTTTTTCCGAACCTGAGCCCGGTCGTCCGACTTCGCATCACTCTCCGACACGTTCCGATTCATATGCCCACCGGTCGCCATCTCTCCGCCGTCGGTCTCGCTCTCCTATGGCCCGCCGATCACCACCCCTTCAGCCGGAAAACTAGGCGCCGCAGTTCCGCAGGCAAGAACTGCGCCCTTAGTAACTGTGTCAAGCCCTGTAAACATTATTTGAGGTTTTCGTCGAAGGCGTTGCGGTTGATGCGCTTGTTTACACTGGTGCTGTGGTGTCCGTGATTAGTTCCAACCTGTGCCGCAAACTTAGAAAAGTGACGACGCCGATCTCCGATATTTCACTACGAACCGCGAGTGCCGAAAGATTCGACCTCTGACTGCATGCATCTCACGGTTCATCATACAAAGCATCTCCTACGTTATGGAGTTGATCGTTCTCGCTGACTCTTCTCATGAAATCAATCTCGGATGGGACTTTTTGTTCAAACATCATACCATCATCGACTGCGCACGTGCTCACATTGATTTGTTGCCGCTTTGTGACACTCTCGCAGACGCAACCCCTGCTTCAGAGGCGCCCATCTTCGCTGCCGACCACATTACTGTCCCTGCTTCCTATTCTGTTCTTGTGCCTGTGAAATGTGACGCCATCAATGACGCTACAGTAATGTACACACCGTCCGTCCGTTGGGCTCATCGCTGATATGTGCTGCTCCCGCATGCCGTGCTAACAATTTCTGCTGATATTAGCGCTCTGTAAGTCGCCAACCCGTTGCCTTTTCCAACGACTTTACTTCGAGGAGAATCACTTGGCACTGTCGATATCATTGATCCCGCCGACGCCTCTAGTGTAGTTGCAGACCCTATAATGCATCACATTACCGCCCTCACTCCTCCCACTGGACTCATCGACTCTACCACATTTGACATTTTCGAACTTTCTGTCGACGGCTCTTTACCGCCTACCCAACGCGAGAAGCTTGTCGCCTTGCTTCAACGATTCAGCGCCTTCTTCGACTCTTACTAAACTTCGTTGGGACGTGCAACTGCGGTTCGCCATCATTACGACACCGGTCTCCACGCACCACTGCGCCAGCGCTCCTACCCAGTCTCAGCCGCAGAACGCCACGTCATCGATGACCAAGTGCGTGACATGCTCTAGCGCGAAGTGATCCAGCCTTCTCACAGACCGTGGGCTTCACCCGTCGTGCATGTAAAGAAAAAGGATGGCTCCATTCGGTTCTGTGTCGACTACCGTCGGCTCTTCAAGATTATTCGGAAGGACGTTTATCCCCTCCCACGCATCGACGACGCCCTTGACTGTTTGCAGGGAGCTGAATAATTTTCTTCGCTGGACCTCCGCTCTGGCTATTGGCAGGTGCATGCCAATAGCTGAAGCCGACTGCCAGAAAACTGCATTCATAACACCAGACGGTCTATATCAATTTAGTGTCATGCCTTTCGGTTTGTGCACCGTTCCAGCCACATTTGAGCGCATGATGGACAACATCATCCGCTGGCTGAAATGGCAGATATATATTTGCTACCTAGATAATGTTGTCATCTTCTCGAAGGACTTTCCATCTCATCTTCTTCGCCTCGAGAGTGTTTTTCGTTGTCTGAGCGACGCAGGCTTGCAGCTAAACTTGAAGAAGTGGCGGTTTGGTGCTCGATAGCTGGTGATACTCGGCCATGTCGTGTCCATGGACGGAGTCCAACTTGACCCTGCCAAACTTCGTGCAGTGGCGGAATTTCCCAAGCCCACCTCACTGAAAGAACTGCGCAGCTTTATAGGGCTTTGCTTGTATTTCCGCCGCTTCGTCAAACATTTCGCCGAAATTATTGCCCCCTTGACCCAGCTTCTTGCGGAAAGCGCCAACTTGTCGGCATGGTCACCTGAATATGATGCAGCTTTTGCTACGCTCCTCTGACTTCTGACGTCCGCACCGCTACTACGTCACTTCGACCCGTGCGCTCCTGCCCAGCTCCGCACGGACGCCAGTGGCACCGGTATCAGTGCTGTCCTCGCTCCTGGTTTCCCTGAATACGTCGTAGCTTACGCCAGTCGTACCCTGGCCAAAGCAGAGACCAACTACACAGTAACAAAAAAAAGAATGTCTGGCGATTGTTTGGGCCGTCACTAAATTTCGTCCTTACTTTTTGGTCGGCCATTCGATGTCATCACCGATCACCATGCTGTGTAGTGGCTGTCGTCTCTCAAAGATCTTTCCAGCGGCCTCGCCCACTGGGCTCCCCGTTTACAAGACTATGATATTCGTGTCCTTTATCACTCGGGTCGCAAGCACTCCGACGCAGACGCCCTTTCACGCTCTCCTGTGACCTCTGACCCTGAACCACACGTTGTCGCCGGCCTCACGCCTTTCTCCCTTGAAACCATGGATATGGCATCCGAGCAGCGCAAAGATCCCCGGATTGTTTTACTCATGAACGTTCTGGCCAACCAATCACAGTGCCACCCTTCTAGAGCTCTCCGATGTCAATCCCATCACTTTACTATCAGTGACAACCTCCTTTACCGCAGAAACTACCTCACTGATGGCCGAAAATGGCTGCTTGTTATTTCCCGACATCTTCGATGAGTCAATTGCGCAAGATTTCACGATGACCCACAGTGCGCCCATGCTGGTTTCCTGAAAACATATACCTGCCTACGTCATCGCTACTACTGGCTCTTGTATAAACTGTCAGCGTCGCAAGAACCCACAACATCCTTCAGCTCCCCTGCAGCCTCTACCGTGTCCACTTCAGCCATTTGCACGTGTTGGAATCGATCTTTACGAACCTCTTTCCTGCTCTTCAGCCGGCAACAGGTGGATCACTGTTGCTATCGACCACCTGATCAGATATGCTGAAACTGCTGCTCTACCAGCTGCAACTGCTCGTGGCGTAGCTGGTTTCATCCTTGAGAACGTTATCCTGCGTCACGGTGCGCCACAGGAATTACTCAGTGACCGTGTTGCGTGTTTTTGTCTGATTATCGTAGAAGCCCTTCTTTAGGCGTGCAGTGTTGTTTATCGTACGACGTCTGCATACCATCCCCAGAGAAATGGAATTTTCGAGCGATTTAATCGGACCCTCGGAGACATGATGGGTATGTTTCATCTAGCCACTCATATTGTGACCGTGTGTTACCATTCATAACCTACGCCTACAATTCTGCTACGCAAGCGACCACCGGTTTCTCGCCTTACTTCCTTATGTACGGCCGGGAACCTTCTTGCACAATGGACACAATCCTACCCTACCGTCCCGACGTCTCTGAATTGACGCCCATTTCTCAAGCCGCTGCCTATGCCGAAGAGTGCTGTCAGATCGCACGTCAAATCACAGCTCGAAACCAGTTCCACCAGAAAAACAACCACGCCGGTTCCTGATGTCTACCGCCTGCTTATCGTCCAGACTCATTGGTGTGGCTATGGGTGCCTTCTACTTCAGGCCGGTGGCCCAAGTTTCAGAGTCGATACCAGGGACCCTATCGTGTGCTTAAGCAAACGTCCCCGGTTAATTACCTTATCGATCCCCTCACACCGTTAAAAGACCACCGCCGACGAGTACGTGAAATTGTCCACCTTGACCGCCTTAAACCGTACTATGATCCTGGCATCGTGGCCTCCGCTTAATCCGCCAGGATGGCGTCCTTTCACAGGGGGAGTGTTTTAAGAAGGGTGCCTGACCAGCGAAAAAGCAGAAAGAGGAGGAAAACGGAGACGTCGCGCGCCGAAGACAATGAAGTTGTGAAGACGACAAAGAGGACGAAGCTCGAGCTATCGCTACGAACGCTGGCCTTCGTAGCTGGGTCCCTGGCCACTGTGGTATTACATATAATGAAAGAGCAGATTTTTGAGCAAAATCCGCTCTTAGTGGACCTCTTGTTATATTCATACCTAATACCGTTTACTTAACTTTAGCACAATTTCAAAATTTCCAACGTCTCATTCACCTCAGTAACGAGCCTCTCCTTTCTGCACCAGATTACCAACACCTCAGACGGCCTTGGCGTGGCCTCATGTGTGTTTCAAGGCTATGTGAAGTGTCTATGACTCTCTTGCGCTGCAGATTATCGAAACTAAATCGGTATTTATGTCGTTCGGGGCTATCCGCTACTAACCTCTGTAAGTCTTGCCGAGAAATTGAATACATAGATCCTTTTTTTTTCTATTCTGCTGGAGGTTCGCATCTCTCCACAAAATTTACTTAGCAACTCTCCTTTCCAGATTAGGCCTTCCACTAACCATTCCAGTTCTCCTCTCCTTCGGGGCAAGCGTCAAGGGATATGCCTTAAACCAGTGTACGATTCTATTCATAATTAGATAATTTCAACAGGCAGATTCCTATGCTAGGTACGATTTCATTACCTTTTCTTTTCATTTTTATTTTTGCCAAATTCTAGGTAAACATCCATATATATTTGAATACTCCAGTCCTTGAGCATCTATATTTACAATCTACAATGCACCCTGGCCAATCCCCCGCCGTGGGTATGTGCCATTTTGTCTGAGGTCATCATCATCCATATCATCGTAGCTGCTACGTAAGATAAATATATTGCTGTGCGAACCATCTAAACCGCTTCATTACAATTTATTTATTTATTTGTTCTCTTGTTGTGTCCAATGCTTGGCCGTAGTTCACCTTATATACAGAGAAAGCCCATGACATGCTTTGTAGAGCCTCATATTTTGATGTGTCAAGCCATCTAAGTGCGGAGAGGGCCCCGAAGCCAGCACATGTACTAGTGGGAGTGAGGGAGGCTCGTACCTCTTAAATTCCCCTAGACCGTGTGAACGTACCCAGTGATCTTGTGGTTTACGCGGTAAATGCTTCTGAACTGTTATGAATAGCACGGAGGTAACTACAATCATGGAGAATTAACAGTGCAGTGTTGTCTTCCTTGTCCCTGTCTTGTGTACGTGCGCTGTTAATTTTCCAAGATGCTTAACGAACTAGCTCGATAGCAAGTTTTACTACAGGTAACTACAATCTCGGAATCTAGGATAAGAGTACATCCCTCTTTCAGAGCAAGCGCATTACCACCTGCCGAAGTAATTGATAATCTGAAATCTATGCTGGGCGTAAACTCGCAGGCGATAAATACTATCATGCGCAGCTTAAAATACCCTTTAGCTTTCTAAATTTTCTGAAGGACTTATCTTTCTAAGGTCCATAAAGGGTTTATCTCTCCTTGGCGTTTTGCCTGCCGAGAATAGGTGCTAATGATTTCACCCTGTTTACGCGCAACAGACAGCAAAGTGCAACGGATTCTCCACTTATGATAGGCCGCTTTCGTTTTACTGAGATAGCTTCTTCGACAGGCCTCTGCGACTCAGTGCTTCCGGTGCCAGGGACCAGGAGTGACAGATGTACGAGTATTTACTGCAGAGCGACAACCTCAAGCACAAAATGTCAGTCGTCAGGAGGAGTCATTGGCAAAAGGCGACCTAAGAAAGTTTTACGGGCACTCGTTTGGACCGAAAGCTATATACCTGCTTGACTGCAAGGCAAGTTGCTTCGGAACTTATAGGAAATAGCGTCCGTGGGTGCTGATCCATATAACCAGGCGTTCGACAATCTCGCACTAATTAGGCGGCACAGCATGCCCAAGTGATCTACCCAAAACAGCATTTTGCGAAGCCAGTCCTTTTTCCGTAACTAGAGAGACAACAGTATCGTTGTCGAGGAATTTCGTACAATGACGCACCCCGACCCTTGTTCTAGCTTGTTCGAGCGGCTGTCGTCTTACTTCTCCGTGGACCGGTGAGCGTGAACCCATAGGCGACGAGGTGTACGCCATGACGGAGACACCATACATGTGAAGTGTTCCCTCGAAGCGGTGGAGGTGGAGAACCTCAAGGAATTGGTGGCCGTGCAAACCGCAACAGGACACGTGGTCCCGGCCGACGGCGCCGCGTACAACTTTGTACGCAGATGGAGGCGTCCCCAGCGTTCATCTTGATCACACGGAATCCTCTTGGCACTGATGGTGGTGCGAGCTCTGCGGACTACGTGGCAGTTCTGAACAACATACCGCTGCATTCCCGAGTAGTGGCGCCTTGAGTTTACAGCTTCGCTTTGACAGAAATTGGTGATGGTGCTGGAAGAGCCTTAGCTTCTCTGCGTACTGTCAATGCTTAAGGCCAAAAGTTTCGACTGTTAGACTTACATGGACGACTGTTAGACGTACATGGACGCCCTTAAATTTGATTTAAAAAAAGTTTGTTTTTAATCTCAAAATCAAAAAGTGGCGACTATTCATCCTGGAGTGACCGAAAGCGCTGCCTTTTTCACATTCAATAACATTAGAGAATACGAAATTGTAGTAGACCTCAAATGTACTGACGGTCACAGCATTATATAGACAAACGTCAAGCTGTGACGTAACTGGAGATGCGGAGGCGCTGGCGACCGCGGTGACTTTTGGGGGTGTAGGCAAAAGTCCGCGCTGTCTGCATTGGATGCGCGGCGCTTGCTGTGTTTTCGAGCATACTTCCCGATATTCCTGCAAGCTGTGGTGCAGTTGGTCGCACCACAAGGCACGAAAAAGAAAATAGCGCCTGTATTGACATGTTTCTTGCGGTCGGATAATAATGAGAGCGATGGGCAGCGGCCTTGAGCGCAACAAGTAGACCCTTCGTCGACGGATTGCCTTCGCGGCTAACGTGCGTTGCACTTCTGCACTGATCTTGATCACTTTGTTTGCAACTGTTAATTGTCGTGACTGCTTTTCGGCCGCACTACGAATAGCGCAATAACGCCTGCAGCTCGTGCATGTTCTGTTGTATATGCTATATCAAGCCGTAACAAGAAGCCTCGCTGTGAGTTCCGTTCACCTGTGCCCGTGCGTATGTTCATGCAGAAAAGGACACAAAAGCTGCTGCGAAAGTAACTGCTATTACTTATAGCGGTCACTCCAGCGCGATATTGCCGAAACAGGTTTGAACTTGTAAAGTAGCCTTTCATTATCACTTTCGCGAGTTTCAACGAGTGACTCTTCATCACCGACCCAAGAAAGTTAGTAAACATCGTTAGGATCCGGGCAAAGCCACGCCGCGTCATTTCTCAGATTATTAAACTTTCGTTTTGAAGGTTATTAAGATTTTGACGAACGAATTAAGTATCCATGTACGCGTAGCTCTAATCAAGCAGGATATATATAGGTATGGTATATATGCATGGTACATGGAGTTTAATGTCCCAAAGTGGAATTCGCTATGAGGGGAGCAAAATACGCAGAATAAGATGATGCGCTTTTGAATAAAAAGTTTCCAAGTGTATTAAGAAAGCTTAGCAGATCGCGCGAATTTCGCTGCAAGCGATCATGGAGGACGTTGCATTTGCGCTCATGCACTTCTCTTAAATAGTAAAAATAACAAAATGAAGGCATTCTTACGGGCCTTCATGTAAATATATACAGCTGTGACTGACCTTGTCTACGTATGTACGATGAAACAGACGTCAAACGTCTCTTTATCGAGCAGGATAGGACAAGTTCGCAGCGCGCTCTAGGCAAATATGCTTCAAAGAACTTAGAAGATTGAGTTCTTATTCAGTGAAATTCTGACTTAGGTTGCCTGTACACTGAGCTAGGATTATGATTTCTAGTTTACTTATTTAGCAGTAATATTGTTCTTCAGAGAGAAAGTGCTCGGAACAGCAGAAAAGTCGTGATATGAAAAACACACTTTCAGTAATTTATTCGTCCACCTCCTTGTATGCGCTACCAATAGGCTCGGTAATTTAACAATGTTGGCTATTAGTTTTTCATGAACATTGCGCTTTCTCATTTTCATTTAGCTTAATCAGTCATACAGCCGCCCATTGTATACCCGCGCGCTGTTGAGGGCACGACGAAGGAAGCCAGCGCAGCTCTTCGCCGGGTAATTCCAGCAAAAGTGCTGAACTACTCTACAGGCATAACTCAAACAATTTCTACGCACAAGCGAAGCATACACTTCAGAATATTCGCACACGCGAACTGATTTCGAAGGCAGCGTCGCTTGGCGCTGTGTAGGCACGCTGCGTTTTTGCCTATGCCCCATGTCGCTGCCGATCACAGCGCCAGCTTTGTTCACAAACATGACGCTTGTTTATAGGCTTTCTACTTGCCATGAAAAAAACCTTCCCCGCCCCCCCCCCCCCTTCTCGGGCGAGAGCGCTACTTGCGCCGTTTTGTGCAACGCTTTTGAACCTGGGGCCTAATGAGCGCATCTCTGAGTGGCCACAGCGCTTGGCAAAGAAAACGCTGCGCAGTTGAATTGAGACGGTAAACATACCAGTTCGTGTGCTTGAATGGCTCCCATCCGAAATACTTCGTCTCACAAGGTATCTGCAGCAATGGGAAAGGCAAAGGAGCCCTTGCAATTGCGCTCATAAGTGCCTCTCTCATCTACGCACTATAATAGAGAATTGTGCTCCTACTGTCACCCCCTCGAATTTGGGAGGTGAGATGCGGTTAGGAGCACAATTGCCTATTGTAGTGCGCGTGATCCTGATTATACCGGGGTGCTTCTACCTTTCCCAGTGCTGCAAACATCTTGTGAGACGAAGAATAGTGTTCGTATCCCGTCCCGGGGCCGATGAAGAAGACGAAGGGGTCATCCTCATTTGGAGTTGGAGTTGGCGTTTATTTCTTTCTTTCTTTCTTTCTAAAAGAAAGGGAAAGCTAAGGCAAAAGGCGGCAAGCCCGACTGGGCCTTGGCTCCAAAAATTCGACAACAGCAGACAGCTGCACAGACCTCTTGTGTGCATGGCATATAAAGCAAGCATAATTAAACACTTACATAAAATATGCAGAAATGTGGCGCAACAAGCACAATCACATGAGAAGAAAACACAACATAGGCGCACATTACCAACTGTAACATGGAAGTGAATACACACTTCCTCTTCCCCACTCAGCTACAGCTACCTCTTCTACGCCCAAAAACATCTTCACATTCATCTTCTTTGCCACGCAGATTAGCACACTCATCCCAGCAGAATACAAACATTGTCCAAGCATGACAGTACCACTCCACACACCTCTTCTTTGCCAAGAGACACTGGAAGATGTCTTAATGATAGAATAAGGGAACATGGGAAGTCCATAGATAATGGGAAGGGGTCAAATTTACTCCTGCAGTGTCAGAAGTGCATGTGTGAGCCATTGTTTAGAAGGCTCACCAACACTACGCAAAGTGAGGAAGGACTTGGTAGGAAGAACAGTGAGGCAGAACCAGGAAAAGAAAAGTGACAACCATGTCCATTCCCAAAATCCAAGATATTCAGCAATTCAGGGGCATTTATCGTGGTAGATATCGTGCTGGTTGAAGATGCGTTCATGGCTGGTAACCGAGGCAATGAGCCACTTCACATTGGCAACCTGTTCTGTACCCGCGCTGCATGCACTCTTACAATATCTGCGTGGTGCCCAGATAAACATTCTCATTTAGATTTGCTTGTTGTTGCCTATAGAGCAGAGTGCCTAACTGACTATAGGCTTTCCAAAAACCTTGTTAAGGCGTTTAATTCGGAAATTATGATACAACAGTAGGCTAGGGCTGCCATGAAGACGAGTAATTGAATGCAGACATTGGAGCGCTCGAAAATATAGCGATAAAAGTTTGACACTCCATCTCGGCAACTGCTGGCGTCTGCGGGTGACCGCAATGAGACAACCCGTCTAGTGAGAAGGTCGCTGGTGCAGAACAATACAGCGAAGCATCGCTTCGCCGTATCTAAAGATGTTAGAGCTTTGTGTAGCAAAAGGCATACTACTTCAACCTAATTTAGGTCAGTGTTAGCCCAAATAGACGAAGCTATAAGCAGTATGCCGCAAAAGGGTGTGAGAATCTCGGTGCACGCTGCGGAAAGAATGGTGCTTCCTAACCTCGGATACTCCACACCTCGCGAGGCCGTGCCTGCTGTTGCTGCTCCCCTCGCTGCATCGTGAATCAGCATGTATTAGCCTCCCTGCGATAACGGGCACTTAAGCGCATGTGAACTGCTGCAAAAGTGTTCTACAAGTTGCACACATCAGCGCTTCCAGTAAAGACATGACGTCCTTCATTGTAAGGAGAGCTCTTTGTGTCATGGGAGGTGAATTGTTGCCTGTGGAACACGCGAAAGTATTGATTATTACTTTATTTTATGCCATGATATGCTCTTTTAGGACATATTACGCTTAATAAGGGCATTGAAATCACAGCATACAGATTCTGACATTGGCTAGCGCTCAAGGAAAGAAGGTATAGGGTACAGGACACACGTGTGTCCTATCCCCTATACCTTATTTGTGCGTCTTCCTTGAGCGCTAGCCACAATGTCTGAATCTGTACACCACGGAGAAGGAAGAGGAAGATGAGGAGGAAAGGCAGGGAGGTTAACCCGCAAAAGAAACCGGTTTGCTACCCTGCACTGCGGAAAGGGGTGAGTGGATATAAAAGTTGTAAGAGAAGGATGGGGGAAGTTAGTACAGTCACATCACATCACGTCACAGTCATATCACGTAGCGTAAAAGCAAAATCATAGCCTTTCGATTATTCCTGTGCTTTTCATAAAGCGGAGCAGTGCCTGGAGGCCTTCACCGCAGACGATCGCCGTGGTCAGCGACCGAAAATCTTAATCTCAGTCACCAACTGTACACCAACTATCCCAATTAAGAGTATTGGAACCCCGTACAGTATTCGCTTTTTGCCTGCTGAGAAAAACTGTGATATGCCTTGTCTTTTGTTCATGTTGATAGGAAGAGCAGTTTGTGGAAGAGCAGTATGATAAACCACCATGTGGAATCTCCACGATCATCGAAATCTTGATTCCGCTTTCGGTAAATCCCTATCTAAAGCGACTAAATCATCCATGGCTGAAGTTTGCTAGAATATCTGACACATCCCACTTTCGCTGTTTGAAAAGCTTATATTTAGCGGCGCGAAAACTGAATGCACCTCCGCTGCGTATTACCAGCACAAGGACGTCATTTATTCACAAACAACGACGGTGAAGCAAAAAACATGTGTTGCTCACTGACGAGGTAAATCAGAGCTCCGCACTGACTCCTGAAGAACAACGCCGTACATAGTGTACACTTGGCGGATCTGTCTCACGATGCAGCAGTAACGACGGGCAGTTCTGGGATAGTTTAGCGGGCTCACATCCATCCGGCGAGCACGAGTTTCTCGAGGCTGAAGATTGGTGCTTCGAACAGCAGGCACATAACGATGCCAAAAAGGTATGCGAATGCCACGTTCGCCGGGTAGATGTAAAGCTGCGAGTATATGAATACAACAAATTATATAATGAGCCGCCAAACTATATCATTCTTAAACCTGATGCCTGTCACTACAAAGCTCGTGTCAAATGTCGCCTGCAGTGTCACATCAGCAGTGTATCCAAAAATTTTTATTTGCTAAATTCCTAGCCATTGTGAGCCTGCAGACACGCTTTTATGACAGGCATAGTTAAGTAACGGGAAAAAATGTTAGAAACTAGAACAAAAAAACATGCCACGGGTGGGAAGAACTACGTCCGTTAGAAGGGAAAACAGTGGCACAGGTGAACATACTAAAGGTTGCGTAACAACTAGCATAAATGCCCCTGAAAGCAGAACATTGCACACCCGCCGCCGCCGCCGCACAGCTCAGTAATTGGTAGAGCACCGTGACTGAAATCCACGCCGCGTGGGGTTCGGGCAACTGTAGCTGGTGACCAATTTTCGCTTTCCCCTGCGATGTTATTTAATTTATTCGTGCACCGCGCAAACTCCAAGACACGCACCGTTGCGTTGTTTGAGGGAGGTTACATTCTTGGGCGAAGTTTTACGAGCATGAGGAACATGATTAAAGAACGGTTGCGGACTGTTAGCACCAACCGCGGACAAGTGAGAACACCGTTACATAATAAAACGTCCGTTGTTTCAATTACTAAATTTACCCGAATCACGTAAAGTTCCAGTGGCCACAAGCTGTAGACTCACTGGTTGCATCGTTATTACTGCGCCTAGACGCGTGATCCGTAGATTCGCTGCAGAACAGTGGCGAAATGAACCTCTTTAGATATTGTTTGCCTGCTAGCAAATCGGACAATTAGAAGGGAGGGAGACCTTCCACCTCCTTTTTAAGTTTCAAATGTCGCTACGGCGTAACCATTGCCGGCCATGTGACGCGAGGCTAATCCCACCTGTAGCAAAGAACAACCCTACCTCAGTGTTTTTCTGCCGCATGCAAGTAGTCCAGCTCGACGCCCACACAATACGCTTACGCTGACTACACTGTCTGCAGCAATTCCCTTCGCCTTAACCGCTTAATCTCAAGCGGTAACGTCCGCCTCTCAATTAGGCTGCTAGTATCGGAAATTCCCTCACGCTTATAGGAGGCATCTTCAGCGTTATCATCCAACTAACTCCCGCTCCCGAACGTTTTGAAAATCAGCGCCACATGTATAGGATGCTCCACATACCTACTGTGCTGCTTGGGAAGCGGAAAGCGCTGATCAGAGGAAATCATACTCTATTTCAAGAAGCTTGGATAACGCCTATAGGCAACCTTCAGGAAAGAATTGAGACGCATGCTCTACCTGCGGCTGTATTTCACCCATGCTGTCGATAGAGCCCTCACGTTAAATTAGGTGCGTCTAATCTGAAGAACGGCTGCAACCCATTTGAGCCACATATTGGGCTGGCTGTCTCTACAAGAGGCGTCACTGATACGTATCTTGTGTGTCCGCTTCGCTAATTGAGGAGGCTTGTGTACGTGCAAACACTGCGCATGACATTTGTGGGAATGTGTGCGGACCGGATGAATTGCTCTGCGCTACGAGCTACAACTGGCGCTTGTGCATGAGACGCATGTGTGCGCCTGCTTGTGTGCTCACCAGGAAGGTGCGGGAGAAGTCGAGGCTCTGCTGGCGTGTGTCGATGAAGAGGTATATGGGCATGGTGTGCACGACGTAGGCGGCGAACGTGAGCCGGCTGAAGGGCACCAGTGTCTTGCTCGACAGGAGGGCGTTGACTGGCCCTGCGCACCTCTCGCTCATGGTCACAATCACCGCAACACGCATACCGGGCACAGAACTAAACCGCGCAGAAGAACCGGAGCATGAAAGTAACTGCGTTGCAGGCGAGGGCCGCCACTTTAAAGGGGTAATGAGATGGCTCTCGATGTATTGCAGATTTGCTCTTCTGTGTTTAAGGTAGACGCCTGTGATCCTACCGCAAAAGTTTCTTTGCTTGGGGCGCGCTGCATATTCAAGAACACACAGAAGAAATCGGCATCTGGAAACTCCTCCACCGACAATGACCCCACCATAATGGAATTCTCGCGTGACGTCAAAGAAGCATAGACGCCAAAGCATCGTCTGCAATTTAGGCTTCAATGTTGAAAGATATATGTCTCATTTCCTTCCGTGCGCGATTGATGTGGCGGTTGTCCTTCATTGGGCAGTAATTCGATCGTGAACATGTTACTTCCACATACGCTGACCGGTGCACCAAGAACGAAGCCAGCACGACGAACGATCGCCTATAGTTGCAATAGTTGCAAAGAAAGAAAGAAAGAAAGAAAGAAAGAAAGAAAGAAAGAAAGAAAGAAAGAAAGAAAGAAAGAAAGAAAGAAAGAAAGAAAGAAAGAAAGAAAGAAAGAAAGAAAGAAAGAAAGAAAGAAAGAAAGAAAGAAAGAAGCAGAACTGGTCAACAACTCGTTTGTGGACGGAGTGTAACTTCATTTTTAATGGTTTGCTGGAGTTTAATGGCATTGAGGTCGTTTTCAATCACCGATGTCATTGGTAGGGTACATCAAATATAGAGCGGAAGGGAAATCAGTGATTACGGCGTCGTTGCCTATGGCGCAAACAGTTGCAGGAAAGTTTCGAAACTTTGTACGCAGTTAGCCCATTGCAATGCGGCGTCAGCGTTGTAGTGCGCGCATCCGTGTTACAAATAGGAAAGACGGGCATAAAAGGGAAATGGGGCGATGGCGGGGCGTCGTGGATGAGCCTTTTGCCTTTGAAATTTTTGTCGGTTTTGAACGCTAATTTCTTCTTTTTTTTTTTTATTGCGATAGCAATACTGCGCCAAGTTTCGAGCCGTCGCGTGGTCCCGGCAGGCCACGCTTGACCTTGAACAGCCGAGGAGGAGGAGGAGGAGGAGGAGGAGGAGAAGAAAATGAAGACGGCTGCTAACATACGCTCTCACGTCATACTCTTAAAGGATGAGCTTAAGTGTCCCCAATAATGTAGCATCTTACGCTGATAGGGCGTGATAGGGGAACAATGTAGCAGGCAAAAGAAGCTTCCGCCGTTGCAATTCAACTAGTGTTAACCAGAGCTAAACCACAACTAATGTTTTTTTTTTTTTAGTTTCAACCATGCCTACCTATAATTTTGAACGCGCTTGACATCTATAGCTCAATTTAAGCCTCTTGCGGCGTGCTCATCCTTATTGTTCTAATAATATGTTGTGTTCTTTTAAAGAACGTTTTTTATAATATCCTCCCTGCCTGAAAAAAAAAAAAAAACGTAAGACGTCCTGAACTTTATGCATCCATTTCCCCGAGGCTAAAGCGCAGCTTCTGAAGTACATTGATTTAGATGCCTGGCACTCGATGCATATCAGCTTCGGCGCACTGTGTCGAATAGCTTCTAAAGAGTATCTAATGCAACCGAATAGAAAGTTGTGCGAAGTTGATTCCGTTCATGGTGAATTAGTAGGCGCGAACTTTACGAAGAACCACAAAGAAGAGACAGCGCGGATCTTGTTGTACGTGGTTACTTTATTATATATCCAAAAGGATGGAAAACATATTTGCCAGCCCCGGTATCTGCTATCAGAAGCGCCTGAACTGCGGCGGCGGAAAAAAAAAGGTATAGTGAGGAAGCGGTAGACGAAATCAAAGAGGTGAGTGACAGGGAAAAAGAACAGAGTAGATAAAAATAAAAATAAACTGAAATATATATACACTATGGCACAACGTATCCGTATCCTGTTTCTCCGTTTTTCAGTCTCTGTAAAGGTTGCACTCACCAAGCCTCTGAAAGCTCCGTCCGGTGCTCTTTTTTTCCCCCGAGAGGACTTCTAAGTCGACTGGCGGCATTTTATTGCACCAGAATTACTGCATTGCAGTATAAACGGCACGTAGAATCAATTTGTCATCTCGCAAGCGCAGAAAAAAAATCATGCTTTAAAAATGAGATGTAAGTTAAAGAATTTCCGCTTTCCTTTAAGCAGAATATCAACTTTCTACGTTGAGCAGCACACTCTTCTGGAAGACTGAGAGGCTGGACTGTGTACTTATCACAATAGAAGCTTTGCGCACCCGCGTGCGCTCGTGAGATCTCGTGAGGCTTACTCAGCTTGATAGCACAATGTTTAGCTCGATGCGGGATGCGAATTCTCGCCGGTCAGAGACGAGGCCCCTTCTGGCGTCTTTGCGAAGCAATACAGCGTCTCCGGAACACGAATAAATCCACGGTTACGGAAGAAAATGGCGGCTACAGTCGTGGCCTGCTATGTGGATCGCCCCAACGATGACTTATAGTCAATTGTCGACTCGATGGAAAAGCGTGGAATTTCGAGTCAGCCGCGCGCTCTCTGAAATGCATTGCACGGCATCCGCGCGTTTTTCTCTACACCATTTAGAGGAGTGTAATTGTCGACAAATTAATAAGCTTTCATAAATTGCTTTTCTGGCGCAAACGAACTGCAGTTGGACTGCAGCAGTATTATAATCGGGATAACAATAGGGATTGGCAGTGAAACTGTGTATAGGACAAGTTCAGGTGAAAAGGAAAAGGAAAGGCTCTATTTTCCACTTTCGGTTAACCTGACAAAAGTTGAAAAATACAAGAAGCGTTGACTTGACACATACTTATTCGCATTCTAAACTCTGAATGTCACATTTTGTTTGCAGTGTTCTCATTTGGATTGCTTCGAGGCTGGTTTTATCGATTTCATACAAGTTTTGGACGGAACGCAGAAAGCGAGAAGAAGCTCCCTCGACCGGAGGACACAGCCGTCAGCTCTTATTGCTTACCTCCGTAACCTTCAAGGCAGCTGATCAGAATCCAGGCAACGCAGACTGCCCAGAGGGAGCGCGATAAACCGCCGTACAGAGCTGCCATGTACGGTTCAGGCTGTCGGTTTTGGGCGTCCGCTGGCCACACGGCGAGAACCAGAGCGATTGTTAGGAGCGTGCACGCGGCCCAGCCTGCGCACACGTAAGGCTGAAACAGAGGAGCAAAATAGTAATGAAAACTACAGCCGTCTTTAGATGCGTCAGTCATGCAAGGGTGTGTCATTTAAAGAGTCATACCGTCTACAATGAAGCATTTCACTAAATAACCATATATTCTAATACAGAACAAATATTTTATTAGATATTTCAGAAATTTATTTGGATTTACGCTAGCCATCATTACAGTACCGTAAAAAAAAATTCAACTTACATTGCGCTATGCGTGAAACATCCTTTGTCAAAAGTAACCAGGCTGTGGGTTTCGCTTCTAGGTCAGGTAGTGAAGAATTCGTACCACTTCTGAAGCTGTAAATCTGTGCAAAGTAAAGGGGAGCTCCTGCCCTCACTTATCAACAAGTTGTGATCCTCTGGGAAGCCATGTTGGCTTTAGAATACAAGCGAGAAGCAAAACATGCAGCCTGGTTACTTTTGGCAAAGTACATCCTTTTCGTTCAGGTCAAAATAGGCATGCTGCGAACTTTTTATATATAGGGGGATTGTCGTTGTCAAATGTGTCTGCCACGTGCGCATGTGAAACGTCTGCTCGTCACATTTTCTTTTTCGTTTTCGTGCAAGATAACGCGTCATTTTGTTTCAACGATAGATTTTCTTATTTCTCTCTCAGTTGCGGCTCCGCACAAGAAGCTATTAACGAGGGTATGCAGCTTGGTAGATGCTTCTTGCTTAAAACCGCTCAAGTGACGTGGATATACACAAAAGAGGGCACACCCAGCGCAGTATCCTACCCCGTCCACGTCCCTTTTTCAGCAAGCAAGAAACTGCTGTCGGTTTCCAGCATGTCTGTCGTTCGTATACCTGCGAGTAGAGGACTGCTTACGGTATGGCTCGATGCTTTCTCTGCGTGAAGGAAAAGCTGCTGCAACGTTATGTTTCGGCATTTGAGGAGTAAAAGCTTCGCATGTATTCGTGTAATATATAGCCCGTATTGCAGACAGCACAGGAGGAATAAAAAAGGAGGACGTTTTTCGAAAAGTATCTATTGCGATGTCGTCCAGACATTACCTTTAGCTTTTATTTTTTAATAACACTTCTGTACAGCAAAGCAACCAACTGACATTAAGAAATGAGACCCCTAAACCTAAGCAAGGTTCTCCTAGTCTTTCAGTGATGTTATATTTACTCATGCTGCAATCATTCGACGTAAGAGAAACTTCACCGCGCTTCGTTATGTGGTCAGAACACTGGGCTGCAGACAGGGCAGGACAAGGCGAACTGCAAATCTGGACTGAGGACGGTCGGCTGCACTATTTTTATTTAGAACGCATTGTCAGTGCTTCTTGCCTCTCTTACAGTTTATGACGATGCCAGAAGTTCAACTGGGTCTGCGTTTTGTGAACCCTTCTCTTGCTTAAATTATTCTCACTTTTTCCAGGAGGCAAGCGAATCGAGCGTAATTCGGCCCTGCGGATAAATTACACCCTTGTGGCCTTGCTTATGTAACAGAAAAAAAAAGAAAAAAAAAACCTAGGTTTCCTTGCTGTTTCCTTGCAGGGAAGAAAAGAAAAGCAGGGGGGAGGGGGGGTGTTATTGTTCGGTATTCCTGCCCATAAGAGGAAAAGAAACTAAAACTGCCGGTGTGAAACTTCAATTTCTCAGATATGTTTTCAAACACTTATAAAATATCCTCCTCCTGCGGTTTCTGTTCACCAATGCGCACCCATTACATTCAAGTCCAGCCCAGTCAAATTACTTTTTTTATATATATGGCGGGAATGACTTATTTTTTATGGTTGCTGCTTGTCTTTGTCGTAAGGGTATACGTGTGTACCTGTATTCTTTGGTTCAAATTCAGAATAGCCGCATTTTTAGTTTAGTGACATGATTACGCGTCTGCGAATACATCTCTGACATAGTAATGCATGGTAATGGTATTCGGCAATGCTACGCTAAATCTTTCATACCTACCTTCGCCAGAGAAGACTGAACTGGGAATTAGCGAGCCCCCACTCTCGGCTTCTTGCGACCAACGTGCAGTGAGATGCCGTCGATGAGGTCGCATACGCAGTCGACGTCGCAGCCTCTAAAAGCCTAGGGACTTCACCAGGGCATTTTCATTAACGTATACAAGCCTACATTATAGAGCCGACGAATTTTAACTGGTCTTTCATTCGTTTTATTCAGGTAATTGTCCCAGAAGGCATCATGAATCATTTGAATAGTTTTCAAAGACTGAAGTATCCGGATTGCAGTGCTTTCATTCAGTCAGATAGGTTTTTGGAAAACTTTGATAGAGCGCAAACACACACGACCACTAAGGACAAGAGACGAGACACAAGCACGGCGCTTGTGTCTCGTCTCTTGTCCTTAGTGGTCGTGTGTGTTTGCGCTCTATCAAAGTTTTCCAAAAATGAACCAACTCGCCCAGAAAGAAGTGTTAATCAGATAGGTTTTATGCGCGCAAAAAGACGACACAAAAGACAAGGGAGACAGGACGGAGCGCACCGTCCTGTCTCCCTTGTCTTTTGTGTCGTCTTTTTGTGCGCATAAAACCTATCTGAGTATGAACCAACTAGCCCCACAACGCATATTACTGGAATTCATTCAGTCGCTCAGGGCATATGACACGACGCACCGGCTGATTCAAAGTATCTCATTGCCCAACAAAGCACTACAACCTTCACACATTCACGCAAAATAAATTGAGCGGATTGTTCAAATACCGAAGCAGGCAATGCTTCCGGTTTTATCAAAGTCAATGTTTTTAACTATGCATCAGCAGTGGTAACAGCTTTGAGTAGACAGTGTACAAGTATACTGAACTCACTTTTTTAATGATGATGAGTCCACGCCTAGTATGCAAAATGTATCCACAAATCATGCCGATGAGGTAGGGACCAATGCGGCAATGCGGCATTAAGTACACGTTCAGACCGAAATCCAGCACTTTAGACCTGAAGAAAATAATGAAAAAAAAAGAAACAAAGAGAAATCGGAATTACTGTCGATCTATTTAGGTTTTCCAAGGGTTTTCACACTCAAGGCTATGATTGTCATATACACTAGCAATAGTTTACAAGGAAGGAATTTGCTTTAGAGTTCCATCCAAACGATAAAGTTTTGCTTAGTTTTGCTTTGTTTAAAATTATTTCTCTTATGACCCTTTTTTTAAATTTACTCGATTGAGAGTCTTGCAAATCTTTGTGCGAGTACGGGGGGTCACGCTGCACCACTACTGGCATTGTGCGCTTGAAGCGACTAGTACATTTATACTTTTTTTTTTCTCGGTGCTACAGAACTACCCCGAACGAAAGTTTCCCTTAGTCATAAAAACACAAACTGACTTTTTTTTTTTTTAGTCGATACTTATTGCCTCAGGGCATCAGTAGGTTATGAGATGAAGGATGAATAAATGATTAAATGAATGGAAAAAGGTTGGCTGATTTTATGAAGTCCAGAAGTGAGCGATGATGAGGTCCCTGCGTCCAAGTGACGTATGAGGCAGGATTGGTTGCTGAAAGGCCAGCTATGCTCAGGTGCCGGATTCGTGTTGACTTGAGTGCTGGGCAGTCCCACAGCAAGTGGTGGATGTCGGCCTCGACATCTTCGTTGTTACAGATCGGGCATCCTGGGCGAGGATATAAGTGTTGGAAGTATGACCACGTCCTAGTTACTGCTGGTGTAAGGGTAACACCGACCCGGATCCTCCTAAGCGCAACCTCCTCTGCACGGGTGAGACCGCGGGGAAGGGATATCGCACACGGAGGGATAAGTGCACGCGTGCGGCGCCGGAGGTGCTGCTTTCTTGACAAAAGGAGGGTAGCGTCGTCGACTTCGAGAAGCCGTGGGATTGATGCGTCTTGGTTCACGAGGCTTATAGGCGGCTGCTTCTCGTTCACATTCATTCAAATAAATGGGAAATTTTGTTTACTTACATATTATATTTCTTGGCAAAACGGCACTTAAACCTAAAAAAAATGCCGTTTCAAAAATGAATTATATGAAATATCACAAGGATTTAAATTGTTTGTTTTTTTTTTTTTTTTTAAGAAACCAAAGTCTAACTCCACCGTGAGCACCCGATACCGGCACAATATACGTTTGCACGCATTCTGCATTGGTGCCGGTTAGAGCAATTAAAAAAAACGTAGGAAATAAATTACTGTTTCAGGGTTAGTGATATTGCCAAGAAAAAGAGTAACTCTGCTTCCTTGAAAACATATTATTGCGACAAGTTTCGCTATAATCCCTGTTCCTATGCGCATCTAAAAGTGGCAACTATAAGAGCATATTCAGCGTCGTAAATCAATGTCTCCTCAGCATATGAGTATTCAATTGTGCGACTAATACAGTGTCTTACTGGTAATTATACCGATGACTTAATCGAATGAAGAAAGAAAGCTTTAGTCATGTTTCCTGCGATTTCTTTCACAATCAGTTCATTCGCTTTGTCGTCCTTGGACAAAGCCGCGTTTGACAGCAGAGCAGGAACGTCTTTGATGGTGATCAACAATACATCACAGCGTTTGTCCTACGTCATAACGAAAAGGCGATGCAAAGAGTCCAGAACACTTTGTTTAGTACAGCGTCCCAGCTTTCAAGAAAAAGGTCCAGAAATTGTGTTTCTTGTAACAGCAATACGATCATGCTAAAAAAAAAAAAAAAAAAAAAGAAAACGTCTTTATTTTTAGGACATTGATTTGGCTCCTGCACCTTGAAAAAAATCACCTTTTTAAAACCCATTACCTTTCTAGCATACAAAATTTCTTTTTTTTTTCTTTTTCAGCAGCAGTAACTCACTCTGCATGATGGCTTGGTGGAATAGCAAAACGTTCGGAGGAGCGTTCGTATGGCCAGGCGGCTATATTGGGTGGTCGTCCTTTGTTGCTAGGGGCAGCTCGGGATTGAAAACACGAAAGGCACCTTGATGTACCATATGACACAAAGACAAATAAGTTAGTATATATGCATGCCTACACTCGACCGTGCATGATTTCACATATTTATTCAGTAATGTTTCCTTTTGTCTTGTGGCAAAAGTCTGATCTGGTGCGGTCTGCTACCGAGCTGGAAATGCAAGTTAGTCACAAACACAACGGCTGTACATACAGCAAATAAATATGTTCTAAAAAGCGGGCATTGCTGAGTCCATTCAATCAGTTTTAGTTAGTGCTAAAAGTAATTTAGCCCGGAAGTGACGCCTCATCACTGCCCAGGACTTAAGTCTTATAACCATCTAACGTAGATACTTTCATTTGGTAGTACATCCGAGGGCCACCGAAGTTATCAGTCTGAACTGAACTCGAACGGGCGCGCCTCTGCTGCATGGCAAACTCGGTCGCTGTTGAGAAATTTCATTACCTCACGCCAAGCTCTTGCGGCACCACCGTGGCTGCTGCTAATAATTTGCAGGCTTTCAAAAAATCTTCCCGCAAGGTTCGTCGTTATAACGTTGAAATCGAAAAGTTTATTCGCAATAAGGCGTGTACTTCTGAGCCCACCGCTATCCTGTTTTTCTGTAGACTAGCAACTATGGCATCCTCGCGATTTTCTTGGGCGGTGTTTTCTTTTTTTTCTGCAAAACAAGTTATATATTTCAAAGCGCAGTAATTTTGTAGCAGTTGTGCTGTGCTCATTTCACGCTTAGATACGACGCGCAAAAAAAAAATTTAACTGTTCCAAAGTGGACTCCTGGCAAAAGTCGTAGTCGGACTTTCGTCCGAAGTGAGATGACCCGACCCGCGTTCACGCGAAATGCTTGCCGAAGACAAGTGTCACCAGGACAGGCTACGCCGTGAAGATTATCATGAGCACCATCCCTCTTTTTGCGCTTTAAAATCAGTACCCACGCTTGCACTGTGTTTGGAGAAAATGTGCAGTTAGTTTTCCTGGAGTGCAACATGGTGCTGTTACGCTGCGCGCCAGTTCAAGCGGCCGTTGAGAGGTGAGCGTAACAGGCGCTTCGGCGGCATCCTTGTGTACAGGAAAACGTGCTAGGCTAATCAGAGGTAATTATTGCCCCATCTGTATTGATTTCTACATGATTGTAATGCGTCGTGGAAATAGCAACAGCGCACTGTTTGTAGCTCATTTGAGGACCATTTTAAATAGCACTTGTATTTGTTGCGACTGCCTGCCCGCATCCTGACCCCTGTCGAGCTCTGTTAGAAAGTGCAGTGGAGAGCTCCTCATAACTCGACCGCCCCCATGGCGGATAAAAACCGCACACGACAACACGATTGTGGAGTTATCCATTATTGTTTTGAATGTAAGCTTAAGAAGTGAGTGAAGCAACCCCGGCTGCTCAGAGGTGCCCTCTTACGTTCTCATACATGTCCTATCGCCCAAAGCTAGCTGTTTACCCCGATATTTCAAGATGCTTAAGCAATTACCTTGTACATACCGCTAGTGACGCTTGGTATGAAACAAGAAGACAGCTTTACCGCATTCAGAAATTGTTTGATCTCTTCAACTTGCACGCTAAAGTTTGCATTTCAAAAGCACGTTTTATTCTTGAAAGGCTGAGACCACAGTATTAAGGCGAAAACCTTTAATGGCCCATCGTTGTCGTCAGCAAAAGTGTCATTGCCATTGCTTTTGCCATTGAATCAGCCTGCCATGACCTTTCAATTGACGTTACCCCTATGCCACGGGCAGAAGCTGCAACTGGGTCGCTCCTTTCATTGGGAGGGTGATACCAGAATCAGCCTGCCAGAGCAATCCGCCTTTTGCGCGAGGATGTGGCGCCATCATGCGGGAGCGGGCGGGAAACACATTGAGCGCAGTGTTGCCAATGCAGCTACTTTGTAGCTAGATTTAGCTACTTTTGGACTCAACTAGCTACCAAGAAAGGTAGTTTAGCTACGAGTAGCTGTTTTAGCTCTTTTCTTCAAAATCTAGCTATTTTGGTGAAATCTAACTTGAATCTGGCTACATTTCGAAAAATTACTATTCTGGCGTGAAAAATCTTCCCACAGACACTACACATCATGCTACACATGATGAAACTGACGTCAGGCACAAAGCGTCATCTGGTAGTTTTTAAACAAGACGCAAACCAGACAAAGATATCTTGCAAGAAAGAAGGAAACACTTGAAAAGAGAGAGGAGGATGCAATACAAGGCGCCACTTAAAGGGTGTTGGTATGCCTCGCCGCCTCTGCCTCCACGAGCTTCCTTCATGTCTGCCTCAATGGGAAAAAGAAAAACATAGCTCACAAAGTAAAGAGGCGTGGCGATGCGGCTGATGCGGCGGCGCAGCTTCTGACGGGTGTCGCCTATCGCGCAGCGCTGGGGCTCCGATGAGCGTCGAAGTCGTGCCCGCGGTACACTATTGTGCATGTGTGTACGCATTCCTATCATTTAAACTCTTAACGTTCTTTGCACGGCTACCATAAGGCGCCTGGAATCGACTGTCTGATTCGACTCTCTCTGCGGATCATGCGCGGTCAGCACCGAGCGGATAAAAGAGGCCAAGAGGCCCACCGGTCCGAGTTACGCCGAGTCGCGGACGGAAGGTATCGCCTAGACAGTCATTAAACCTTTCATAGCTCTCCGTTCATAGGCTTCTGTGTACGTGCAAAAAGTAGATAAAAGTCCATTCTTTACATGTTTACAGAGCAGTGATGCATTCGCACCTCGTCTTTTCTTAGCGCGCAAGCCTTAACGCTTTGCGAAATCGTCTGCCTAAATTATCGGAATCGAAACCTGAGCACATTCATCATTCGTTAGTTAGCACTTGTCATGCGTAGTCGCCTGCAGGAAACCATATCTTGATAGCTGTGTTTAATTTTTGCAATAATAGAGCTGCCTATAAATGCGTTATATATGCAAAATATAAAATAAAATTTCTTAAAAAAAATCTAGCTACTTTTAGCTCCTTGCTTGATTTTTTAGCTACTTTTAGCTACTTTCACGCTGCCATCTAGCCACTTTTGTTCGTCGACATTTGGCAACACTGATTGAGCGGCAGTGTAGCAGACGACGCGAAAGCGCACCATACGAAATGGCCACGCCAACGCTGGTAGAAAGCGAAAGCTTCCCCCCTTTTTTGGCCTCGGAGCGGAAAGTAGTGACAGTGATTGCAGCATATCATGTTCACGCAGTATGGGGGAAGGTAGAGCGTTTTCACAATCCACTCATAACGCACGTAAGCATATACTATATTCGTATTGTAAGAGCGTGTAGCGCGGGCCGTGTTCGACGGGACAGAATGAGACGCTCTCAGCGTGCAGGTTTTCGGCAGACAGGAGAGCGTGGGGGCAGAGAGAGAGAGAGAGGGATCTCAAAGGGCAAAGCAGCCAGGGGTTTGTTGATGCTGCAGAGCTAGGTGGAATCGTCTCCTGTGACTTTGAGCGGCGCATATGCGCGGGGTGTCTTGAGTTACCGAGCACAATGCGGTCACCGCGGCGCCGGCATGGTGCAATGGGCGTCGCTTCCTCCTCGCGTCATCTACAACCGTGCAGCTATAGGATTTCATCCACGAAGATCGGCAGAGAGTCACATATACACGCCCCGTGAAAAGGGCATTGTCCCGGCCGGAATGCACACCTGCAGGAAACGCGCTGCATTTTTTGGCAATGGATGATTCAGAGCTGTAGCCGGTTTCTGTCCTCAGGAGTCAGAACGGATGTGGTCGCAGTGGTGAAAAGGTTCTCGGTGCGCAGAGAATGGTCATTCTGTTGTGAAAGGATCTCCAACGTTCATTTCTGCCTCCGCCGCGATTTCTGCGGAATCAACAACTTGGTGACACATGTGAATCTCCTATACATATCGGATGCGCATCTCGGTCAGGAACCAACCCTGTTCTACGTTCAGAGCGATCCACTCTGCAAGTGAACGAGCATGAACCCTCCAGGAGACTCATTTATTGTGCCGGGCGGTTTCCTTGCCGTTGCAAACGCTTGGACGAAGACGACGATTATCAAGCTCCCTAACGAAGTGCATCTGATTGCGTACATTAAAGGAACAAAGTCCGGATGCTTTGGCGTGCACGAAGGCGAGCCTTTAATTAAAAAAAAATACTGTGCGTCGTGCAAGTGTCAAGTGCGTCATATGCTCCGAGCGGCAAGAACACAGATACTACAGGTATGTATGCATCTAAGAAAATAGGCATGATGAAAAGTACCTACTGGAGTTTTCACCCAGGCTGTAGCGCACCAGTGATAGCTGCAATGAGGATTTCTTCGGTGCGTGATTGCTTCAGTTGCACCGGGACCTGAAGGCGATGTATTTTGTCCCTTCTTATATTTATGTGCGAAAGGGCTAGGTAGCTTAGATATCACAGGCGGCTGTGTGCGCTAGGCCGCAATATTTATCATGTTTTATCGTGACTGCCACCTCACTAACAAGAAAAAAAAATACGGCGTTTTAATGCACTGCCGTTCGCGAGCCTCATGACCAGCTCAACCACTCGGCTCGCTAACGGCGGTGCATCACAACAAACACCCTTTTTTTCTTCTTTTTAGTCAGGCGGCAGTCGCGATAAAACATGCTAAATATTACGGTCTAGCGCACACAGCCACCTGTGATATCTGCGCTACCCGGCCCCTTCGCACATAAATAAAACAAACGACAAAATACATCGCCATCAGACGCCCCGAACAAATTCTCATTGGGGCTGTCACTGATGGGTTACAGGCTTGGTGCAAACTCCGGTAGATACTTTTCATCATGCACATTTCCTTTAGATGCATACATACCTGTAACGAAGTGTTTTTCGCACAGTCGAGAGCACGCAGTCGGCTGCCAAGGTCGCCCATTCACGTCTTGACGCTTGGTTGCCCTAATCCAAGCTTCACGCCGTTGCAGGTCGCGGCTCGCCGAAGGAAACCTAACAAAACGCGTCTTGCATCCCGGCACGCCTCGAGAGTGGCAGCCGTAAGCGGCACAGGTGGTTGGCATCGTTTTACCGAGGCTCTGATCTGAACGTGACCGCGCCTCCAGCCCCCGTGCGTTGGCTATGAGTGCGGCGACGAGAAGCGCCGTCGATGCCGCTCAGTGTGTTTTCATCAGTCGCCGCTGCCCAGTCGGAAAAAACTACAGAAAATTTTCTGATGTTACGACAGAATTTCTGTGCGGTTTTTGACGGGAAACCTGTTGTGACAATAGAACATTCTGTCGTACCATCAGAAATTTCTGTAGTTACAACAGGAAAGTGCTACAGAACTACAGGCAACAGAAATATACTACAGAAAAACTACAGAACTACAGAAAAGTACTACTGACGGAAAGAAAAATCTGACGGTTATGACAAAACTACAGGATATTTTGTCGTATTTTTGACACAGTTCTGTAGTTTTTTTCGACTGGGTGGGGCTTCGCGCATGCGCAGAAAACTCGCGCAAAAGGCGGATTTGCATTCTCGTTACCCCTACGACACGCAGGCGCGTTCATATGGTTTGGTTGAAGCTGACTTTATATGTGGGCTGGTTGCTTCTGCTCTCGCGTCATACCCTTAAAGGATGAGTTTAAGTGTCCCCAATAATGTAGCGCCTTACATTTATAGGAGACGTTAGTGCAGCAGACGTACCATGCAGTAAATAATGGAGGAATGTGAAACAGTAGTCACCCTCTTTACTCGAACCATCATTCACCGCCACATTCGCAACAAATGCGTAGCAGAGTTCAGCACAAAGGCTTTCGCCTTTCACCACTTTAGTCGCCAAAGTATCTGGTAACTTTTTTTTTTACCTGATCTGCAACAAGTGAAAAGGCTCGTTTAAAAAATTCTTTGCCATGCAGTTACCTAACTTGCATTATCCAGGTTGAAATGAAAACCTGGAAAAGCAGCAAAAATAAATTTACTCTTGTTTTTTCTGAGATGTTCCTCCTGTAGGCCATCTGTAGGCTGTTGAAATTTGTGGTTAGGTAAGCTGGGTGTTTCTGATCTTTTCACAAGTTGTCATTAACGAAATGCTGGCTGCAGACTGCTTTGATGGCTCCAATGAACTCCCATCTTTACTAAATTTGAAAGCAAAGCAAACGTGAGTTCAGCAAGCTGCAAGAGCTTTTAGTTACGAAATGAGTCCACGCGAATGAAATATCCCAACTGCCAAATAATTTTCCAGCCAAACGCTTCCTATTTATATACAATATGAAGGGTTAATAAAGGTGAACCTAAGTGAAATACCAGTCGGCCAGAGAGTTAGCACACAACCATCGGAAAGGTGCTACATGTAAGGCAATGTTCCAACGTCATGCCTGTTAGAAACAGCCCTTTTGCACAAATAAGAGCGTTGCAGCATTCTTATTCGGCAAGTGCACGATTTTAATGATACTCAATAACGAAAAACTTGAGACTTAGTTGTGCAAAATCACGAATGAGTAGCATACACACACAAGCAATGCTTCACGGCTCGCGCGTCGTCGTCAGTGTAAACACAGATGTGCACAGAGTCCACAAACCATCCAATACTATGATTGAAATGGGTGCGATCTACGTTGCGATTCATATTGCCACTAATAATTAATTGAATTATCTTTCATACCTCTCAGATGCCTCTGGATTCGAGCATCTGTAAACTGTCGGAAATACTTCAGTTACAGTGGGCGGCTCGGGTCATTCGATTTTTCGCAATTCACAAAAAACTTACTGCAGATTCCGCGGTTTTTTGTAGGCTCCCAGGGGCTCCCATGTTTACTACATTCTCAAGAAAGCAAGTAAGCGTAAAGAAATAGTCGACATATTCTGTTTGGATTGAATAAGAACTCTGTTGAACGTGCACGAATGTGCCGTTTAACGTTTAAATTTCAAACGCAAGGCCTGCATAAACTGCGTACAAGAATTCGCGTTAATCTCGGCTTTACACTTGAATTAGCGTCTGTTCAGGCGTCACCGATGATTACTGGAAGACACTTAAAGAAACTACGAAATGCCTAAAGTGAAGTCAAGCAAAGCGGTCTTGACATAGGTGCTCCCTCACGAGTAAATTCATAAAGAATTTTTGAACTAGCCTCATTAACATCGAAGATATCGGTGTTTAAAAATTGCGCTCCTCTCTCCCCCCTCAACTCAACAGTTCGAGACACAAAAAAAAAAAACAAAGAAAAAAGCTAGGGGGCTCCGCCCAGGCCCCTCCCATGAACACATCATCGGGTGACGCTCTGTTCGCAGTCTTTCCGGTTGTCGTGCCCATTTTGGTCTCAGGCTTTTCCTTCCCGTCTGCGCTTGCATAGCTTTCAACCTTGACTCGTGTCTTCCTCACCCGTCAGCTTCTGCAGTTCCTTAACTCTCGAAATTGCGTGCGACAGCAGCCTGAAATACCCGGGTCGTTCGCGACCGCAAACATGCAGGTGGGCAGGCTGCTGTCGACACCAGCGGCCGCTAAGGAGAAGCACTTCCCTTCATATTCCGGTCCCATTCAGCGCAAATTAGCGTGCGCTCCTGTCCAGTACGGCTTTCTACAAGACTGCTTTCTTCTCTCCTACTTCCTGCCAGTCTCCCGTGTCTGTAGCTTTAATACCGTCCTCAGTGGTTCGACTAACGGCGGCCGCTGTTCTCGCGAAGACGATGGATGTCGTAAGACGAGCGTGCGAGTTGCGCGCATGCAAACACATGCAAGCCAGAACCAGCGCTTTCACGATGGTCGGCGAGAGCCTTCTCATAACGAATGGAATGTAATCGATATCATTGGCATGAACATGGATTTATTATTTCAAGAGATCCCTACAATGTGTTTGGATATCGGATTACAGGTGAGCACAAATTACTGGTCTGCGAGTTTTAAGAATTGAGAGATTAACAAAAACTATCATAGAGAGAGATTTTCTTTTTCATTCTTTCGCATACTGCATGCACCGTTTAGGAAGTGCTAAGCCGTAAAGTACGTGCGCGCGTGTTTTATCTCATGTGTTGCATCGTTCTAGTAAATTATTGCGACATTGCAAATAGCGTGAAAAAAGACAAAGGACAGCGACAATAAGGTACCGGCGGGACAGCACGCTAGTCTCGTCGGTACCTTAGTCGCTGTACCTTGTCTTTTTTTTTTTTTTACGCTAGTTGCAATGTCGAAGTCATATTTGCTAAAACGCACCAACTAGCCCAACTGTCTTCTTTGATGCATCGTCCGAGCCAAAATCGATGGCTCAAAACATCAGCAAAGAGCTCGGCACATGCAATTCGGCAGCGTACGATGTCGCCGATTTCCGCGGCTACATGCAAAAATCGCGCACAGAGGAGAGCACGCGAGCGGCTACGCGAGAAGCCGCGGGAGAGCTTTGCCGAAATGCTTTTTCGGTGTAGCAAAGAGTTCGCCAACTGTTCGCGCAGAAGCTTGTATATGGAACGTAATTCCGGACGAAAGAGAAGTGTTTCCAGGGAGCTCGTTTCGTTGCGATGGGATAGGGCCGCCAAAACTACGTGAACACGCTACTGATAGAGAGCTGACCAGCTGTTTTCGCAGTGACGCGGCCATCGACATAGATCTATGTCAAAATATTTAATTGCAGTACAGTATTTGGATACAGTTACTCCAAACATTAACCCTGTTTGGTATTACTGACACCGAGTTGCAAGTAGAAGTGATAGCTGTGATACAAAGAAGTTTTTACAGACATGCAGTGGCATATCAGCGCGCCGGTGCGGGTTGGCTCACACGGTCGGCTGGTACTCTAGCCCCGCTGCTGCAGCGTCGCTGAACTTAATTGTCTCTTTATATTTCTATGAAAATATTGTTACGTGGTGACAAGCAAAGAGACGGCACAATATGGCGACAGGATGAACGATAATTTAATGTCTGGCCTAGCGCGAGGGTCCTCTCGTGCTGCCGAGCTTCTTCGCAACACTTCCCGGGGCCACCGAGCGATCGTCCCGATCGTTTCGTTGAAGTCGATGGTGGCGTGAGGGTGTAGATGTTCAAGAACAAAATGGAAAAGAATAATGCGCTTGACACCACGATGGCGATAAACGCGATGATGCTTGGGTGATCCGCCTCCCCTGGAGCTGTTCAACCATCCGTCACCAGAGTCGATGGAACCGATGGCTCGAGGTCGCGACGAGCTGCTGGGCGGGGGTTGCGTGCACATGTCCGGTTCTTCTGGATCTTTCGGGTCTTTCGGGTCCTTCGTCTCGGGTCTGGTTGGTCTGTCTGTTCTCCTTGTCTTCAGATCCGGGCTGGGCGGTGGTAGTTGTTCGGGTCTGGGCAGGAAGGGCTGGGGCGAAGCTGCTCGACGATGTCCCAGGGCTCTCGGTTAATGGTCCCGGCTTACAGATGGCGTCACCGCTCTAAGGCGAGGATGGGAATGACGCACCCCGCACCTCCACCAAAATGTTACGTGGTGACAAGCAAAGAGATGGCACAATATGGCGACAGGATGAACGATGATTTAATGTCTGGCCTAAGCGCGTGGGCTCCTCTCTAACTGCCGAGCTTCTTCTTCGCTCAAGAAGAGTTGAAAGTTGGCGCCTGTCCTGTTATTTTGGTGTTCCTTCCTTGTCCTCGTCCCTTTCGCGCCGTCTTCATAATCCACTTCTTCTTCGCAACAATATTATTGACAATAAGGCAGTCTCATGCGTAAAATATCTGCTATTGCACTGGCCGAACCCAGAACGCCGTCCGCCATGGCCAACGATCTTGGATGGCTGTGGCTACGATGCCAAACAAGGCCTATAGCGACGACCAGGCAGCCGCGCACTGCCAGAGTGCCGTACGGTGCCCGCAGCGCTCGCGGATGGCACCTCTACAGTAACCTCGCTACGTCCGTTGCTTTACGTAACCGGTGAGAATACGTGTACTTTCCTGATGAAGTGGACGGCAGACCTTAATTTTTTACCGCACGTTGTACTTAATTTAACAAGACACCGCACAAACGGTCGATGCAGCAAAGACTGGCCGGGACTATACAGTACGATACTGCTGCGCCGTCGGTCGGTACTCGAAGGTTGACGCCGCCTATTTTACGTGTTGCCCCTGGAACACGAACTAAAGCAGAAGTGCACGGTCGATGCAATGTTGAATCGTACCAGATCGTGCGTTTTTCACACTACAGACGCGCGCCTTCATTCGATACACGCCCCTCCACGAAGTGCCAAGCGGGGTTCACGCATGCAGCTCTCAAGCAGGAGACTTTCAGATACCGGAAGTGTGTCTATGACGTCGTAGCCGTCATGGCTGCAGCGAATATGGCAGCCTCTAGCGGCCGGCCTGTCACTCTGTAGTTGTGACGTATGATCTCACGGAGAATTATTTCCAAATCTCACCGCCACGCGCACACCAATAGGCCCGCGAATTTCACAAAACACTGTTTTTAAAATGAATAATAAATCACTGGATTCGTTCCAAGCAGTTATACTTTGGTCTATACATTAAAAACGTTTATCAGTGGCCTTTCCAGCCATTTCATAGTCCCTTTAACTCTAGCAGCAGCACCTGTCATTTAAAGGTGCTGTAACGGAAAGCAGACGTACGGGTCTTGTGCGGTATGCGGATACAGTGGCAACTCCTTCAGGCCTATGTAGGCAGCAGTGTATACTGTGCTCAGGATGAAAAGGACACCAATGATTCCGAAACCAAGGCGAGGCTTTCTGAAAAGAGAATAGAAAAGATTTCGTCATGTGCAGGTACTATGCTTCAAGACCAGATGCACTGATGGTGTAAAGGTGCATGCATATGGTATATAAACTTCACCGTCGTGAGCTGTATACGGGGAATCTGGATCGCATTCTAGAAGATGCTCACGTTTTAACGCCCGACCGAGACGAAATTTGCGACAACTTTGCAGATTATAACTTTCATTGATTGAATTCATTCGTTTTTGAACCGACTAGGACCACTACGATATTGATAAAGCCACGCGTCGCCTGTAGTCGCAACTACCCCCACCCCCTCTTAGAAGCAATAAGGCAGCTCAGGAGCAAAGTAATAATGAATAGACTAAAATTTTCCTGTGTTGCATGCACCAGATCAGGAACAGAAGCATGATCATACTTGTACAGTAACAGTGACCTGAATAGTTTTAATAGCTGTATTATGTGCGACGGTAACGTACCTTCTCCTGGGTAACAAGTTACAGTTCACCATGATATTGCGCAGCCTAAATGAAAGTGAGTCCGTAGCATCTGAGCATGACAACCGAGTCATAGAATTTCTAAGAAAAATTCTTGCTTTAGGGAATACGTAAAGCGAGGAAAAAAAAACTCTGGTCCCAATAGCAATGCACTAAAAGGAGGGTCGCTTTCCTCGGCTCTACAACGCAAGCTATCAGGGTTCGCCGAAAATTCATGGGCAAAACGCAGTCGCCTTTGTGACTATCGAGCATCTGCGGTAACGTGACCACCCCGTGCATGGTTCCTGTGCCTGGCGCTAACGCTGTCATTATGTTTTTAGCGAAAGCTACACTAGGCTAGCAGAAGCGCATTTCGCGGTGCCCAGCCGGAGCCACAACTGCGCATGCGCCGTTACCATGACAACCGGTTGCGCCGAGCCGCAGGAAGAAGATGAAGAGGCGGACGGTGAGCGCACATACTGTGAAGAGCATCGATGCTGCAAAGACTGGCCGGGACTATAGTACGATACTGCTGCGCCGTCGGAGGGTACTCGAAGGTTGACGCCGCCTATTTTATGTGTTGCCCCTGGAACACGAACTGAAGCACAAGTGCATGGTCGCGAAAAAGCGTCGACGGACCCAGCAGTTATCGCATGGCGAAAGGCCACCCGACAACGTGCAAAAGGAGCAAGGAAGGCTAAACGAGTGTCCGAGACTCCTGAAGAGCGGGAAGAACGTCTCACTAAGCAGCAGCGCCAAGTCTCGGATTGGCAAAGACGCCAAGTCGTTGCCGAACTACAAGGAGAAGATCGTCCAACAGTGTAGTCGAAGCGACGAAGTCACGTCGGATGACTGACTATACCATTCGTCTGACGGCCACTGCTACGGAAGCTATAGGACCTTCGAGGCTGACTTTGTAAACAATCAATTTGACTATAAGTGCAATGAGTGTGATAGAATATGGCATAACAAGGACTTGTCGACCATGCACGCAACTCTGCAGTTAGCTTTACCCGAATGGTCTGCCTAAAGAGTCAGCGTAGGGAGTGTTTGTCACGTGTAAGAAGCTTCTTTAGCTAAGGAGCGGGTCTCGACCTACAGCGTTAGCCACGGATATCGATACACGCGGTTGCCGCCAGGCTTACCAGTGCTTAAAGATGTCCCTGAACGCTTGATTTCTCTACGCTTTCGCTGCGTATATCCTGGCCTAGCTGAGCTAAACTACTGCATTGTTTTTCTCAGGGTCGACAAAGGACTGCGCCAAATGCCCTGCAGCGCCTCTCCTGAAAGCACTCTGCGATTACTGGATGCGATGATGCGGCATCTCGCGCGCCAGCCGCCGCAGTGATGAAAGTAGCTAGCCACCAGCGGCGACGTGGAACATCAGTTTCGTTCTGGAAGGGCCATGTGTGTAGCCGCAGCGGGAGCGTCTTGTCTGAACTAAGGTAGATGTACAGAACACTGGTAGCGAAGGCTCCATAGACGCCTATACGTTCAAACCATGAGGGTTCGTAGGCACTCCAGTGGCCTCTGAAACTGGGGGTCAACTATTGTTTATGACTTTGAATGATGCCAGAACTACGTATAATAGTGGCGCGAATTATGAAGTAGCAGTTTTCTGGAGGCTTAGTGCCGTCTTTTTGAGGCTGACATTTTGAAGGGGGACTTACAGCCGCGCACCGGCAAACCTTCGTTGATAACAACGCAGAGTGATATGGAGAAGAGGGTAAATGTAACGTTAAGGAATAGGAAGCGTGCTGTGTCAGAGAAATAACTCGAGTTAATGATATTCTAGCAGACGTCAAGAAGAAGACATGGGCATGGTCAGGGGATGTATAGTGCGAAGAAAGGATAACAGATGGTCGCTAAGGATAACAAATTGGATTCGAAGGGATAAAATAATAGCAAAGGGTGGCAGAAACTTAGGTGGGCGGGTGTGATTAAGAAGTTCGCAGGAGACAAGTGGATTCAGCTAGCATGGAACCGGGTTAATTGGAATAATACAGGCGAGGCCTTCGCCCTTCAGTGGTTATAGCCCGGCTCATGATGATGAACCTGTGTTATTCAATTTTGTTTGAATCCTTCTTTTTGAGCGCAGTGGCAATCAAACCTGGATAAGAAGACGGCACAGGAAGGGAGCAAACTGGCACCTCGTCATAAATTACAGGCTCAATATATGCATTACTCTGACCTGTAAAGCGCTGGCGTAACCGCGCAATTAGCAATATAGTGCCGAACAAGTATCACCCGTGTATATTTGTGCTGCATTATATCCACCACACAAATACAATCATCAAGCACACCAAAAAAATTTGCATTCATGAGCAAAATTTTGCGAGATGCCAGAGCACCGCCCTAAGACTGCTTTTGGCATCACTAGGCGGTGATATGATAGCGTGAATGCTGCGCTGGGCACATGCGCGTCCTGTATTCGCATGAATGCCTACCTGATAGCTTGTTTTGTAGGAGGTGAGGACTTTTCCGAACTTCGGGACTAGTAGCCATTTTTGGCTGATCGCACTCGCCGACAGCTATCCGGCCCTTTTAGACGATGCGCGGCCAATCTGCTGCACTGACGGCACACATGCATGTCGTCTTTTATCGCATCTTTAGAAAATATGTTGCAGTTTCGCTTTTTTAGTTTGTCTCTTTTAGTGATTGTGTATTGTGTGCTTGCCATTTGGAAAGCGTGATAGATACTAACGGTGGTTTCTCGATGTAGCATTGTCCTTTGAGAGTTACCGCTTTTTTTATCCCGCGCTATTTGTATGATGTCAATAAACCCGTTGCCCGTGTCTCCGTTGTGACGTTTTCCACTGGCACAATAAATATGAATTAAGTCGCAAGGCACCGGTAATAGATGAGACAAACAAGCACAATGGCTTCCTGTATATTCTCTTCATTTGCTGCGAGAATTTAGCAAACCACGCAGTCCTTCCCCTCAGACAATATTTTCACAGCTCATCACCGAAAGAGACAGGATAAACAAGCGAGACAGCAACATTTCTTTTCTTAATAATGTGATGAAGGATGATGTGCCCCGTGAATGTGTGCCATCGGTGCAGTACATTGGCCGCGTATCGAGCAAGAGGGCAGAATGACTACCGGCGAGCGCGAGCGACTGAAAGCGACCACTAGCCCCGAAGTCCGGAAAAGGTCTCACCTCACACGAAGCAAGCGCTCAGGAGATCATCAGACAAATTCAAAATACGCATGCGCGTAGTCAGCACCCAACTTAGCCTCGACGCTCATATCGCGAATTGTGATGCCAAGAAGTTTTAAAAATGTGCTCTGGCATCTCGCTTTTTTTTTCTGTGACTATAACAACGACAGCACCGACCAACATAAGTGACCAATGCGCATACGTAAAGTAGACTCTACACATGCAGACGGGAGCTCACGTGTTAAAGTTCCGCGGGAAATAAGGTAGTGTGACGTCGACAGTGGAAGCTTCGATGTTGCACCGTGCATTAGTCCTTTGCATGGCGCGAACTCAGTTTAGAAGCGCCAAGCACTTTGAAAGTATCGAAAGAGGCATCATAACGACGCAATAATACTTAGCGCTGGCTGCACGTAGAACGAGAAAGAGATGGGCTTAAAAAGCTGGAAGGCATCCTACCAAATAGCAACGACTAAGAAGCCACTTGCATGTAAGGCGATCACTTGGCAACCGGCACAGTTTTAGACAACGAGCTAACTTCGTACAATTCCCGGTTGCACTATAGCGCAGACTGCGTGATGGCAGCGATAAGAAACTACTTCTTTGCCTCCTTCGCAAGCACGTAAATACCGTGATCACCTCATACCTAGTGCGGATGTATTCAAGATGCACTTTGGCCCGGAGGCCGGAACAAGTGGGCCAGCTTTAGAGCGTCGCCGAGGTGATGCCATCTGTGGCCATGTGGCCTACATGGGCCAGGGGAAGCAGGCGCTCTGTGAAATGCTTCGGGAGGGTGAAATGATCGAACATGTTTTGGCTACATCCGTTGTATGTTAGCGCAAAAAAACGCCCTTTGTCATCTTGCAGGAGTGGGACGCAGCTTTCACGAGCGCGCCGTCAATATCCCCGACTTCCAATAGTTAATTTTATTCCCATGAAAATAAGTTGCCCTTTCCGATGTCTTTCTCGTAGCGAACCACACGCGTGGCTATCCGAAATTAGAAAAGCTGTTGTTGGTAAGACAGTGAAAATCGTGCAGCTTACCTGTACAAAGCATAAATAATCAGCGGGCTGATTAGGTAGTACTGAAAGTCCACCGCCACGTACCACGTGTGGCCAAGGCACTGTAAAAAAAAATTAGTATCAGCTTAGGCGATATTAAGGAGTTGTCATCTGGAGGAGGTACTCGTTTGTCAGCACTCGATTAAAACCGCTAAAAAGTCATGGTTTAAAAATAATTGAAAAAATAAAGCAAAATATATGGAAAGTCACTTAAGCCACGGCTTTAAGAGCACACGAAGCGACGGCGGTAATGGCTTACGTCTAGGGCTCTCCTTGAGAATCATACTTCACGAACATGCAATTTTCTAATAGCTTAATCACTGACCGCTTTATTTGGGTCTCTGTTATCTCAAACATACTCATCAGCATAGAGTCGCAAGCTATCACATCATATGAAAGGCTACCCTGCGTAAGTATGGATCACCTGCTTTACCAAGCTGCACGAACGTATAGACATTTGCATCCGCAAACTCGAACCAGGGAGTAAGAAAACTCGATTTTGCCGCCTGGTATCGAGAGTAGCGGATGCCACAGGGTTACCCGTTGCCGCTGGACTGTTGCATGTGAGGAGCCTCCCGGTTGTTAATCATGGCGTGTGATCGCTCTCCTAGCCCCTGTCCGTGTTTACGTTACATTTGAGATGGCGTACAGCCACCAGTTCTCAACTGGCCAGCACTACGCCATGTTCGGTTGTACGTACAACCAGAAGCAAAAAATTTCTGCGAGAAAATAAGTGTGCGGGACCATGGCGTGCTGCAAGGTGAATGCGGTTGCAACGTGCTTCTCTTGCATAGAGTTCCGTCAGATCCAGTACTAAGAAATAGGTGAATTAACGCTATTAACCGCAAGAATTTCGTTCCCAGCGAGTCATCGCGAGTGTGTTCGAAGCACTTAGTAGACGGCAAGAGGACTGAGTTGAACCCCGTGTCAATTCTAAGCCTCGGGTATGCGAGAAAGGTAAGGTGTGCGGGATGTTAAGATTTTTATTGTAACTAACGCCAGAAATACGTTCGTTTCACGGACTGAAAGGGCGGAGACTCATAGTTAAGCACGACTGCGGGCCGCCAAGCGAAAATGTTTGTGAGAAAGTGCTTTGATCGGCTACAGTGGTTGTTTACGTTTTGGGTTTTCAGAAAAAAAAAAAAACTTGGCAGCAGCGTCCAGATCAGTTAGCGTTCGTACGAGTGCAGATCATGGCAGTGACCCCGTTTGCGGGGAAGACTCCAGCGCAATTGGTAAATACTTCTGCCGTTCGGTTTAACTCGCCAAAGAAACGAGCTCACGTTTTCTCGAGTATTCGCAGGAAAATGAAGGCCCACTCGCTGGGCATGGTACTGGCACTGCTTGCGGTGAAGACTCTCCTGCGCAAATTGTGTGTACTTCTGCTGTCCGTTTTAATTCGGCAACGAAATGAGCTCATGTTTTCTTCCTTGTTTGCCGGAAAATGAAGACCCACACGCTGGGCTGAACTTGTGCGCTGTCGGCATCCTACAGGTGAACTCTCAAGTACTAACGCTTCACTGCGCGCGGAATGAAATCGGTGGCGTCGCGAGGGGAGAAGTTCTGCAGAAATTTGGCGCCGATTTACGATTTTTGCAGCAACATTTACTTTGGGTGTATAAGCCATGGTTCGAGAGGCTAGCTTGTGCAGTCGTGGATACAGCTTCGGCGCTTTTGCGCTCGCGCTCTTTGACATTGCATGCAAAATACTGCAAAGGCCTGGAGCAAAAGATTGCTGCCGTGAGACGTTAGCTCAACGTCACCACCTGTACAATTCTCATCGCGGCACTTAACGCCAGCTATCCTATGTTACTACTTTGAGGTGTGTGCCGTCCAGTTTGTACATTGAATTGATGTTTTACATGCACTAAATGAGACGTGCACGGTTTCAACACAAATGAAAATGTCATAATGGAGAGATGTTATTGTTAATGACGCAGTTCTGAACCTGCAGTCGACAAAATAGACAGTTCTTTCACAAAATTATCTGTATTTCCATGTTAAACAGTTAAAGAAAGCACAAGTTTGCAGCTCTTGTACTCACAGAGGCTATGTGTGCAACTAAAATAAGACTGCACAAAAACAGTCATGAAGTTTTATTTCAGACACCCTACATGCAGCTGCTGCTTCTGACATTCAGAATGTGGTGAGCAGGAGCACATATGTGAAGTAGAAATGTCATCGCACCAGTCGCTCAGCACATGGTTTTTGGTGTTATGTACAGACAGGGTGCATGCATGGCAATAATTAGCGATTCAGTACTCTGGGTGCGCAAGATGTTTTTATTTCATATGCCTGGCACAGTACTTGTAGCTTGTCCTCGGAGAAGTACCGTGCACAGTGAGCAACAGTGCATGCCGGAAACGAGTGTAGAAAGGTTTTGCCGGACCTCATTGTAAGAAATTACAGCCAAATATAATTTTACTGCCTCTGTATGATCTCAGACTGCATAAATAACCGTATTTGGTGACACACTGCACTCTGCTTACATAACAACAGTTTTTTTTTTATTCCAGAACTCAGAATCAGTTCACGACATGCCACCTCTGAACAGTCTTGTGAATGATGACCAAGAGTGCATAGATGAAGGGAGTATAACACTTTTCAACTACCTGTATGCACATGTTGCAGTTGTAATTTTGCTCAACAATGAGCTTTTTTTTTTATTCCAGACATCAGAGGGGGTCAATGACCGTCCACCTGCGCTCAGTCCGGAATATGATAACCAGCAGGGCATGAGTGAAGAGAGAACTCTTTTAAACTCTATGTATGTGCATGTTCCAGTTGTAATGTTGCTCAACAAGGGTTTTGTTTGATTGCAAACAAAACTACCTTCTATCTGACAAGGGACATGTGTCAAGTAAAACTGATCAGTTTAATGAACATTTACTGCATATGCACTTCCTGTGCATAACAAATAAAAAACACTGTACAAGAGTGAGTGTTCGTATGTGATCGGGGCCGGCCTTATCTCATTCAGCGCCCGGTGCAAACCCCTGCCAACGCCCCCCCCCCCTCCCCCCCTCAGTCATCAAACTCCTCTGTTCTTTATATTTACCTGTTCTCTATTCATTTCTCTTTTATTTTGGTTGGGGGGTGGACACTTGAAATTAAAACGAAATTGTTTTGACAGTACGCACCTGCTTGCAAATTTTCTTTTGTTTTCGCTCTTTAGTTCATATCTCCCTGCAAAATTCACGCAGCTCGCCCAGTGACAGAAAAAAAAACGCAAAAGAGACGGGCACAGACAAACAGCACAGTGAAGTTTCTTCAAACCCTCCCCCTCTCCCGCCCCCTTACTTCGCGGAGCTTTTGCAAGAGAGAGCCGTGCAGACATTCCAGTGTTCTACAAAAGGAGGTGCGAACCACGCCATGTCCCGAGGCCTTCCCAGGCGGTTTTTGGAAAGGCCCGCTCCCCCTTCGCAACCCTAGTTTTGAGGGTTCTGCAAGCAAGCATGTTGCTTCTCTTACTTGAAAGAGCACGTGGCTAATCTCTTTTGTGAAGGACAAAAGACAAGAATGCGGCTGGACGGAGAGATGAGGGGGGAGAGGGGGGAGCTCTCAGTGCAAATCGGCGCCTCCTTCATACTGGCGACCTCTGTGACCGCACTGCTCGCTCACCCCAATAGGCCGGCACTCTATGTGATGATACCTCACATGTGTTTGGTAGTGCTGTAAGGCCAGTAGAGTGTTCCAGTTTAAGGTGATAGTTAATTTTGGTTATCAGTTGCTTTCTGGTCAGGTTCTCGAAGGCTGCTGTGGTAGATGTGTGCTCTCCTGTCCACATCTGGTTTCTTGCGTTCATATCTTCCTGAAAAATTAACAATATTAAAGAAAGGCATTTATCTAAGATAAGGGGTGTTCCTCTATTTTTTGTCTTAGTGTATAAGCCCAACCCTTCCTCCTTTTTTTCACATGGTGCCATTAATCAGTGCGCAACGCCGTTTCCAAAATGTGCAGAGAAGACCGACATTATTTTGTTTATATGCCCCATCTCTTACATTCTTCATGTTTGGGCCTTCATGACTGAGCTTTCGGTGCTCGTCGGAATTCAAGCCACAGTGGGAATAAAAGCCAATCTTTTTTGTTAGGAAATCTGCTTGGATATGTTTTTCTTTTCAAATGCATTTCCAGCGTTACATAATTTGCCCGATTTAAAATTGTGGGCAGTCTCTCAATTGACATAGCGTATAAAAAAACTAACATTGAAATGAAAGGGAGACCAATCAAAAAAGGACAAGGATCAGAGGAGATATGTACATCACGACAACTCATTGTGGCATACGCGCCTCTAATCGTTTTTTTTATTGGTCTCCCTTTCATAACAATGTACCAACTGACCCAGATATCTACTCTGGAACATAACATTGAAACTTGATGCACTTCGAAGCAGTTTGATGTCGCATTTTGTTATATTTAATATAGGATGCTAATGCACAGTTGTCTACGGCTGCTCAATTTTTTTCAATTTTGTCTTTTCTAAAGTATCTAAACATGACAAGTCTACACAGTGGGAAAAAGACCCTAATTATGGCCACTGTTACGCACAGCTGCCTCCTGTTGGGACTCTGCGACAGTCATTTGCCAAGAATTCGACTAGAGGTGACATCCTATTTTACACTGGACTATCAGAACGAGCCTTCCGCAACCTGCTGACGACCATTTCCATGCTCGCTAAAAAGCCTAGTATTTTGTTTAGAGAAGACCAGTTGTTATGTCTGATGAGACTACGTCTTGGCTTGCTATACGGCCACCTAGCTATAATTTTTCGAATTTCTTTGTCAAGCGCTGGAAACCAGTTTAGGTACATGCTTGGCATACTGCGTAAGGCAATGCAAAAAAATGCCACATGGCTTCCAAAAAGCTATGTCTGAAATAACATGTCTGAGTCATTTATAGAGAGTGGGTATGGCCAAACCGCCTGTATCTTGGACTGTACAGAGGTGATGCTGCAGCGTCCCAAAAAGCTGATGCCCATGGCTCAAACGTGTAGCAACTATAAGACCCAAAATACAGTGAAGTTTCTAGTGGCCCTGTCACCTAGTGGTTTAATTATATTTGTTATAAAGGCCTATGGAGGCCGTACCTCAGACGTATTCATAACACGCGACTGTGGCATCGGGGATTACTTCATCAGTGAGGACAAAACTATGCCTAACCGTGGATTCACGCTTGATGAGGAGCTGCAAGTGCAAGGTGTTCGGCGGAACAAACCAGCTTTCACGACAATTTAGTGCTCAACATTTACGAACATTGTAATCAAGCCCTAGACCAGCCTCTGTCATGTTTTCCTTTCCTTCAAACTGCTGTTAGTCGGAGACGGTTTGTTATCTATTTTCGTTTTTCTAGAGTACTATTATCTCATTTTCTCTAATCCAAGCGTCTACCTTGTCTCCCCTTGCCTACCCTCATTTCTGTAGCAAACTGTTCTCTCTTCAATCTTTTTGAGGCGGTAAGTATTACCAGGATGTACATGTTATATATGCATATTTGTTTACATTGGTAAGCCATTTTTTCAAAAAAGCTTCAACTGGGGCACATTGCTATTGTGAGATGGCACAGCTACACTGCTGAAAGAAAATGGGGTGCAAGGGCATGGACAAAAAGTATATCAACTCAAAGTTTCATGAATGGCTGCTTTCCTTTGTACATGTGCTGTGCAAGAAAATGCATAAGAACCATGTTCCCAACAAGTGCACATGACGCTTTTTTATCCCACGCTAAAAATTTGTATTTCGTCAATGGTAAATTGCACCGAAAGCTGCCTGATCCACCTTCTATTTTCTGTTCTGACAGTATGCCTGTAATAATTCTCAACGCACCTAATCTCTCGTTTTGAGCAGGATATGAATATTCTCAAACAGTGGTGGTGCATTTGCACTGCACGCAGTGTGCTATTCAATTGCTCAGAAATGTACCATCTTCAAATACCTGCCTCTGATCCCTGGATTGTTCAAAGCTTACATTAGACATATCGGTAATCATTTCAGTGAATGTCTTATAAGCGGTGAAAAGTAATTTGTTAAGTATTCAACATATTAATGTATGCTTCCTTTTTATGCAGGAAAAAGCAACTCACGTAGGCCGAAGTCACAGCGACAAGGCGCATGGCCTCGGTTAGAATTCATGTTGAACGAGAAATTAACGGTGCCCGCATTAAAGTAAAAGCACATTACAAGTGGCAAAGTGCGAGGTACCCTGACTTGTTAGTGAAGTCAGTAACGTTAGGCTTTGATCTACACAGGTGGTAGGATGGCATTTGTATTGGCTACATATACAGAGTACTGCACATAGCCATAGTAAAAAATGCCTTTACCAGGAATTTTGAAGAGATGATAATATGGCGACTCTTCCTGGAGTTTTCTGATGTCCTATACAGAGGGGGGGGGGGGGGGGGGGGGAGGGGGGACACTGGCCTGCGACATTTGGAAAGGACACTGTCTCTTGTATTTGTCTCCAACCTGAATGTAATGTCTTCAAGCGCACCTGGCTCAACATTGCGCTTCGTTCCTCGGTTCCACAGCGCTGCTTGACCAGTGCAAGATGTGGCAGTGAGGCCTTGAAAAAGAGCCACGTCAATCTTCTTTCGTAGCATAGCTTCTATCATGACTGCAGACTTTGTCTTTGCCGGCCATACATGAGCATCCAGCAGTGATGACTTCACCATCTCTCCTTGCACGAATCCACACATTTTTTGCAGCAACACTGAGAGACTGTGAGGGGCATACAGTGCACTTGACATAAATATTGAATGATCAAGCAGCTTCCCCACCTATCCACTATGTAAATAGTTGTACCACTGTAGCTATTTGTAATTCTTTACAGCCTGGAAATCACAGGCTTTCGAGCTGACGATGGGGTAGATAATATCTTGTGCTCTCCCAGAAGGCCATTGTCGGATATCTTCTGACCATGCTGTGACATTATCTGGATGGTCATATGTGCTGTTATCTAAAAACGAAGCAAAGCAAAACAGCATATTAGCATTACATGTTGATATCTTCTATATTAATAAAACTTGTCAATGAAAACTTCACTTTTTGATCAAAATGTATTGTCAAGCACCACTGACAGAAAAGTCTCAAAAGTGCAGCAACAAGCAGCAATGGATATGAAGCAAAACATCATATGTATGTCCACAGTTGAATCGCACTTGCCTACAGCACCCGAGGATTGCGGTGAGAAGGAATTAAAGAGAAATTCTAAAACAAGTATTTATTTTACTTTTAATACCCATGCTCTCGTGAAACAGCAGTTATGCCAACCTCACAGGCACAAACACATTCACCCTTATAAAGCAGCTGAGTAAAAAGTTGGCACCACAAAGTTGGCTTCGCACCACACCACTCGAGCGCTCTAAAGAAGTGCGATGGCCTCTGTGCTGTCAAACTTTATTTCTTGTACCTTGCAATCGAATGATGCTCATTGAAGCTTAACACAGCTATCATTAAGTTTGGCAAGCACTCCTTTGTTTACTGATGATGACAAACACTGTACGCTATCTCACATTTATAGTCTGGTTAACTATTTCAAGAAGAAAAACACTGCCTTTTTCACGATGTCACAAGTGCCACATGCCACATTTTAATGAGCCCCAATTTCAAGCAAACCGGCAGCAGTGTGGCAGACAGAAAGTTCCTGTGTTTATAGAAGTCAAATTTAGCCACCGTTTATTTGCATGCTTCTTTTCTTCACATTTTTTATTCATTTAAGTGAAATTGCACCCGTTGCCTTTAGAGTATAATAAACACCAATATTTTTACTGGATAGCTTCTAACACTAACTTTGGCAAATCTGGCAGTTTAAGTTCAGTAATAGTGGAAACCAGCCAAAATACAATAAACAGAAAAAAAGGTGCACACAGGACGAAGGCTGGGCTAGCAACTGATATTTATTGAAGGAAAGGGATAAAAGAAGACTCACACAAAGGTGCGCGCGTACATGACCCCCAAGCAGGGAGAGGGTGGACATCAAACATCGTTCACCGTTGCTCTAATACCGTTGCTCAATAAACCCGTTGCTCAATAAATATCAGTTGCTAGCCCAGCCTTCGTCGTGCGTGCACCTTTTTTCTGTTTATCGTCTTTTGGCTGGTTTCTATTATGAACCAATACCAACTCGCCCAGTCGACAGCCTTGCTGAACTTTAAGTTCAGTAATCCCAGTTTATTAGCAGAAGCACAGAAGAGCTACGTACACTACTAAATTTTCTGTATATAAAAATTTATATATATGCAGAACCACAGATTTTAGCTGATAGTAGTGACTTAAGAAAACAGACTTCTAGATTAACACGATCAGCAGCTTGAATAGTACATCTGAATTATTAGATACTTCTTTTTTTTTTTGCAGCGAAAGCATGAACAGCAGTATTTTTAAGCAATTATATCACTGCAATAAAAGGTCTACCTCACTGTTTACTCACTGATTACTCACACATTCAGAACTTTTTGGTATCAATATTCAAAATAGACTATACTTTTGTCACTTATTCGCCGATACAAAACACCTCGAGCTATCCGGGCCATAGGTGTGCGCGACTAGCAGATGCAACAGAGGTTGCCTTCACTAGTCGCGCACACCTCACTGCGCCTTGTAAGCGATCGCTTACAAATCCAATACACGATGACACCAATCGCAGATATCTTGCTTTTAACACAATCGATGCAAGCGAAAATGGTCATGATTTTTGCCGCTGCTCCGCAATAACATGTTTTGAGCGGCCGCGGCGGCTTGAGCAGCCACCGCGTCGATGGTTTCAACACGTTGGAAATTTTTTTGCTGTGTCGCCAGCGCTTGTCGCAGAATTCACTCAATCGCTCGCATGTTAACCTGATAAACTGCAGATCTAATTATTTCGATGGCGCCGTCAGCATAGGCTGAAACGCACGCGCGTTGAGGTAGAGCGAAAGCCACTGTTTGTTAACTTGTTGCGAGGGTTAATTTTAATATGGGGCAATATTCAGCGTCACACATTTTACTATGTTAACAAAGAAAGGGCCTCACCTCCGATCTCGATTGGTGACTACTGCTCAGCAGCAGCAGAAGAGCATAACGGCATAGTAATGGGCTGTGCGGAAGCCATAACTACTCGTTGGCTCGCTGTGTCGGGCGGCGTTCGCACAAGTTCACGATCGCTGGTAGCACCCGCAGAGAACAATGACGTCAAGGCAGATATCTTGCTGCAAACGCAAACTGTGATCCTCCGAACAAGACAAGATGTCAAAAAAGAAGAAAAAAACGCAACACAAGCGCGCACGCGGATAAATTCGGGGACACTAGTGAATAGCAACAGCACGTGGAAACAGGTAGCACCAGCACAAAATGGCGCCGGCACAGAGAACCTAGAGACAGATCCTAGGCGACGCCAGGTGCTGCAAGATGGCATTGCCTAGAGGGGCCTCATTTCAAATTTCCATGCGAAATGCGAAATTGAATTCACTTGTAAAGGTACCTCCGCCCTGTGAAAAAGTTAATTGACATTAGATGAAAGATTGCAGCAATCTAAAAAGCCGCGAACACTGAACCAAACTCCGTGTTGATGAAAACAGAAATCTGGTTTTGCTCTGTAGTAGTTTTTCGAGCTATTGTACCCCACTCTTCGTGGATTTTGCTTTTTTCTTTAATATTGGGCGAGGAATCGATACAGAAGTGCGATAAATGTTTCAAGAGCTAAACATGGAGTTTCTTGTATGGGTCGCCATCGGTAGCAACAAGCATAGGCTTCCAAAGTATCGCTGGGCGGCGCTGCGGCTCCTGATGGACAGCGCCATCTGCGGCAGAAAAACACAAACTGGGACGCTGCCTTCGCAGCATGCGCTAGCCTCTGCGCCCGCTACACATCTGCTCACCACATTCAGACTTACGAAGGCTGGACAGTCCCCAATACCAACGCCAAGCGCAAGCTTAGTGCCCTGCTAGACTTCATGTCGGAGTCTGGCGCCCTCAACCTAACCCACCCCGTTCCCCTCTGAGCCTCATGTCATTCTCATGAATAAAGGTTTATGAATGAATGAATGAATGAATGAATGAATGAATGAATGAATGAATGAATGAATGAATGAATGAATGAATGAATGAATGAATGAGCATGCACCGCGCGCTTAATCTGCCACGTGCACGCTCTCGCGAAGGCGCATCGCGACATACCACCTGCATTCCGTCTCGATGATTGCGCAACCAGTCGCAGATTTCCATGAAGGAAACCTAATCAAAAGAAAAACTTTTTATTCATGTCTGCATGCAGAGCAGACGACAGACGGTAATGAGTCACTATTGATCGTAAAATGCGTTTACCCCGTGAGCGAAAACACTGTAGAAAGTGCATCTCTAGGTAAATCCACTATATAATTATATTCTCGTATATAATATGTCCAAAATATGCAAAAGGAAGGAAACCTAATCCTCAGCACTGGGAAATGAAGCGGCTCGCTCGTTGACGATCGTTTCGGGCTATAGCATGAACTCTATATACAGTTTCGTTTTTATATTAAGACGACGTTAATAAAGCAAATCTTGCAGTTGAAGAATAAGTATATAATCCAAAAGAGGTGTTTCTTCAGGGACAGAAACGCTAGTAGACTCAAAAGCATAGTAATGTATAGGAAATGAGTGCTCCGTACGCGGCAGGGTACTTACCGGTTCGCTGACTGGGGAGGCATGTGAAATCCAAGCTTAGTAAAAGCTGGTGTACTGCTATCACATCATTTTCGGTTCTTATTAAATGGCTCTACTTCATTTATGATAATATTTCGTTTGCACTCCTGCAATCTGTGACGCGAATGAAGTCCTCCGTGTTATTAGTGTCGATCGAGCGATAGGTAATAGCTTCACAGGTAGGCATGTTTTCTGGTTACATTCCAATTGCAAGAGGCCTCGTTCATCGATATTTCTCGATCGTTTTGGAAATGAAAAGGCAGGTGTCCCTTAGGGCATATTCACACATGCGACTCAAGCGCGGACGTCGCAGGCTGGATATCTGTTGATTTGGTCGGTTTCCGAGCGCTCGCAAAGCACGGAGAGAGCAAAGGAAATCGGCAAAGCAAGTCGCATGCGGGGAGCGAGACGCAAGAGAATCATCATCCCCTTTATTTTCTAGGCGTGCTATTAAACCACTGTACTCTTCGATACCTGTCCAATCTTTGTCAACTGGCAACATTGCTGAGTTTAGGCAGAATAGGGAACTTGGCTCTTTTCGTTTCCACCGAGAATGCGAAACGTCTCAGAACGAGATCATTCGGTTGGGAAACAGGACATGCGGAAAAGCTGAATCTGCATAGTTTTCCACGTGCCTCGTTCTTTAGCTCTTCGCCTGCTGTTGTGGCCGCACACAACAAAACCCTACTTAGTACCTCCGTTTTGCATTGGCGGAAGTGTTACTTATCGCCAGAAAGCCGCCTGGCGCAACTCGATCGCCGCGCGTGCACAGGAAGCTAGCGGACCGTCGGCTGCGGCTACGTCCCGTGGTTTCACATTTCGCCACCACGCAAGAAATGCAGCGCTGCCGTTGCGCGGCGAAACTTGAGCTTGAGTTCCCCATAAATCAAATTGTATATTTTTAATGAAATGCATATTGCTTTTTCTGGTTCTCTCTTGTATCCGCGTCTCTTCTTAAGGCGAGAACTGAAATGGCCTACAGTCGAATACAACACAGGTAAAAATACGGCAGGTGCCTCTAAATAAGGCCATTCGGCCAAAGACGTGAACTGATTCTCATGACGCTGTGCTTAATCCGATTGAGCTGCAGTGGTGCATTCCCTTTTCTCTTTCTTCTGTCTATATTGCCTATCCGCAACACCCTTTTTTAATTTTCCTCAGCTTCTTGCCTTCTTAATCCTGGAAAGCCCTCTGCTTATTCCATCTTTCACAGGTGATCAAGTTGTTGTTTTATTCTTCTTTCCATCTGTGTCAGCGACTGCGCTACTTCATATTCTATCCTTGCCTTTTCTACTCCTTTTTCCTTTCACCTCCCCTCTCTTCCTTTCCTCGTCTTTCTCTTCTATAAGGGCTACCTCAATTGATGACATTTGATGAACTTCATTCACGAAACGGCTCAGGGTTACCTGCCGCTCCAAAGGAACTTACCCTCTCTGTCTCAAGAAGGAAGTTCTGCAGGTAGACAAGGTTGACCCACCACTGTGACTGGCAGGCGCGCACCACGATAATGGCGTCTTGCCAGAGCGGGCCATCGCCGCAGTACGGCATGTAGACCGCCCAGAACAGGGAGACAATTGCAATTAGGGGCGTTAACCTATCAGCATAGGAAGAGAGAAAGCATTGTATCCCAGCAGGCACGCCTGACAGAACACATCAAAATTTTCTGCTTTTCAACAACCCAAAGCTTCAAAACACAAAAAATAAAACCCCGCCGTGGCAGCGGAGTGATTAGGGCGCTCGCCTGCTGTGCTCCAACGATGCGGGATCGAATCGCAGTCGCTGGGTTCGGTAAGGAGGGGCACGCGGATAAAAACATTAAGAGCTTGACGCGGTCCCAACCCCTTCCAAGTAGCAGAAAAGTGAGATGACGGCCTGTCATGCACAAATATATAAAAAGCCAAACGCATTATATACTTTCAAGTCATTCACTAGCCATTTGAGAAAAAACGCTGCAAAATAAAAAAATTATAGCTAGTACAAAATTTCAACCATGTAATCAGAAGTGATCAAGACAATCTGTACTTCCTTTCTATCGCCTCTTGGTCAATGTTCCCATGCCTGTATGCATCTTCATAAGTCGTCTCGCCACATTGTCACCCACCACGACCCTCTGTCTACTCCTGCTCCCCTTTCCCTGAGCAGAGTAGCATGCCAGACGTTCAACATTCCGGCCGACCTCTCTGCCTCCCCACGCATTAAAGTAATGTTCAGCACGAGCAATTGCAAGGAAAAAAAAATTGAGGCATATGCTAATTTTTGAGCAAGGTATGCTCACCCAACCGCTTGAAAACACAGGTTTGATTGGAATAAGAATCGAATTCTCTAGATGTTAACATATTTAGCAACGAAAGTAGAATTTAAGGCTAAATATTTCCACAGAGTGTGTACAGGTTGGCGTCTTTATATCTAGTCTGACGAATGATATTATTTGCTGGTTGGCGATCAATACCATTAATATTAAATAGAATAAACATTTTCTAACGTGGCATACACCTGTCATTGCACCAACAAAAACATGAGACATTTTATATTGCAAACACAAAGCATTGCGCAGTAAAAACACTGAATGCGATATGCGCTTCGCATGGCTCTTTGCTTACTGTCTATAGAACTGGCATGCCCTGAAGCATAACAGATGCAATCTTATCAGCGTGTTTGTCAGCGATTGACTGGAAATCTTTCTACATCGTTACTGTGCAAAGAACGGAAAGAAGGAATAATAGAACTCGACATATTTAGCCGGCGAATTACTTGAGCACAATGTTCTATACAAAAGAACTTTTTTCTCATACAACAAAACACTGTTTTTGCAAATCAGCATTTTATTTAAAGCAGCTGGTCATGTGAAATAGAGCTCTTTGAAATAACAACAGATATCCACGACAGTAATCACAATTTAGAGCAGAAGCTATGTTTACTAACCTCGAGAAAGCCTTTGACCATGTTGCACATTAATGACTACTATACATAAATTAATCAAAGTAACATTGATCTCAGTGTATATAACTGCATGGGTTGAAGAACTACAAATGCCAAAGTGATAGCTAAAATTAAAAAAATTTCAAAATGCATTTCAGGCCATACATGCAGGAGTTCCTCAATGTTCTGTCTTGGGGCTGACATCCTATACCGTCGTTAGTGATGGCTCCCTTATATCACCTCTCTACTTCATATTTGTACTTTCTTCCCTTGTTTTGATTCCTGCCTTGTTAACATGCGATGGCAATGATTTGATAGTTTTACGATCTTTTTATGGCCGCTACCTCCATGTAATGCCCATTTGAGCCCATGGGCTGATAAACGTATCTATATTTATTATTTGTTCACTTATTACCACGTCAAACGAAAATGCGAAGCTTTGAAGAAGGCACAAGTGGTGTAGTGCGGAAACCAAGAGTGAAAGCTCTCGAGGTTGCACAGCGGAGTTATAAAAAACACTTGGCACATATTGTGAAGGGGATGCGAAAATATGCGAGCGAGGCATTGCAGTCAACTTTTGACCATGACATTGCTCTATTATTGCCTTGAACACATTACAATTTAAATTCCCATGACGGTGTTCATTCTCTCGCATTTTTATCCTTCAAATTACGCCTTTAAAGTTTGTGACATTGATGATTCCAGCTCTAAGCGCACTAATTACTCAAGAAATTAGAATGGCTGTGAGGCCTTACACAAATCCGGTCTTGCAATCAACGTAATTCACTTGTGGTACTGTATTATCCGGGGCGTGCAAGTGTCCTGCGATCAACCGAAGCAGTACTTTGCCTGATCAGGTTGGCGTGTTCAAGCAGAATTATGAAATTTTTTTACCCTTGCGTAGGTTACTCTGTATTACCAAGAAATATATTAAAATATTGGATTAAGCCACGATGCAACACTGGATAACCAGCCTGAAGCTCTGCCGAGATATGTTCAGATGTTACCTCCAGTAGCGATGCAGGTAGAAAATTGCCCAGTTCATTTTCCCTTTCGATTCCTCCAATCGGTTCAGCGTCAGGTAGACTACTAGCAGCCCCCTGGAAATAGCGAGGAAGGCGAATTAATCACTGAAGCAATTCCACAAACAACAACGTAAACCATCTATGGTAGGCCGCTCAATTGTGTTTAAAACAAGATTTTTTTTTTTTGCAGCCGTTTGCATCATAATTTGTATTTATAAAAACTGGGTTGAATAAAGTTTATGTGCGAAAAGCCGCCTGAGTTCGTTGATATGTTCACTGCAAACTGTTGAAAGAGCCGTGCGGAAACTAGCGGATCTCTTGTACGGCATTCCATACAATTCCCCTAGATTTTGTTGATGTTCAGTCTACTTTCATCTGTTTAGTTCAATGCTATGCTTCACCTTAAAATCAAGACCTCATTTGGTAAGTTAACTAGGCAATTCCAAATATTAATCAGCAAAGCTTCAGAAACGAGCAGAAGCAGTTACGAGGCACAAAAACGACGAAGAGAGGCGTTTACTACCGACTAAAATTAATTATTTCAAAAAGCACAATATGCAGCCAACTTTTATTGCAGCCGACTCCGCAAAAATAGCATATCATGGACACTATAACGCAAGGAAAACAACCTTCCAAGTTGTCAGAGCGCGCGTAATTATTGTTGCGAGCTAGCTCTCTGGCGGTTCCTTATCGTTCCATCGGCAGTCGCACGAAAAGCCCAGAGATGCCCAGGAAAGAGGCTGACGAATCCTCAGAATACAAGCTTTAGAGGGCATGGCAGGACCATTTGCACATGTTAGTTTCAGCTTCATGTCTGAATCATATTCTTGCATATTTTACGTAAAATTTTGCACATTCGTTAGGAATACTCTTCGCCTTAAATTACTGTATTTTTTCCCGCTGCAGTTTTTTACGCCTTTTAAGCAGTAGAGAGTACAACTTCAAAGGGAAATTTCGGAGGTTCTTCTACATTTGCATATTGTGGTAAAAATGTTACTATAGGTTTTCTTCTCCGCCCCAACGCGTTCTAACAAATTTGGGCGCTGTACGATAATTTATTCACCCGCCACTCGATTTTAAAATGTGCAGCTTTTTTGGCTTCGGTTCAGACCATTTCTGCGGGAAACACTGTGATTTTTGACGTCGCAAACATTACACCCGCGGTTTTGTCCGCTTCCCACATGATCATGAAATTTTAGGGCCTGTATTAGGCTATAACAGGTATTTTATGCACTGAGCCATGATTTCCAGATTAATTTCCATCATCCAACGACCGTGCGAGTGTTTTTCTGGTCATGAGACCAATTTTGGTTTCCATTTGCTTTCTTTCATTTCAAAAATAGTAAATTTCGAAAAACGGTTTTTGTGTGAAAATCGGGACACACGTCGAGGAATGTAATGCATTCAAATAGCTCGAAAGTATGAAAAAACCACCGGAAAAAAATTTAAGCTTGGGTATAAAATCAATCTACCTTCTTAAAAAAAAGACGAGAAATCGTGTGACCATCAAACTTTTCGCACTAATTATCCATGTTAGCGGCTTCCACTTGAGCTAACAAGAATGGATTTCTGCCCTATCTTAAAATAACAATTTTCTCCTCTCTCATCATGCATCGTAAGAGAAGCTTCCTAAATTATATTTTTCAAGCGCTATCACCCTAAAATGTTCACATATTTTATAATAAGACTATCTGCAGGGAGTTTTATTATAATATCGGAAAGTTTCAGCCTAATCGGTTCGAAAGCTGTCGACAAAATGTACATCAGTTCAAATTTTCAAAACGTTATTTTGAGAAAAATGAATTTTGCGCTTGCGCATTTACAACATTAGTTCAAATATGTCCAAGAAAAAATACGCAGACTTGATTGCTTTTTTGGTACCTTTCCTGAAGCCTGCTTTGCGTTAATTTTCTTTCTTAAACTGGATTGCTCTCGGCGATTGTGAACTCAGCGCTTTCAACGCGTTCCTTATAGGCCCGGGTGAAAAGGACTTCACAGAATACACCTGGTTTGATGCCAGAGGTTTTTAAAACATCCCTACGTGCTACTGCCATCAATATAATACGTCACAGCGTCAGCGTCGCAAGTGGTAATTTTGAACGTGTTAGTACCGAGAAATTTATCAGGATAACGGCACCAGATCAGCTGCTTCTTGGATTCATTGCTGTTTTGTGCCCTGCCTTGGAGGCACATGGCAAGAGGCATGACGAGGGTAATTCCTGAAAGATTGGCTGAATTTTTTCGACTATAGCCGTTGGCAGGTTGTTTAAAATGTGGCGGTATTCCTAGAGATTACAATAAATACTGTACTGTTGCGACCACACCATTATGAGAAAGAAGCGAGCTCTTCGGCCTAACGGCTCTTCGCACAAATATTCGTCTTCCACGTAAACTTTGTCAGCGCTCTAGCCACGATTAAGCACAACAATCGGCGCAGTAAGGTTGAAAGCAACGGCAAGTGTAGAAAATCACCACTACAATTGCCGAGCGCTACAAATGCGCTGCAGAAAAGTTATTGGAAACGTTTCCAGATACAACTAATAAGGAATTGCAGAAGGTGAATATATTAAACATTTCTAGCAGTAGTAATTAAAAATGCATAAATAAAAAAATTGTTTAAAACACCAGACATAAAAACCACCGTGTGCTTCTCTTTTTAATACCACGAGGCGCTGTTTTCGGTTTCTTTTTAATTGGCTTGGAGCAATCCTCCGCTCTCCCAGCTCCATTGCTTTTCTTCTCATAGAGTGTACTATTTTTCATTAGGATAAACAGAACATAAATTTTTCAGCCGAGTTTTCCTACCATAGGCACTTAAAGGTGAGCACGCATGAAACAAAAGAGTGCAAGAGAATCGGCACTCTGGCCAACCCAGTATATATGTTAGAAAGCTCAAGTAATTACGTGCCTTGCACCTGTGCTTGACTGTTTTTTTTTCGCAGTTTCTATTTCCGCTTCAGAATTAGTTCGAATAGAATCTCGTAAAACCAAGATTTCGTGTCAGTTTATTCCCTGTCACCGTAATTGCGTTGCACGCATCTTTGTATCGGAGCTTCGCTGTCACGCGCTAGAATTTTTCGCGAAGTTGCTGTCTAGACAATTCACATAAAAAATCATCCCGCGAAGAGAACCTAGCATATTCTTTGCGTCTACACCACATATTTACTTCAGACGGATTGCAAAGGATGAGCACACACGTGTGCTCATCCTTTGCAATTTTTCTAACGACTATAATTATCAGGAAAAAAATTGTTCTCTGGTCACCATACGAGGAAGAAAGTTAATGAATATCATTTATTAATAAGCTCCCATCGCCTGTTGGCTACACACACGCACACCCACACACACGCACGCACGCACACACTTCGCGTTCGACTTTTACTCGAACAATTTGCGCGCAGTTCTTGCAAATCGCCCACATAATGATATATAGATGATACACAATCGTATAGCAGCATGAATAGAGACAATATAACTGCAGAATACAGGTCTACATTCCTGTAACTTTAAACTTTGCACTGATAGCATTGCACTCTTGTTGTAAACGTGCTTCTTCGAAGTGGAGTGCAGTCTCACTGCGGAAATCCCTTTTTTTTTTTTTTTCAAGCGCCAGACGTCACACGAGGATCGTGTTTCATACACTGCGGTAGAAACTCACTGCGTAAGGTAAGCGATCGGACCATAGATCACTGCGCAAGCGATCTACCAGAACTACTTCCAATTATAAGAAATGAAACGCCTCAAACTGCCAATAAAACTGTGCCATGATTTCTTACGTTAAAACGAAGAATGTGTCCACGACAAATACCAAGCTGTACACAAACTGCGCTGCTGCATTATTGGCAGCCATCCGTGCTATATCGTCCCGATTTCCTGAAATAATAAAGAACAGCAGCTCAGTATTCACATTTCTCGCTTGCAGCGAGTTTTGAAAAAAATCGTGAAAAGCAAGCGCTGAAATTCCATTGAACTTTCTATGCATAAATATAAGGTATGTATACGTGCACAAGTAGCGCTTGAAGATTTAGTAGCATGCAGGTATAGCGCATTGCTTAAACTAAGAAGGCGTAAAGGCATTTTGTCTCAAACTGCACGACCAGCGTAAATGTAGGATAACTTGATATCAGATAATATTGAGTAAGTTTAACAGCCGGCAAACGTGACAGGTATTTTTTTAGGATATAATGAAATGCATTTCGGAGCTCTCTGATCAAGCAATGCATTTTGTTTGCTTTTTTTAATTCGCATAATTACCGATATAGACAACGATGTCGAAAAAGCCCATTGTAGTGAAAATAATTTGACATATACGAATCATCCTGCAGCGCTTTTTGCTTCAAGTGCTGACTTCCCGTCTGCAGCAGTCTTGACAGAGTACGAAGCTTGGCATGATATCACAGCTTTTATTGAGCAGCCCGTGACTCCAACACTGCCACCCGCGCTGTGCTGCAAGTCGTGCACGTCCACACTGGTGGTGCCCATACCCTAATACTTTGGTAGTACCGAACGCGTGAGGCGCTGTAGGGACTTTACACAAGTGACTGCAAATTTTAGCTGCCGGAACGATGCGGTGACCGCCTGAAGCCATATACTTGGCGACGCAAGGTACGAAGGCGACGGGCTTTGCTTACAGCTACTGATGCCACACGTATACGATATGCAACAAGACATGGCTGCAGTGCTGGGTTGCTCGGTGGGGGCAGCTTTGTTTTCCAGACTCCTAACTGCATAATGCAAAACAAAAGCAATAATAAAAACCTCACCTTTGTTATATATTGCGGATTTAATTAAATATATGCACTGAAGAAGCTTTTAGCCAATCTATATTTACGAGGTGCTTAGAATTGTAATGGTTCATAGGCATTTGCTCCCAAAACGCTTTATTTTGTGCAATTCCTGTCTGGTTTTCATGGAACTGTTTCGATGTATGGATAATGAGGAAGCGAGAGTTGGCAGTTTCTTCGCCTAAACCGTGGTCAAAAATAAAGTTAAGGAGCACTGAAGTGTTGATTTAAGAATATGAAACAACAGTGGTTATGGCTCCCACCTGTGGTTCACTTTGTAGATCCTCATTCGCTGGCACGCACTGCAATGCTAGCGTGTCTCGAAATACTCATTCGAATACAGTCAAAAGGTACGACCCTTGAAAAACCACCCACGTAAGTATTAAGTTTCAAGCAAGCGGAACGAACGTGCCTACCTGGCCAAGGGGCAGCGTGTCTGACGCGGGATCCAACTTGGTGCCGGTGGGCTCAATTTTTATCTCCCTCTCAAAACTCACAAGAGCTACCCAAATTGACAGCTTCTGACAATTCGGCCAAGCCAAATGCCATCCTGTGACGTCACACAACCCGCCGGCCACTCAGTGCCCACTCATGTCACCCGCCAACTATGTATACCTCCCAGGGGAATTCTACTAATTTTTCTCTCACGCATCAACGCCGAAAAAGCTCGATTTTCTACAGAACGTGCCCTTTAACGCTAACTACAAGCGCAAATACACATGACGTCACCGACCAGTAATAGCGTCTGCAATTGCCTAGGTTCATGAGCCACTTGAGCGTGCTGGACGGAAATTTCAGCAAACCTAGATCCTCAGCAACGGAACTAGTGACAAAGCTTTGCGGCCATCGTCGGGAATTATCGCCTCCAGCGAATAGCGCTTTACGATTATAAGGTGCCGTGAAATAGTAATGGGTCATTAACCTGGTCCTTTGGCAGCTGTGGAATATCTTCGGAGACTTCCTAGTCCCATCCGCCAACCCATAACTTTCTGCCGTCAGCCGACGTGTCCCCTGCCTTCTCTTTGAATCAGACTAGTCACCCTTAGCGACCATTGGTTATTGTGCTACCACATTATATGCACTGCAGATGATGATGACCGAGAGATTTTCACTTCGTTACAACAAAAAGTCCACTTTTACTCAAAGCAAAGCTGTTAAGGGCCACCCACATGGAGCGAACTTCCAGGGCGAACTTTCGGCCTACAAAAGGGCGATACAACGCCGACTCGCAGTCGCGCCGTGCTGTACCACATGCAGCAAAAAAGGAGCTGTTTCGTCAGGCGCGTTGACACCCGAGTGAAGAAAATGCGCGAGCCGGCCCGCTTCAACAATGTGCACTCTCCACACTGAATCATGTTTCAAGAGCAACACATAAATTAGGCACTGTCTAGAATGCCGTACGGCGGCACAGCAACAGCGTATTGCGAGTCCATTTCGCCTTTGCAGCATGGTTTGCGCCAATGTTGAGCGGAACGTCGAAAAAGATCCGGCCTCAGCTACTCATCACGCCTGAGCTCTCACAAGTATCGTACAGTCTGTGAGGATGAGGTTACAGGGGTGGTGTCCAAAGTACTTCGCGGGGTATTCCCAAAGATAAGGAACAGCCCATAATAATTTTTGTGTGTTTGGAGCGATGCTACTGATAATGCTGCCTGTAGAGCCCGGCGGGCCGCACCTTCTAGTTGAGCTGCCGCAAGACGGTACCGCTCCCCTGCCAGCAATCATGAAGCCCACTTTTTCTCTAATAATGTCATCAAAACTCAGATGAAAGAGTTGCAGATAAAATGTTCAAAATATTACCCAAAATTTATCTGCAGTTTTGTGAAAACAATGTCAGGCGCTAAGGTTCGCGAAATAAGTGCTCTCAGAAGTCGCCCTTACACTTTGAACGCCGTAGCCAAAAGAATAACAAAGCACGAGTACCCTTTCATTGAGAGCGCATACAAGTCTAAAGAGAATGTCATGTCGTCACCATCCGTAACAGACCAGATACACCAACTGCAAAACGATAGCCCCCCCCTTGTCTACTAAATTACAGCTGTTCCGTGCCAGCTGCGGCCTCCTTTATCTTGTAGATTTCCTTGCCTCATCTGCCTGCGCGACCCTCTGCAGCCGCCTTGCTGCGTTTTTCTTGCCTGGAATCCACTTTGCTATCTTAAAGGTTCCATCAGTTACATCCTTTCCGCATAATGTGCCTGCACAGTTCATTTGTTATGCATCTGGACGAAGGTATTAACTCGAAATTGTTAATATTACCTTCAAAGGAAGAAATGTCTGCCCCAAAAGCACAAATGTAAAATTTTGGGGCAATGGTTCTTGCTTCCCCTTCGGTTTCATGTTTGCATCGTATTCCGGAGATACAGCCGCAGGCTTACCGGGACTTATAAATCCATTCCTCCATTTGTGCCTTTGTTTCCGGCCAGGGCCTTTCGTGACCTTCTGTGTATTTTTTTTTTTTTTTCGCGCTACATCATAGGCCGGGATTCCGGCTTCTTCTATCCCGTGTGAGATCAGTCCTGACTGAGTAATCAAGCGCTTCTTGAAGCAAATATATTTATTCGGACGTTATTTTAATTCCATCAATTTATTCGCTAAACTACGACTGTTATCGCTGTTACTATGGCTATTCATTTGTATAACTCCAGTTTGTCGAAAAGTCAATTATTGCTTTACTTACGGAACGCCAGCTTTTCTTCAGCGTAAAGAAGTGTGTGGCCAAGTATGATCAAGTTCATGGATAAAGTGCGAATGCCGTGAATGACGCTTAAGGAATCTTTACGTGGGATCCCCACGGTGAATAGTTTTTCAGCGTTTGTTACCAGCGAAAACGACAACAGGATGCGGTTGCCGTGTTCATCTGCAAAAGAGAAAGCAAGAATGCAGTCAGGAAATGCAGCAACAGTGCAGTAACGACAACAACTCCCTAGAAACCTCTTGCCACGTGCCTGTAGAAAGAAAAACAACTCGTTTTTCCTTCCTCCAAAACTCCTTTTAACCTGCCTGCCCCCCCCCCCCCCCCCCTTCCTCTGGCAGCGATGCTTTAATCTCTTGTTTCCCATTTCACAACGGCCCCTTCCGCAACAATGTCAAATGTTTAATCTTACGGAGTTAATCAGTAATTCCCACCATATTGTTCAACGACTTGCCGAAACCTAAAAAACCAAAAGAAGCACACTATACGATACATGTATTTACATAGACCCTAATATATATATAAGACCTGATATATCGAAAGCGGACAGTGAAAATGGCTAGAATCTATAAATCTTTGTCTCAAATTGCCTATTCAGTAAAAGGTTTACTGCGCTTTTCAGAAAACATGCCTTGAATATATGATTACCTATTGCTTAGCATTAAAGTTAAGAATGAAAGGTTCTACGACTTCAATCAGGCTTGAGATATCACTAAGATGAAAGAACTTAAGATACATAGAAATAGCTGTAATAAAGAAATCGGGAAAGCTAAAAGTGACTACCATGGAAAACCTTTTAGCGTTGTTAAGCATGATTCCAAGTCTATACGACGCGAGGACTCAATCAGGTTCTTGGCCATTCATCTGTTCGTGGCCCGATAGTGAGTTAAAGATCAGAAAAGTTAGTATCTGCTCCTGCTTTGCTGGATGGTTTTAATGACTACTTTACAAAACTTACCTCTACCAGTAATGCATAATCAGGTTGAGCATCTCATTCAAAAATCCTAGTAGTATTTTCCTCAGTCCTGTGACCAACAATGAAGTGTACTTAACGTTTATAGAACTAAAAACCTCAACCAGATCGGATGTCCACAATGCAATTTAAACAGGTAAAATGTGTCCTTGATATTATATCACCTGTTCTAACGCACATATTTAACCTGCGTATAAGCTCTCCAGTCTTTTTCAAGGATATGCAAAAGCAAAAATCAGGACTATTTATAAAAAAGGGGATCATAACTTTCTTAATAACAACCGGCAGATTTGCATCCTTGGTTTTCTAAAGAGTTAGGAAAACGGCGCTTTAATCGAAATTTCAAACTTTTGATCTACAACTTGCCTTGATATAGACCAAACAATATATATTTTAAGAAAGGTAGGCGACAGGGAGTATATACCGAGGGTATGCTTAGGCTTCACCAAGGCATTTGATTGTATGAACCAAAATCTGCTTCTTGAAAAACTAAAAAACAGTAATCGCGGAATATATCCCTTGAAATATGTTGAGCTCAATGACTGCTTCAAGTTTAATTCGTACGTACTTGGGGGTTGAACAGCGCAGCATTTTAAAGCCATTTTTGTTTAATCTATAGGTAAACGACATCATAGGGGTGGATGCGTAGGCTATAGTTCGTCATCTACCCTTCTTTCTTTCCAGCTGCTATTGTACAAGAGTTACCAGCTGTCTTTTCTTGCTGCGTTGAAGTTATTAGTAGAGGGAATGCCGTTTCGGAATTCGGCAGTGGTTTATGGCTTTTGGATGTTTTTTTTTGCACGTGCTCCACTGTATGGCAAGACAAGCTGCTTTTTTTACCTTACAGTCTGTTCAGGTCGGAGCAGCTGCTTATTTCACTGCGAGTGACAACCAAGTTGTGAAGCATACTTGGCCTTAGCACAAATCCCTCTCGTGTAGAAACCCTAGATACCATCCCGATAATCATTAGTGTCCAGGACATCTCCTCAGAGTCCCCTAACCCCTCACCAGGATGTACTACGATTCAATGCCGGCTATACGCGCAATACTTATGAGTTGGACTCTCCCACAACTGCAGCAACATTTTGCGACAAGTGCTCAGAAAACCATGTCTCTACACTGTCACACTGGGGTTGATTGCTTCTCATACTGTAGTTTCACGCAACGATGTGGGGTATCGCCTCTTCGCGAACTCCGCAATACCTCGGTCTTATCCACTCAGGGGGATAGTGTCGTTATCCGCTACAATCAAGAAATTAACCTTCACTATGACAACAAAAGGGAAACTCTTGGTACACTTCCTGTTACTGGCAATTATCTGATCGCCACGCAACTGCTAATTCTTCGACGTGTACACGTATTTGCACTCCTCATTTCTACTCGTTCTTCTGTTTCCTCTGCAGTATCCAACACTTCCCCTCATGCACCAATTACCCCGAATCTTGCGGTAATTTGGAACACCTCTTTCCTCCATTCCATCTCATTTCCCACATCCTTCTACCCCAGCAGGGCGGGCATGGCCAAAGTCGGGCCAAGACAGCTGGGGGACCATTTGGATTCAGTCACCTTTACCCACGATATATTCCACGCTGTAATACTGCACTCTAGCAGTGATTTTTTTTTTTTTGCCTCTTTCCCTTTCAGTACTTTGAATGATTTGTTTTTGTTTCTCAAAATCAGCTACCCCAAGGACTCGGATTTCGTTTCTTGGCGCTCTGAATAAGACCTTTAAAATATCTCGGCGGACCGATCGGTTGATTGACTGAATGATTAATTTGTTGATTGATTCCTTACCTTTAGTGAGGTCAGGAAGGAGCTTCTTCTCTAGCTGCATTTTAGACGTCCCTGGACGATCAAGGTCGTATACAAAAGAAGGCTCCCTCGAAATTAGGCACCGCTTTCTAATATCGTAGGCCGTGGCACCAGCAACCAGCATAATGTATGAAACCAGAAAAAATCTAAAACAAAAAACCATGAAGTTCCAACATTTGGCCAAGTGCAGTTAGGGGCTGTCGCAGTATATAGCAGTGGCATCGCATGTAAACAACCGCAATTTCTTTTTCTTGAATACAAGGACCGCGGTCTGGGTAGCTGGAAACGCAAGCACACTGCACGCACGCATGCACAAAAGGACTTACTCTTAGAGATAAAGCCTATTTCAAGAAGATCCTGGTTTACCGAGAAGGAATATATATATATATATATATATATATATATATATATATATATATATATATATATATATATATATATATATATATATATATATACCTTTGAAGTAAGGGAAAATCGGGGCTCGTTATGATACACGAATGAAAGAAGCCAACAGTCGGCGAGGCCCAAGAAGGTTGGACAGCCGTCAATGTAGCTTAGTTAAGAGCGCCGGGCGTGATATTCGGAGATCGTGGGTTTGGTTCCCGCCATCGACGAGTTGTTTTTCCTTCTACCTTGCATTTAATAATCTTTCTCCCTAATAAGATTGCAGTACTATTTCAGGTCAGTAGTAAAATTAAAAAAAAAAAAAAATCTCCGACGGTTTTCTTGGCCTCGCTGACTGTTGGCTTCTTTCATTCCGGTATCATAACGGGCCGCTCATTTTCAATTCATATTTCTGCTTAATACCTTGCGAGAGTCTCTCTCGATTGTGGTAGTCTTGAAGGCATAGGTGTAATGCAAGAGGGTTCTCACACAGCTACCACCCTCACATGTTGATCACGTTCCACGTGTCACTAGCGGTAACACAGGGTGTTCCACGTCCGCCGCTATGGAAGAGGATGGCGCTGGTGAACACTCTCAAGGCTCGGTTACAGGCAAGATTAATACCAAAAAAAGTAGCGGGTTGGACAGCCGTCAATGTAGCTGAGTTGGTAAGAGCACCGGATGCGATATTCGGAGGTCGTGGGTTCCATTCCCACCATCGGCGCGTTGATTTTACTTCTACTTTGTATTTAATTAACCTTCTCCTTATGATGATTACAGTAATAATTCAGACCGATTTGAAAAATAAAAAAAAAACGATTATTAAATCCGGGGGTTTTACTTCTCCCTTATATACTTATATAAGCGCCACAAAGACGTCTTTCTTTACTGTTGTGTCGTCTTTCTGGCGCTTATATAAGTTTACGTGCATGAATCAACTAGCCCCGCAACGCCCATTACTTCTGATACACATTCCACAGAGCTTTTTGCTCTTTTGTCCTGACATGCACTTCAAAATTACTGTGTTGGAGCCCATGTGCATGTGACATCCGATTTCCAGTCAGTTAGTTGCGGACAGCCATTGGTTCTTCCTTGCGACGACGCAATAATGAACGGACCTCCACCCGAAAAGCACGCTACGACGTTACCATTATGCTTTTGCCGCTCACTTCACATCCTTCTAACATTCTGAACTGAGGGACAGGTAGGTTTCCTTTTTATCTTCATAATGACACTGTAGAGGTTCACCTACAAGGTCGCTTACACTTAAATATATGGTATGGCAACCAGTTTGCCTTCGAGCCGGTTGCCTTCAGGCTCGGTTAAGTCTGTTACAAATAAATGTCTGACTTTAGCGGAGCGCCACCGAAAGGCTGTGCCGAGGGAGAAATATATGCAGTGCAGAATTAGAACGGACATACAAAGGACGCTCTCTAGTTTACGCTTCATGCAAGCCGCAGTTTGCGGGTAATTTTGGCTTGCGCATTCGTGCAGCTTTCCAGAAGACACCAGTACAAGTTTGTGTTAGTGAGGATAAGATATTCGGGGGGGGGGGGGGGGGGGGGCGAATGTGGTGTCAAGCCGGATAAGTAGATGCTTGTTTTCGATGTCGCATTGTCAAGTGACTAACCTGCCAAGAAGGTACACCTGAGCCCCAGTGGAAAGGAGCAGTCAGTAACGGAGAATTTCATACAGTATTGAACAAAAATATTTATTATTTTTAAATTCTTGTATAAATTTAAAAATCTGAGTATAAACCACGATTTTGCTATTTGCGAATACATTCTGATGTGCCTCGCCATTGTGGCGCAGTGGTTACTGCGCTTGAATACTGTTCCCAAGGATGCGTTGTTAAAAAAGCAGAACCAAACAACCAACCAACCAGAGGATGTTTACCAACTCGACCAACAAAGTATATTGGTAACCCAAGGCTGCGTGATTGAATCCCGGTCACGGCGGCTGATTTTCATTGGAGGCGAAAAGCAAGGCGCCCGTGTTCTGTGCGATGTCAGTGCATGTTAAAGAACCCCAGATGGTCGACATTTTCGGAGTCCTCCACTACGGCGTTTCTCATAGCCTGAGTCGCTTTGCGACGTTAAACCTCACAAACCAAACCAAACAATTCGATGTAATGATGTCATCCTGCTCTGCTTGGAGTTGTTGTGAACGTAAGTATAAAGTTTTATTTCGCTTCTCTTGTTTGTTCTTTCTTGTGTGCTTCTCATTACGTCCGTTTTCCGCTTGTTCTGTTAGTGTTAACCACTGTAATGGACTTAAAGCAGCATATTCAGGACTTCTCAAGTGGTAAATATTCGTGGCTGCACCTCTAGGATGAAAGACCAAGAGCTTTCAGTGTTTTTTCAAGAAAATGGCAGTAAGAGGCTTTCCCACTTCAGAAGGGATACAGATTTAGAGGGCATTGTTTTTTTTTTTTTTTTTTTTTTTTACATTCCTTGGGACAGGCCACAGCAACTAAGCCTTCGAAAAAAAAAATCTCTCTCTATCGACCTTTACGAGCGATTGCCCTCTGGCATCAAGATGAAAACGGCTTCATTGTCTCTGAGATTGCATGTGCCAAGTGAAGACGTTCACGCCGAGACGAAAGATGACTTACGTTACGAGGACGAGGGTCAGGTTTGAGACGTATGGCTCCTTGCTGGGTGAACACTGTGTGTGCGTTGTATTCTTACCGGCGGCGACTCCCTGTAACACTGGTGCACATGAATAAAAAAAGGGTGTTGCAGCACAACAAACTCTAGGAGGTGCTCCGCAGTCGTTTCTAAACCATGCATTGTGTTCTTTCAGAGTTACATTCGATCCCAGGATATTTCAGACACGAAGTTGATCCCGAAACAGTTTAATAATCGATAATTTGACGTATCAGACATGATGATAGGTAAGCAACTTTATAATCCCGAAGAAATGACGTCGCTACCAGTGGCGTGCTACCCGCCAGCATACCGGAAGCCCACCGGCCGCCGGGGGTGCGGCCACTCACAAAGCTTACGCACTACCACTACGAGGCTCAGTCCTCGCCAGACGTTGAAAAGAAGGGCACACTGGACTCGTTTCCATGTGCCGTTCCTTGGGCGCGAGCTCCCGCAACCAATATGTAGCAGAGACAGGCCGGAGCATCGGAGTTGAGACTGCTCGCCTCACGCGCGGCACGCCACAAGTGCCCAGGAATTGGAGCTTAAATCAGACCTCCAGTGGACGGCGTATCGAGAAGGCCCATCGCGAATCAAAAGAGGTCTTTTGATACTGGTACCTTTAACCACAATAATATTTCAGTTTAAAAGTTCAGGAGTACATGTAGGTCTGCCTAGGTGCAGTAAAGCGAAAGCATCTCGAGTTCTGTCACGTACCGCCAGAAGGATTCGCCTGACAATATGCCAGCGAACCGTGGCCGCACTCGGCAAGGCGTATGTGCACGGCGTATTTACCTAGGTTAAATCAAGGAGCGACATAAATGCAACTTCATGAAGACGACGATGTTCAACGCACAGCGCGAATGTTTTGCAGTTTTACACGAGCCGTGATCGGCTGCGTCCATAATGATGTAGCGTCCTCGTTCCTAAGCCCTGGAGGCTCATCCGTTCGTTCTGGCGCGGCATCAGAGCACAGTGGCGGTAACAATTTATCTTTATTGACTAGTTCGCGTGACGCTCTGTACGCAAATCTTGTCCACGCCACTGATCAGTTAAGAAATGATTTCGCATTAACATCAGGGCAGCGTTGATATCCGCGTCGACTTCAGCAGCGAAGCAGTTAGCGCTAGAGCTGCCGGAAACCTTCGGTGAGCTAGGCTGGCTTCCTCGCGCAGCAAACTTGTCACGCGGTCTTACAGCCTAAGCGCAGTCAGCAGGTGGCAAGTACTGGGCAGCTTACCCTGCTCATGGCGCAGAAAGTGATCCTCGGAGAGCTCTTAAGAGAAGCGCCTCTAGCAGGGACACGGCGAACAGTTCGATATATCGGATATCCTCTAAACGGGATTTCGATAAACGCAAACTCTGTTCTATACTTGTGCATGCATTTTTCAGTGGAATATTGTGAGAGCATACAATGTAATTAATCATTCGATATATCCGGGTTCGATATATCCAACATCGACTGTAGTCGCAGAACACCTGGCAACATTCGTCGACCAGCTTGCACTTTCAAGAGGGTTGGTTATTTCTTCAAGTGCAAGATACATTAATACGATGGCAATTTGCTGCAAGAACGGCTTCGCTCTTGGTCACGCCTGAACAACTCAAGCAACATGCCTGCTCAGGCAGATGATGCAGGAGCTGCTGCTTTTTGTGCGTTGAGTAGTTTAGGTGGGAGTCAGGGAACTCGGGTGCCCCATTCCGGTATATGAAAACGAATAAATGAACAAATTGCTCTTTCTGTCGTACGAAACAATTCAGACGTCTGCTGCACAGTCAACACTCTTTCAAGCGCAATCGAAAGTTTTCGAAAATTCCTACGAATTACGTGGAACCCGCATCAAACAGCACCTATTTAATTTGTGTTATATTGACGGTACACAAGTGTCAGAATAAATTAGAAGTTATAATAACAGGATTTCACTATTTTGTAATGAAGATATTAGTTATTTAGGCAAACCAGCCACTGACTGAACTCCACGCGTACAAAATTAGGTGAGCAAGAATGTGAAAAATAAATTCACTGGTTTACTTTTGAATTTTTCCACTGTGCCTCCTAGTGCTGACAAGCAATATTTGTTCAAAAGTGATATATTTTTATGTGGGTCACAGCGGGCACCTTCTACGTGCCGCATCATTTTTTTCCTGCTAGTGAAATATGTTGGAGTACCTCGCATAGCAGTCAACACAGCGTTTCTCCTACAATGAATTTAAGCTGTCCACGAAGTGCGCTCTCAAGAGTGTGATCAGAGTAGCCTACTAATTGAGATGTCTATTATTCATTTTTTCTAGAGATAAACACGGTTGGAATCAACTTTGGAAATAATAAAATTTTTCAGAATTTACAGGTTTTAGAAATTAAATATTAAACATAGAACGCAACAACTCCAAAAATATTTTTTCTAATTCCAGACGGAGCTCAATTTGTGCAAAAGTGTGCAACTGATGGCTAATAAATAAATGCGTGCATCCTTCATGAATTCGAATATAAATGGGAAAGCTGACATCAAAATAAACTACCTTAAACTCGACGAAGGCAGGCTTAAGGCGGGAGAAAGAATCGGCCTAAAGTCACATACGTTATCAAGTGGCCTCTAAAACTTTTTCTGATGCAGCTTTTCTTATGGCTCAATCTCGTACTATATTACGCGGGCAGAAGCGCAAAGTTTTGGTTTGCGTAAGGCAGTAAACGGCTTCGGTTTCGTGTACTCACGACGGCTGCCGAGGACATCGATGTCGTCTTCAGTGCATGTCGAGGGAACGCATATCCCGAAGCTGAGCGTCTTGTCTCGTATCTTATTCCACAAGAACTCCGGCAAAGGCTGCATTGGAAACAGACAATATTTAAGTGCCGAGCAGAACCAGTGTCTTTTCAGAAACCCCCCATTAAGACCGGTGCTGTGATTGCCGACAAATCATTGGAGATGCAAGCTTTTTCTAACCAGGGTGTAAGGGTAGATTTTGTCTGAAGCTAAAAAGAATTGCCAGGCGTTATGAACCAGACAGATGACCCCACATGGTTGTCAGACTCGGAAACAGGGCATTTACACGAAATTTTGCACCGCGAAGTGAAGTTATATTATGCTGAAAACTAATTTTCTTATTTTTTCTAAACCTTCATTTCCTTCCGAAAAGCACCCTATACCTGGCCTCCATCTCCTGCTCCTGTCCATGGCATACCTCGATGAAAAAGTTGCCACCTATAGAAAGCTAACGTATTTAAGTGACGGGACTCCCGCTGACTTTAAGAAGTTACAGCACAATGAATGTTAGGAGACGAATTCGATGTTTTCTGCTACGAGCACAGATTACAAGCGAATCTATTCCGTATATTGGCTCTCCGCACAACTAATACAGAGGACATATAGTATAGTGAGGCCGCACAAAAATAATAAAAAATAATGTGCCTCCGCCCGTAATATAAGGGACAGTACAAATACTTGCGGAAGCTTTGGTTGGCTAGTTAAACAACAAGCAACGTTGCGCAGCTCGCGAAAACTAAATCTGCATATATGTCATACGGATTTCCAGCAGCTTCGTAGCGTGCTTGAGAGAAAGCTGAAGAACACCAACGCTTTCTAAAGGTTCCGCAGAGCGAGCTTGCAGACTTCCGCGAGCAGAAGAATTAAGAGTTGAAAACTCTGAAGAAGTTGCATGTTGTCATAGCGGTCCCCACCTCATGTTAGAGGTGTTGCCTTGCGTTGACTGAAGAACACGTACACTTGTTTTTCATTCAAAACAAGGCAACGCCTCCAACATGGAATCCACAGCGGACCCGGAGGGGATAAGATTGCGATATAGTTGCGAACTCATGCTGGACAATAAACATGCTGAAATACTGATTACAACGGCCACCCACTATTCCGATGTAAGACGAGCGCTGCTCAGGTTGACAAAGAAAAACTGAAAAAGAGAACACAAACACTGAAGCGTAACTTACGTTTAAAGGTTCAAACCTAAGCAGCGCAGGTTTTGCATAGAATCATGTTTCAACCTACCCAATCACAATCAGTTCTTAGTCATTTATTTATTGCTTTACTGAATTGCAATTCGCGCATGGCGCTACGTCATATATATTAAGTGGCTCCCGCTTTAAACTGCCCTTCATTAATAACTTGGAAAATGGAATATTTTCTTCAGAACGCCAGACACTTTCTCTATTGACTGTGTCATGTAGAACGTCTAGGAAGAAGATGGATTAAAAGTAAGAGACTCCCTTCCAAGTCCTGAATCGCCGCACCGGTCAGTTGACACCGCCATGCAGTGAAGCACGGGTCTAAACATTTAATGGAAGGGAAGGGATGGGGGAAGGAAGAAAGAGGGGGGGGGGGGGTGATTTCTTTACTTTTATGCAAAATAGTACATAAATATGCATTCTGAAAATGGGCGTGAAAAAACACGTTATTAATAATATTTTCGCTAACAAAGGATATAATATTGTTCACAAATTATTTCTGTACGATGAATCTGACGATGAAAAAATAGGAGTGGATTAATTTCAAACACCATTAGCCGGTTCGGAAGAAATTAGGAGAAGTGGCGAAATTATTCCCATTTTATGTTATATGTTACATACCCCACTTACAAACGAAGAAAGAGTGGATTTGCATGCATTGAGATAGCTTGATTCTTACGCGAGAAATAATGTTTTACATTTTATCTCAAGCTATATGTAACATCACAAAGCGACATGAGTCGCTTTGGGGCCTTCTATATTGTGCGATAAACCGACATGAGTCTTTTTAGGACGTTAAATAGTACAAATCAAAGAGAACCGAATCTACCTAAAGCAATGGATAGAAATATAACATCACAGTCCTTTCGCCTGATTCGTTTCATGACAGGCAAGGAAAAAAAATCCGCGTCTAGGGAGGGGTATCTCTTGCTTGAAAAAAAAAAAAATTGGAGATTTTATAGCACAAAATCTGAAGAAGATGGAAATACTTGTTTACTTAACAACATTTCTTAGTTCAATTCTACGGCGCTGAAAATATACCACACAGTAAATCGAAAACTCTGCTTTGTCTGTAAACGAAATGTTAGCGCCCAACAGCACGATAAACGAGGATGCTGAAAGCGACCTCGTTCGCAAAGTAAATTGGTTTGTTTAAGGGATTTACCGTCCCAAAGCGGCTCAGGCTATAAGAGACGGCGTAGTGCATGCCTCCGGAAATTTCGAACACCTGTGGTTCCTTAACGTGCACTGACATCGCAATGCACACGGTCGCCTTGCTTGTCACCTCCACCGAAAAGCAGCCGCCGAGGCCGGGATTCGATCCCGCATCCTTCTGCATATAGCAGTTGTCAGCGCTACGCCAATTACGCCGACCAAAGTGCCCGTTTAGGCATTATCTACCTTGACCATCGAACGCTGACGCCGCTATCCGACACCGCGCCCAGCCAAGGCTAAAACGAACTTTCTCACGGCTGTCGCCGCAGCACACGAAACCGCAGAGCAAGATCACAGAAGATCACAGGAGGAGAGAGAGCGAGCCGTCTCTGACGTGCACAGCTGTGTGTGCGTGCGTGTGTGTGACTGGTGCTCGTGTCGGTGGCAGGGATTGGACCTTGGGAAGAGCGCATGTGAAGGTGTGAAATTTTAATACCGAGAGAGTCAGTCGAAGCTGGACCGAGCGATAAAACGGACACGCATCGCAACAGCAGAGTTCGCACAGGCGCGTTCTTCTTGCGGACTGACATTCCACCTAATTTCCTAATGCGACCTCAATAAATTAGTTCTCTTAATTTATTTGAATGCCAGCTAACATAGTCGAGCGCCCTCACCTCTGCACCATCACGGCGAGGCTATTTATTAAGTGGTTTCTAAATATTTTTACCTAAACCACCTCAGTGGTATAGGAATGAGTCTAAACGAATGCAAAGCTCTTAAGAAAACGAATTTATACTTGTGAAATTGGTTGCTTGTGAAATTTTTCGTCGTCTTCTCACCTTCTGCAGAATAAAGTGGCCGAATTTGAGTCCGATTTACGTTGAGACTGAAATTTGAGGATAAGCTAGCGCGGATACCACCGCTAACCTTTGTTCACTTGCCTATACCTGGCTGGGCACCGCTCCCTTCTACTACATAATCTCCCATCCTGCGATAGTGAGAAACGAGGGCATATACCTCTCGAACATGCACGAAAATTGAGAGGAGGTGGTCGCAGTTTAAAACTCGAAATCCTTCATGCACTGTTTTAGCCATATGTATGATTATCAGGTAAATTTAGAGTGATGGATTAATTGTCGTATCTTGTCCAATTTTATTCAAGCAGCGGTTCACTGCATTAGGATTACACTCTAGACATGTTTTGCATCCAAGATTCCTAGTGCTATGGATGTCCGCTAGCACAAATATCATCTGGTGCCCCAAAAGACGGAGCGAGTGCTCACTTAATCCGCGTAGGGATATAACGCGTGGCGCTGCAACAAAGCCGCGCTTGTTTATATTAGTTTATATTCGTAATATCCATAATTAGGCCCGGGCTCACCTGTGGGCTCAGCGGGGGCGATGCGTCATCACTCAATTGGACGTTGAGCAAGCAGTACTGGCTCGAAAAAGGCACATCCGAGACTTGCGGCGCTTGCGACTGCCCTGTCATGGGCAAGGCGTCGATGCATTCCGAGTAGAACCCCAAGAAGCTTAGACCGCCCAACAGGACGCCGCTGTCCACTTTCGCGGAGCCATCAAACACTGCACAGTGAACGTAACAAACTAAGTCGAATGTATATGACAAGCATGAAAAAAAAAAAAAAAAAGAAAGAAAACAGGCTTGTCAGGCATGACGGCGCGGTCAATGAAGGAAACAAAGTCGTGCCGTTATGGATTAAGTGTAGATCAAGAAGCCTGGGCGTTGAGTGGCTTGGTAGGCTTTGCGAAGCCCGGTTTGGGGTAAAAAACATGGTTCGCAAAGAAGGACACTAGGTTGTGCACTATTAGCTGCTATAAGTTTTAGAAAGCCGCCACTGCACCGAAGTAGAGAGCGCGAGTTTCTGCTCGCTCCCCTGCGCAGAAATAAAGCTATTCATTTAAATTGCCTTTATGTTGTGCATGCACATGGTAAAAATGAAGAAGTGCTGAAGAGCTGTCACGCAGAAAGCTTTTGTTTGAACCCGTCTGCGCTAATTTTTTCTCCGTTCAGATAGCTTCTGGCGTTGGCGTTTACGTAAACTGCTGATGCAGCCACGAATGATGTCAATGTTTCCATTACGAGGGCAGAAATATTTAGGTTGCCACTTAGCGAGCAGACATGGAGCAGGTGTGCAATTACGTAGATGTAACACCGGCGGCAGCCCTTGTAGCCGCATGAGATCTGTGTGTGCGCGCGCGTAAGGTTCAGGTTAATTAAAAATGATTGACGTCTGCTTGAATATCCTACAAATAATTCCTCTTGGCTGACTGCCAACAACTGTGGTTATAGGTCACCTCGCCATGCTGCTGATGACCAACTATTGAAATCGAAGCGAAGTGAGAGGAAATCAAGGGCCAAAAAGCCTGTTCCAGATCAGGGCCCACTTAGTTCTGTTTTACCGCATTAGAACCAGGCATACAAAATTGCTACTGAAACACGTGATCCCGGTAGGATATACGTCGTAAGCCTCAACCTTACGTTACGCTGATGTCGTTGACCTTGAATCAGCAAAGTTGAAATTATGTAATAATGAATAATTTAAGACGCAGTGGCAGTAATTAGGCCCCTTAGGAAGGACTCCATCCTTGGGAGCTTTAAATATGCCTAGAACTGGCACCTTGGAATTATTCTGTTTTGATTTTCCGAACCCTGTGACTCACTTATACGTAGGTATAGCTTAACAAGATATAAAATTAATCCAAAATACACAATAGAATAGAACTGCCCAGAATTCTCAGTTTCATTTTTGTGACCCTAAGCAACGTATTTCATTAGCTGCGGTTAAAATTCGGTGGTGTGCACCACACATGTCCCTGTGAAGGTGCATACACGCTCATGTATAGCATTGCATGAGTTCAATTGCTGTGAGAGGTTCCAGGTTTTTTAAACGCCTCGCGTACGTTGGATACCCACGATGTCCTGTGTAGCGAATGCTAAAGGGCTTGAAGACTGCAACTACCTGTTGAGGAAATAAAATTATCAATCAAGGCATAGCAGTCTCCTGACATGCCACAAGACTCATGCCATGAAAGGATTACTGGAAGCATTTTCTATAGGCGCATATGAGTTAAGCGCACGGTGTAAGAATAACAGTGTTGGCTATGCGCCTGACGGAGCGCCCATGGTTTGTTCGGCAGCGGCAGGGCTCCCCTGGTAGCTATGCTGCGAGCCTATAGATGGCGCCTATTTCAGCGTCCTCAGCACAGTTGTGTTGGCGACTCGATATTGTGATGTCTGTGCTCAGTCTTCGCCTTCAGTGGCGTGAATACAGCTCAACGCGCCAAGAAAATTGGTGCTTCCAATTAAAATTAGAGGTCTGGCGCCAGTCTTAATGATCGGCTGATATGAAGTGTTTTTTAACGAATTATTGATGTTAAAATGCATTAAGCGGAACTCAAAGCCCATTCACGTGCCGCTCACGCGCAGAACTCATGGTTCATTCAATCTAGTCACAGATCTAAACATCTAAATATAAGTTGCGGCCCTCGTGCTTCAATCCTTCCGCCCACTAACTGCTCCAGAAATTTTTGTTTCATGCTCATCTTTGCTTAATCAGTTTAAATGAGTCTGTAGATACTGGTCAAGCATTGTTTCTTTAAGTGGGCGAATTTTCAAGACGCAGCACACTAGTGCAGCGCCGCCCTTCTAAACTCAAAGTTGTGAAGAGGTTGCGTATAAATAGATGAAACGTTTCTCACGCGGGAAATTCCCGATAGAAAAAAAGGACGTGTCAAATCTTGGATGATAGCGTAACTAATAAAGTTCACACGCTACAGCCTGGGCAGATGGCAATTCTATTCCGATTCAAATTACCATGCAATGGGTATATTGTTAATTAAGGTCCCTTGCACTGGAGGTCAAATGGCTCTGGAGGTTCTGGAAGTTTTCATAATTCAGCGTGTAGCCGAATACACTTACAAAACACACATTGAGACGAAAAGAAATGTTAAGAGATAACGACCTCAGAATCTGACGATGTCATACACTCACAAAATTGAAAACATTTATACGTTAGCTACACACTATATTCGTAGTGCGAACAAAAAATGCAGTAACTGGGTGGAATAAGTGTGAAAGGTGGTCATAATGTCTTTGCAAAGGTTGGACCAGTTTTATATCTCGCACAAAAAGCAAGACACGACGCTTGGATGCTTGCGTAGTAGGTTCTCACTTAGAGATATTTTTCTATGTCTATTTAGCCACTGGAGGTACCTCGGAAAGTTCGGAAATGAGGGGGGAGCTGATCTCTACATAGTACAGGACTCTTTCCGCATCAAGTCGCTCTCTTTAATTGAGCTTCGCCTAATTTTGTCGGGATATCGCGTCGACTAAAAAAGGCACGACAAAGATATGGTCGGTAGGCATTAACGTCCGGTCTGCTCTTGGAATCTCACGGCGCCACTTGTCTGAACGATGTAGGACGAGACATTGAACACAGGCGCGCGCTCTGCACAACTGCAGCCCGAAATGGGACGAAGCACTCTGTCCCCATTGATAGTAGGTCTCATAAAAAAAAATCAGCGCTACACAGTGCTCACCAGCTGTGGACTACTGCGCCGATGACAGCCAAGCATGAGACCTTGAAACAGAACAATAAAAAGCGCGTTTAAAACAACAGAAGTGCACAGGTAGAAATGTGGAAGCACAGGTGCGCAGTAGCGTACCTCGCCACAACTAGCGCCATCTAAGCCCGAGCCGGACAAGGTTCGAGGTTGCGGGTAAACCTCCGAGCATATTGCGGTTGAGAGCGAACGGCTATTTCGAACTCAGTGGGAGGAAAGTGTCAACAGCGCAGATAATTCTTACATCGTGGTTATGTGTCAACGGCAAGGCATATATGGCACATGTAATATCTGAGGGGCAACCGAAGAACTGTTTAGGCGAGGGGAATATCAACCCCATGTAGTAAAGAACAGACGGTGGGCAGTGGTTCCATAATTTCACATAATCACGTGCTAAAGAAGGCTGCAGGCATAAATTACATTGATGTCGTGTTTTGCAGGCTTAGGAAGCTGAGCACGATGTTCAAGCAAGTGATGGAGACGCAGAATTCGAAGAAGAATGGTTGCCAGGTGCGACATTTTTTAATCAATTTCATGAGCTGCAGGTGTTGTGTACAATATTTTTTTTTTTTCAAACGTAGCGCATTCTATATTTATCGAGCTTGGAGACTCATCAGCACCCAGTTGAAGGAGCATAAAAGGATAGGGAAAAAGTATCCTTTTCTCCACATAGTTAATATTTGTACGAAGTGCAGATGCGTGCCGATATTTACTAACTCATGGATCATTTGCGGCTTGCAGACACAGGTTAGTCTGTGAAATCATGATGTTTCCTGGGTTCTGAAGAGGAGTGTGGAATGCACACTATTCATCCTTCTGCGACCTTATCTAACATGGAAGGATTATACTTTGACTCCATACTGGGCAACAGCGCAATAAGGGCGGGACAAGGACGAAACAAGAGCCGCCTTTATTGCGCTGTTCCCCAGTATGAATGCATACCAACTCGCCCAGATTTAAGCTTCACTTTGACTCCCACTTATCATAATGCAATCACCTGAACGCAGTTTTAGAATTTTACGTTGATACTTCTTTCCCAACATTTATATAAGCCTTCCACCCTTTCAATAAATCCAGTGGACAGTCAGCGCCTGACTATGTTTCCAGCAACGTCTCGTCTTTGCACTGTATATGAATACTTGCGAACTCACCTGAATAATATTCTTCGCTCTCGCAGGGCAAACTCAGGTGTGTTTATCGAAATAGTAGAAAAATTATCAACTTTCAGACATTTTTACTTGATATTATTGTTCAGGTAAAAGACAAGCGTAAATATTAAGGTCGTTAACAATCATTACTGTCATCGTTACTTTGGAAAATGCTTACAGTCAGAGGAGTATGCATGTAAATGTTAAAAGTTTTGGTTTTGCGGACTATCCCTATAGGTGCACACTACAAAGAATTTTCTTTTTCAGTGTCGCCCAATGCGTATAGCGAAATGAGCAACAGTAGAAAATACTGTGCACAACAGAAATGAAACTCACTCTTTAGGGCCCACGGTGTGCCATTGTTGAACTCCTGCACATATCGAAGTAAATGGCTGCTGCAAAGGGCGCCGATCTGCGCGCCGGCCAGTTTGCTCGCTTCCTGGAGGTGGTGGGGGGATATGATTTGTTCACAGACGGTCTGTTTTGGCCAGGCAATGATAAGAAGGGTCACGGCGATTCGGCGAAATTCTGCAGAATACGCCATAGCCGTTAAGAGCATTCTGCGGCCTCTTTACACGCCTGTCGAACGAGTGGACCGCGATGAAGGCTGCAGAAGTTGCTGGTGTTGAAGGATCACATCAACTTCTTGATCTGCAGGTTACCTGCGTTTCATTTTTAACGGCATTTAGTCCTATGTGTCAAAAAAAGTTTGCTAATGTTACGCTATAAGTTCCCTTCACAGCTTGGAACCTTATGAAGTTAAAAACATCGTTGAGAAATTCACTGCAACAAACCCTTGCAAAATACAATTGTGCGAGTAGTCCATTTTCCTGACCCAATGCAATACGAATAGAATATTTTTACGAGTGTTGCTACTAGTGCTAATAATCAACGAGCTGTTGTGCGAGACAAGTAGCGTGGCGCAAGTGCGGGCGCTTCGGTACGAGGCTATATCATTGCTCGTGCAATTATATCAGCTGTTAAAAGTAAAGTTGATCACAGCGCGAACATGGAGACCAGACACACAGAATTACGTTTCGCGCCGTAAGGAACCTTAAATCGAACAACCTATTTACCCGTACCATTGCCCTTGTTACGTGCCCAAAGTTAGGCACATGTAGAAACTTTATAAGCTGATTTGAGGACCATATATTGTTTCAAGTATAAGCTGGTGTAGTTATTAACTACTTACTTTTAACACCCTTGTTAAGTGACTTCCAGGTAAAGATATTACATTTCCAGACATTTTGATGGCCGAAAAAGAAACAAAAATAAAGAGCAATTTTTGCGAAAATATTGACAAAATACGAAAAATATTCATTACATTTTTTAATTAAGAATCGTAGCTGTATTGAGGGAGCAAAGAGCTTTTTTTATTAGCTGTTTGCTGCTCGTTCATATGTCCACCTTTACTTGGCTGGAAAAAAAAAAAAAACATGACTCCTTTCGTGATTCTAGAAAGATGCTGCCATACATGTGCTGCAGCCTCCAAACCGCATGTGACAGGAAGAGGTCAAACTTTGGCTGCGTGCACTTCAAGTGCACGAATAGGCTCAAGCGACATACAGTACAAAGCTGTGTTCATTTGATTTAACGTGCAGCTAATTGGGAGTAGTGCGAGTGGACAAACTTCTGGACTTGTTTTCGTGCCTCCTATTGTCTAGCGCTCTTTTTTTTTTTCCGCTTATGTATCCTTCAACTGTGTTTTCTTTCTTCCTTAATGAAATGCTATGTGCAGTTAAATCTTTATCACCTTTTTTTTTTTTTTTGCGATCTGTCCTATGGGAATAAGGTCTGCTCACGTTCCCATGTATTTTCTTCTTCCTGGTACTTTCTAGTTTTACATTTACGTTCAAATGTGCCTTTAATTCCAGTGAATTCTCTTGAAATATTTAAGATTTATGTCATTTTTTCTTGTGTAAAACATGTAAACAAATGTACAGGCCACGTTTCTGTATGTTTCTCGTGTTTTTATCTCTGCTTCCTGCTGCTAGTGCCTTTCTTTCTTTCTTTCTTTCTTTCTTTCTTTCTTTCTTTCTTTCTTTCTTTCTTTCTTTCTTTCTTTCTTTCTTTCTTTCTTTCTTTTTCTTTCTTTCTTTCTTTCTTTCTTTCTTTCTTCCTTTCTTTCTTTCTTTCTTTCTTTCCTTCTTTCTTTCTTTCTTTCTTTCTTTCTTTTTCTTTCTTTCTTTCTTTCTTTCTTTCTTTCTTTCTTTCTTTCTTTCTTTCGCTTGAATTTCAATGTGCAGTTCAAAGTTTACCACATTTCCTTCCAAATCAACCATGTGGAAATAAATATCTCTAAACATTTCAATGGCTGGCCATGTCAATGTCTCCTTTTTTTCCTTTATCAAATCTTTAGCACTTTTTTCCTCTAGTATAATAAGCCATGTGACGAAAAAATGCTCACCTTTTTCTGTGTATTTTCTCTTTCTCAATTTGTTCTAGTAAAAAAAAATTGCGAGACACTGGCGAGTGCCGCATTCTGCTACGCATTTGTTGCGAATGTGGCGGTGAATGATGCTTCGAGTAAAGAGGGTGACTACTGCTTCGCATTCGTTTCTTCTTTTACGGTGTGGTACATGTGTCCGCGGAGAATTGTTGCAGATACTGCACCTTTTCTATCCTGTAAATCAATTTCAAACACCGTTGATGCCTGCTGTGCTAACGCCTCCTAGACATCTGGGTCGGCTTCTGTTTGCTGTGTGGTGGGATTCGAGGAAGCGAGGAAGGGCGCGCGGACGCCTGAATCGGACGCCCGGTGGGGTCAGCATCGTATATGCATGAATCGCATGGTGAAGTCATGACCTGTCGTGACGGTACATCGCGCGCCCCTTGGCGAACACAGCCAGCATTTCATTGAACAAGTTCACCAGCTTTCTATAATTCATCTACAGGAAAGGAAACGCGTAGTATCTGTCACTCGCAGAATCTCGCTATCATTCTCACTGTCACGATCCGGGGCGTGGTGCAGGGGTGAAGAGCTGGGCTGGGGATCCAAGGGATGTAGGTTCGATTCTCCGGTGGGATACACGGTTTATTAATTTATGTTTTAAGTATCGAGTGGCCGCAAAAGCGTGACTTTTTTACTGACGACAACGATGAGCCATTACAGGCTTTCGCCTTAATACACGTACGAGAGCTGCCGGTTCCGTTCATTTCCCTATAATGTTTCTCACACCGTTTAAAGTTCGACGCTTTTTTCTTTCAATCTTGAGATGGAAAGGAGTATTAGCGGAGTTTTTGTGTTCGCTTCTTTCTAATCCGTCTATGTCGAGTTTCAGTTCTTTTGCCTTCTGGTTCATTTTGTATGCATTCGGATTTTATCGCTGTTTCTTAAAGGGGTTGGAACACCAGGTTTTGAGGCCTTAGAAAGCATGTTATGCACCCCCTGTTTGTGTAAGGTCCCTCACAGCGAAGTTCTCGACACAACGAACCTTTTACATAAATTTTAATTCCGCTGAAAAAAGTCGCTAAATGCTCTTTATTCCGATCGAGATACGCCATTAGAGGCATAATTATCGACGTATGAAGCCGCGAAAGGTATCAGCGAATACTAGTGGTGTGACATCACAGTAGTGTGACGTACCGTCAATGGCGCAGCGACGCGCGTCATTGGCCAGCCGCTGCGAGCGGTCGGTGGGCTGATCGGCAGCCACCATCTCTTGTGTGCCAACATCGGCGCCCAAGTAAATATTTCTCGCCGATGAGACTACGTCCTGACTAGATTCTCTGTGTTTTATTTGAAATACAAATAAGCAAAACAAGACTGCATTCCATACGTTCACACTTCGGCATTCAGCGGAAAGAAGAAAAAAAAATCAGCTTTTCGGCATAAGTGTTTCAGTTGATTAACGTTTATCCCGAAGCCTTTCAACTAAATCTAAATTGAGCAAGCCAAGTTAAATGACAGCAAAAAGAACAAAGTTATTGTTCTGCAGCCTTCTTAGTGTTCTCTTCTGTTTAAAAGCAGCCATTTATCCATTCTAACAGTTAGCACAAGTTTTAAAGTTTTTCAAGTGCACCATACTCAATGGTTTTTTTTTTTTTTTCGTTTTTTATGCCTGGGTAAAAAATGAGAAAAAAAAACGTTTTTTTTTCTCCAAAATTTTCTGTTTTTTTTTTTCGAGCCTTCCTATCTCTACCTCAAGGGTGTTACTCAATTTTATCAAAGTGCGCTAGTTTTTTATGTCAGGATGTTCACAAAGCTCAATTCTGTGCGATAAGGCATGTAATAATAATAATTGGTTCACAGGAAGTGGAAGGCGCGGTATCTGTCACACTTGATCTGTGGACACCTGAACCACGCCGTAAGGGAAATGATGAAGGTGGGAGTGAAAGTAGGAGGAGAGAAAGGGGAGCCGTAGTGGAGGGCTACGGAGTAATTTCGACCACCTGGCGATCTTTAACGTGTCCTGACATCGCACAGCACACGGACGCCACTTCGTTTCGCCTCCATCGAAACGCCGCCGCCGTGGTCGGGTTCGAACCCGGGAACTCCGGCACAGTAGTCGGGCGTCTTACCACTGCACCATCCCGGCGGGGCGCATGTAGTAATGAATAAGCTGAAACCCACATTAAATATTTACTGTTTGTGTGCGAATAGAAACTTCCGAGCACAGTATAGCATTAATTGCGCAGCTGAAAATGAATTGAATAGTGAGAGGATTGAATCGAATACGAACCGAATAATTGCGTAGGCTGTTTGTCGTAATGTTCGTACAAAATGGAAATTCATGCCCAACGGAGAAGGAGCGGCGGTGGCACTGTAAGGCATCGAGCGAAAGCTGTAGAAGCCGAAATAAGCGAGACTGATCTCCACTGAAGTCATGCGACACTGAGACGGAATATTAACTTTATGACCCTCATGTCATGTGCATAAAAAAACCTCTTTCGCTACTGATGAGGACAACGAACAAACTAGCAGAGTTTAAGAAAAAAATGAACATATTAAAGGATGCTCAGTATGGTTTCCGCAAGCACTGATCGACTCAGTTGACTGTTCTTCACCTGACAGAATATATCATTGAAAATCTGGAGGCTAAGAAATTTACGGTACTTATATTTATAGACCTTCCTAAGGCATTTGATTATATCAACCGAAATGTTTTTATAGATAAATTACAATATTATGGATTGCCCGCTTTAGAATTATTGAAATCCAACTTTGGTAATCGCACCCAGTACAGAAGCATTAACGATTGCCACTTACATCCGATGCCAGTTAAATCTGTAGTTCCTCAAGGCAGTATACTGTTGAAAATTCGAGCAGGCTAAACAACGACGCCTCGTACATCGCTTTGAGCGCCTTCCAAACACGGCCGCTACATCATCCTGCGATGATCTGGCCCCTTTGCAACAGCCTTCTCATCCCTCGAACATGACTCCGATTGTCCGGAGAGAACTCAAGGCCTTAGCTCCTACACCACTCATATCTCCGCTGCCCGACACCGTGGACATGATACAGGCCGCAGTTCGTCAGGAACTTGCCAACGTCGGCCTCTCCTCCAGCCTCGTGCCGCCCACGCCACCATCCCACCCTCTTCCTGTAGTGGATGCTGCTACTGACAGCCCACCTTCCCCACGTCGCTACCTTAGTCGCAATCCTGCAGAGTGGCGCATCTCAGACGACAGGCCAATTTGCTTCATTTGCAGTCGCGCCGGTCACACGTCGCGTTATTGCCATAGCCGTACCTTCTTCTCTCCTCGCTCCTATTACAACGCCGACCGTCGATACCACCAAGGGCCTCGACGCTTTCCTACCCAGCCAGTGGAGCCCCGCCCCGCCTATGATGGACCTGAACATTATCTTCGTCAACAAGATGAGCCTCGCAACGAAACTGTCCCCACTGCCCGTCGTTCCAGCCGATCTCCATCCCCACTGGCTCGTCGATCCCGTTCACCGGTACCTCGTCGCAACTCCTCCCCATCATACGCCATCACCTATTCGGGAAACTAGAGAATGCAGCGCCCTGTAGTGACGCTGCATTATCGACCCGGACTGTCAACTCGAAACTTACCCCCGCACCCAGACGTAACCTCATTGATATTTTTGTGGACGGAGTCTCAGTTGCTGTCTTTATTGACATTGGCGCCCACATTTCTGTTCTCAGTTCCTCGCTCCGTCGACGCCTCAAGGAAGTCCTCACACCCGCTTCCTCGTCTACAGTTCGTGTTGCTGATGGCAACACAGCTACTGTCATTTGTATGTGCACTGCGAGAGTTACCATTGCTGACCGCCACATCACTGTGCTATTTACAATCCTCACACGTTGCCCTCAAGACGTTATATTAGGACTCGACGTTTTGACAGCACACTCCACTCTCATTGACTGTTCTTCTGGACGGATTCATCTAGACCTGCCGCTCTGCCCTGACAACAAAGCTCCTGAAACTTCAACGCTCCGTCTCCGCTCCGCTGCATTTACTCGCCTACCACCAGAAGCCGCAGTGTATGTGCTCATGTCGCCTTTTCTCTCCGTTCCGGATGGCGACTACGTTGTTTGCCCCATAACCGACGTGACTCTTCAGCGTAGCATCGCTCTTCCTCACAATATAGTGCATGTAGCCGAAGTTCAGGACTGGAACTGTGGAAGTGCTGTTATTCGCCACGTGGCGAATAACAGCACTTGTATTTCAGTCCTGAACTTCAGCTCTTTTGTGCAAGGTTTTCCTGAGGGCATTTCTCTCGCCAAACTCACCCCATTGTCGGAGTTTACAATGGCTGCTCTTTTACCTGACCCTATTGCTGGAGTGCCGACACGACCTGCACCGTTCCCACCTCAGGAGGTCCGCATATCAGGCATGGTTGCTCCTGACTTGCGTCCTGATCGTGCTAAAGCACTTACGACCTTTGTGTCATCGTACAGTGATATTTTTTTTTTTATTTTGGTGACTGACACTTGGGTCAAACGTCCCTCGTTACACATCGCATCGATACCAGAGACACCAGCCCAATTCACAGACGACCTTAACGAGTCGCCATTTCTGAACGTCGCCTCATACAAGATGAAGTCGACAAGATGTTCGCAAGGAACATTATAGAGCCTTCTAGCAGTCCCTGGGCATCCCCTGTCGTGCTTGTTAAAAAGAAGGACAATATCTGGAGGTTCTGCGTTGATTACCGACCCCTCAACAAAATTACAAAGAACGTTTACCAGCTCCCCAGGATAGATGATGCCCTTGACTGCTTGCAAGATTCCATCTATTTTTCTTCGATTTATCTTCGTTCCAGTCATTGGCAGACCACTGTCGACAAACGGGACTGAGAGAAGACCGCCTTCGTAACGCCCGATGGCCTGTACCAATTCAAGCGATGCTTTTTAGTCTGTGTAATGCACCCGCAACATTCGAGCGCATGATGGACTCTCTTTTGCGCGGTTTCAAATGGACGACGTGTTTATGTTATCTCGATGACGTTATTGTCTTTTCTTCCACCTTCGAGAGCCATCTCCATCGCATTGATGTCATTCTTGGAGTCTTCCGAAGAGCTGGCCTTCAGCTTAACTCGAAGAAGTGTAGCTTCGGTCGGCGTGGACTCAAGGTGCTCGTTCATGTGGTCGACGCCCGTGGCGTTCAACCCGACCCAGACAAAACACGTGCTATAAGTGCATTTCCTACATCGCGCTGTACCAGTGACGTGCGTAGTTTTTTTGGCCTTTGCTCCTATTTCGGGCGGTTTGTCCCCAATTTTGCGGAGACGGCTCGTTCACTCACTAAGCTTCTGAAGAACGACGCTCCATTTTGCTGGGACCTTGAACAATCTCAAGCCTTTTCTGCGCTCGTTGCGGCCCTCACCAACCCACCCGTCCTGACACACTTCAAACCCTCGCCACCAACGGAGGTACGCACCGACGCCAGTGGTCACGGTGTTGGTGCCATTCTCGCCCAACAACAGATGGGTCGCACTCTCGTCATTGCTTATGCCAGTCGCCTCCTTTCAGCCGCTGAGCGGAATTACTCGATCACAGAACGTGAGTGCTTAGCCCTCGTGTGGGCCATTACAAAGTTTCGCCCTTACTTGTTTTGCCGCCCGTTCTCCGTCATCACCGCCCACCACGCCTTATGTTGGCTTTCTACGCTGAAGGACCCTACTGGTCGCCGGGAGCGTTGGGTCCTCCGCCTTCAGGAATACATTTTTTCTATCGTTCACAAGTCCGGCCGACTGCACGCTGATGCCGGCTGCCTGTCCCGCAACCCGGTAGACCCGCCACCTACGAGCGAGTGTGACGATGACACATATGCGTGGGCCATCTCTGACCTTTTAAACATTCACCATGAACAGCGCCTAAATCCCAAGTTTTGCAGCATTATCAATCGCCTCAGCACTGATCACCTTGATGCTACCTTTGCTTTTTTTGTGCTCCATAACGGCACCTTATATCGGCGGAATATGCGACCAGACGGCGCTGAGCTTCTGCTTGTAATCCCCGAAACCCTGCGTGCCACCGTTCTACAGCAACTGCACGACGCGCCCACTGCGGGCCATCTTAATCTATCTCGTACGTACGACACCGTCCGCCACCGCTACTTATGGCCAGGCCCCTACCGCTCTGTTCGTCGTTATGTGATTTCTTGTGACCGGTGCCAGCGACGGAAGAAGCCCTCGGTGGTGCCTGCTGGATACCTGCAGCCGATCGACATTCTAGTAGACCCGTTTTTCCAAGTTCGCCTTGATCTCCTCGGGCCTTTCCCACACTCTGCGTCGGGGAATAAATGGATTGCGGTGGCCACGGATTATATTCCGGGCTACGCTGCCACCCGAGCGATACCCATCAGCTGTGCAACTGACGTGGCTGCGTTTCTTCTCCACGAGGTCATCCTGCTTCATGGTGCTCCACGCCAGCTGCTCACTGACCGTGACCGTTGCTTTCTTGTTCGAGTAGTCGACAAAATTATCCGGTTCTGCTTCATTAAGCACTATTTCACCACCGCTTGCCATGCATAAACGAACGGCCTCACCGAACGCCTCAACCGCACGCTCACGGACATGTTGTCAATGTATGTATCGGATGATCACCGTGACTGGGAAGTTACTTAGCCGTTTGTAACGTTCGCATATAATTCCTCCCGTCACGACACAATGGGCTACTCACCCTTCTATCTTTTATACGGCTGCGACCCTCCCATTCCGTTTGACAGCGTACTGCCTCCCACCGTTAATGCCAGTTCCTATATAGGTATATGTTCGTGACGCCATATCTCGAGCTTACGCCGCCCGTGTTATTGCTCGCCGCCGACTAGCTTCCTCATAAAATTCCCCAAAATGCCGCCATGATTCTCGTCACCGGGACGTCCACTACTCTCCGGGCTCTCTCGTCTTGCTCTGGACTCCCGCTCGTAGAGTTGGGCTGTGTGAGAAGCTCTTGTCACGCTACGCAGAACCCTACCGCTACGCAGAAACCTACCCCTGTGCATCCGCCGCAACAATCCGCTATGCCATGTACCGAGATCGTTCATGTGGCTAGAATGAAGCCGTACTAAACCTGCAGTAGTTCGATATAGTGCGCACCGGAACTGTGGTTTTCGGGGGGAGGGGGGTTGTTATATATATTCCCTGCGTCGCTGCCCCTTGAAGAAGACGACAATCAACAGTAGTGACACGGAAGGAAGCCAGGAAGCCGAAGCTGTAGTAACGGTAGTTGGTGCTACGAGAAGGTTGGCTGTTGCCCGAACATTCACTCAAGTCATCAGACGTTGTGTTCTCGAGCTAACCTTCTTGCCACGGATCAATATATTTGGCCATTCAAGTAAATACATTAGAAAACATCAAAAGTATAGTAAATAAGAGTAATTTCTTTACAATTCAATCTATGTCCTGCATGTATGGTTTTGAGTGTATTTACACTGCATATAGCCTAACCTTGAAAGGCTTAACAAAATACAAAAATAATCACGTGACTAGCCCATTCGCGCGCCACGATTGTGCTGCTCTCAACCTGGCTTCAGAGAACAAAACCAGCTGCGGCCGGGGCGGCATGGTTTGCAGCGGTAGGCAGATATCTCTGCGATGGTGTCTTCGCCCGCGTGAGCCAGTCGGCCCATGTGACAGTGCAAGTCGCAGTGCACACCGCGAGCTAGTTGAGCGGGTTGCAGCCATTGCCAACTTATCAGCCTAACGCTGGAACACCGTGCGCTGGAACTAGGCCATCGAGCCATCGCCACTGGTGATTTTGGGTCACTCAATCCACGGTTGAGAGCAGCAAAATCTTGGCGCGCATGCGCTTGTTAAATGATTGCTTTGGTATTTTGCGGGCTTTTTTTGGAGATCGGAAAAAAGATACATGCGCGACTTTCTTTACCGGAAATAAACGGAAGAGGGGGTTTCTGAAGGTGCTCTCCAACTTTCAAGATTACATGTATTGTCTAAAGTCAATATTAAGTAAATTAGAAAAACAAAAAGTGCCTGCTGGGCTCAAGATGGCTGGCAGCTCAATGAAACTGAATTTGCTGGCTTATCTCAAAAAGTTAATTCCTAAATCTTGGCAAAAGTTGGCTGGGACACCTGGTATATACGCTCGATGTTCACCTGGCTTCCAACTTTCGTTATTTTTTTCATGTTATCGTTCTTGTTCATAGTGTATAAGTATTGTGTTTCCGTTGATATGGGCACCATAGTGCGCTGTTTTGGCAACCAGCAGGAAAAGTGACCTGGTATAAATAAATTCATCAGCCTTAGACTTATTGATATGTGGCTCGATATATAACGGAAACTAATAGCACTTAGAATATATCATGAAGCTTTCTTATTCAGGAGCACCTTACTCAGATCGGTCAAAATTTTCACTGAACAAGGGCGAATCTGAAACATTTTATACAATATCTGAAGATGACCGAATTCGTACGTGTTATAGGATCATGAAACTATCAAATCCTTAACGTTGTTTCGGCGTGCTCTAATTCTCTTCAACAAAGTGATTTGTCAGGGAATATTTCATAAGAAATTTAGATATAGCCAAACAAAGTTTCAAGATCCCAACTAATTCTTCTTAGACAAACAACTTAAAGGAACATTATACGGTAATTAAGGCTATTGTAGTTCGCAAAAAATGTATGCAGTTTTGTTTCTTTTATGATTAATTATAGCAGTGCTCAGGCTCTTTTAGCCCAGAAGAAATGTGCAATATATTGAATCGACAAATTTAGGACCAAATTTTTTTTTAGCGCTCAGACTATTCCATCAAGGAGTGCTGTGGCGAATGTAAAGCAGCTTTACATTTTTTCTGCAGACTGGTCTACAGCAAGAAAAAGTAAGGTTTACTAGAACTGGAAAAGTAAACCTTACTATTCTCTCAATGCGCAATATATATTCACTTATGCTTGCACATGCACGCAAAAGAAGAGCAAAACTAGTATTGGCAAACCAAACGTGTATTTTTGCTTTCACTGCTAGAAAAACACATGTGAAGCAACGGTACACTGGGACATAATAGCAGAAATAGCTACACAAGTTCGCTGGAAGGCATGCAAGCAACCTACGCACTTCGTAAACATTGCGTTTGCATCACGCGTCATCCAAGAGTAAAAAGGACTGTTTGTGTACCTTTTTTGGCCAGGGGCATTGCAAGGGGGAGGGGGGGGGGGGGGGAGGGGGTCAGTGCCAGGACACCTCCAATCTTTTCTGAGCGCTGAATCTGCCCTGTTCGTCTCCTTCCGGCCTTTTTAAGCCCATTATTTTGCGACCAATGGCTCCATAATAACCCCCGAAAAATATTTCTGGCTACGCCACTGTTCTTGGCATACTATGAAGCTTGTAAGACAGTTCACAGATATGTGTTATGCCGGGCCGCGCACTTCATGGGCTAAGAATTTGAAACTTCCGAATTGCACTATTCATTAAATGTAAGCCTAAAGGCTACACCTAACTCCACCGGCTTATAACGTTTTTTTTTTTTTTTTTTTTTTTTTTATAAAAAACATTGTGAAAGGGGCGAATCTTGTAGTGTAGAAAACAATCTTGTCTATCCTCGCGAACAACACTGAATGTACGTACTGTTCTACTCACATAAGTGCTAAAAGGATCTTCATAAATCATGTACACTTTCCACGGTATAGAATGCGCGACTAAAGCTCTTTTCATTCACTCTCGTACTGTATTTGTAAGGGTTCAACAATTAGGCATAAAATTTGCTCGAAGTCGATCTGATAGCATGGAGAAACTGCGCTACTCACCGGCTCGTCCTCTCGTGGTGTCTTGCCTAAAGCCGCTGCTGGCTGTTCGGTAAAGCTTTCTCCTATTTTGAATCCTTTCTTTTTTTTTTTTTTTTCAATTCGAATACTTCATTTCATCTAAAGGTTGTGTTGCACAGGTTTGATTTGCTGCGGAGGCAATAATGTCGAGCAAGCCACTCAACTTTGCTGGTTTAAACGAGTTCAAATTGTGTTCTGTTTTGTTTATTGCACGCCCGCTTTCACAAAACCTCTCAGCACAGCGCATTCAAGGCCTGCAATTTTTTTTTTTTTTTTCACTGCAGCAGGATACCTGGTCCCAGCTTGAGGAGCAGAGAATTTTAGGCCACCGCATGGCGCGACATGACTGCCATCTCACTAGCCGGGGAACTTGACATGCCTCAGTGTCGCATGTGTGTGGGGGGCATGGCCCATTTTAGTGGCACTGCTGGTGACCCACCGCGCTGGCACGGTTTCTTTTTGCACGTGCTTGCAGGCGCTTTGCAGCTGTCTGCAGTTGAGCAAAGAACATCCGCCACTGGGTGCCGCTTTCCGACCCCGATTCCACCTTCTGTGCGACCCTGGCCACGATGGCGGTGCGGGTATTACGATGGCTGCGAGAACGGGGACTCTACGAAGAACAAGTGCTATTGTGAAACCCGCTAGAGCAAATCAACGTTTATTAATAACAAAACACTGGAATGCTGCTCATTTTTCACCTGATCTCTGGTTCCAACTGCTGCAAATACTAGCGTTTGGCTAGTTGTTCAAAGCGTATATGACCCGCGATGCTCGACTGTTGAGCCGGGTGACCCTAGTTCGATCCCGGCCGTGGTGGCCTCGTTTTTATTTAGGCAAAACAAGCCGCCCGCGTACTTTGCGATGTCGGAACGCGGTAAAGAACCTCTGGCCGTCGAAACTGTTAAAAGTTCAGAGCACTCAACTACTGATTTTCTGATAGAAGTCGCTTTGCGACTTGTTAGCCCGAAAACTCAAACGAAACGAAACCCATCTACGCCAAATGAGAAAAAAGGAACACAATCATACAAGCAAAAAAAACGTACATCGGCGATAATTGTTCTTGCATATATTCAATGTGGTTCTTTACTTATGAGTGCACCTTTATAGCTGCTTTTGTGACCTCATTAAACATGAACTCAGTTTCCGATGGCCATCTTGTATAAGGTGAGGCTTCATCCCGAGCGACACTCACAGCGCAGCTGCAAATAATTGCGATAGACATCCAAAAGGTTTTATGCCTGAACCGTGACGTTTGAAGAGACCGCAGGTATTTAGATACCTCGTAAAAACAGTATTACAATTTGAAGGGGGGGGGGGGGGGGGGGGGGGGGGGGGGGGGGGGGAACGTGCTAAGAGTGCGCAAAAGCGAAACATTACACCTGATAAAAAGGCATCGCATCACGCGCGAGAAGGATGGTCCTCTTTCTTTTTTTGATTGATACTATGCATAAACAATTCCTTTCTCTCCTCCTGCAATTTGTTGTATTTTCTTCGCGCGTCCTTCAAAGAGACGCACTGAAATTGAAGAAGAAATTACCCTCTAATTGACATTCTAAATCACACAACTGGTATATACAAGTGGACAGTACGAGTGGTGATTACTTTTTTGTTCGCCATTTCAGGCAAAGTTATCCACAACTTCGGCCTGGGAAACTGGAAAGGTTCCGTTAAACTATATCTAAATCAAAGATTTTCGTCGACCACTTCTCCCCGTCACTTTGCTCCGTGTAACAATGGTCGCTTCGATAGCAGCATTCTCAGTTATTGCTCAAAGTATCGAATCATTTTTCTCGTTGTCATAGACATCTGAGATATGTGCAGACAATGTAAGGTTACGCCGCCACAAGAGCACATGCGAATACGATATCATAGACCTAGCAAACCTTCTCGTTGGGACTAAACGCATTATGGCGTTGTGTCATCATGGCTTTGGCACGTGACCACGAGATTTCGAAGACGACGAAATCCAGGAGGCTTGGTACTCAGGTGTCAATAGACAACCCGCAAAGAAGTTTGTCTCGCCGATCCCAGCGTCTTAGCATGCAGCCTACCTAGCGAGTGCAGCCAGTAGATTTTGAATCATCCCCAGTGCTTTTCCATCAAGCTACCTCAGCTTATTGGCATGAGTATCCGTGCTCTACATAAAGCCACGCGTGGCATACGTTAGCTAAGCAGGTTTATATAGGCATTTCAGTTGGCGAACAGAGCGGACGCGCCGTGGGCCCAAGCTGTCGCCGGTCAGGCGTGAAAGTGAGCCTTCAGCCTGTCCTATATGACCGCAGCGCGGTATGGAGCGGGCCCTAATGATCTTCATGCAGTAACCATTGCAATGCGACCTCAGCGGCAGGCGCAACGTTATAGCGGCCCTAAGGAGGAGGGGGGAGGGGAGGGGGGAAGCGGACCTCCTCACAAGGTTTTGCATCTTTCCGAACGTCTGTCTTCGGGTTTTCACGGAGCACGTAGAATGAATTTCCCACCGATCATTTTTCAAAGCAAAATAAACAGAGACCTGTAAAACGTCACTCTCTACGGAACAAGTTGAACAGGTAATGGGCGTTGGTCGTAATACGGGGGTTACGTAGTACGCGGCACAGCCAACTCGCTTAACTGTCAGCATGGCGTTTCGTCGCATATTCTGATTCCAGATGACCACGGTACATCGCGGTGAAGGTCGCCTGTGCGTTGGTGGCCCAGGAAGGTAGACAAAAAAAAAAAATCTTGAGCGCTAACTTACACATATATACACACCCGACCGCTGGAATATCTTCCTGAAGAAAGCAATGCCCAAAATCGAAAGAACGTTTTCGAAACAGGAGGTTTATTAAGAAACGATGCGCGTGTCGTCTTTTCGCCTGCAGTTGCTTTTGCGCTTCATGACTGGCGCTCTGAATCAGGTGATAATATTTTAAGACAAATTTAAAATTTTTATGTACCAAAATTGCCTGTGTAATATATATAATGTTCAAATCATTACCTATAATAAGAGATCTATGTACTTCTCTGTTATTGTTAATCAACAAAACATTGTGCAAACAGAAATGTAAACAAATAGCTTTTTTTTTGTTTTGTTTTTTCGACCACTGCCATATTTTTGGTGACATGTTTGCAGGACCCTTGATAAATGGTCATGTTTGGCGTCATCGTAATGATTGGTTCCTTGATACAGCGAGAATTTCATGGCGTCACAACTCTCTCGACCAATCCGGCAATTTCCTGACACAGAACGCTAGGTTTCATACTTGACGACAAACAAATTGCTGCCGCATTACAGTGTGCCTGTTTTGAAAAAGTGAGCGCAGGTAAAAACCTGGGTATTGCTGCAATGTATTGTTGCCTCTCTTGCTTCATGAGGTCCTCACATACAGCCTATAAACCCTGAACGAACGTTTTCAATGGTTCTGATTTGAAACAAAAAAGCAACAACAACATGCACTCTTAGATATTTGTCTGTTGAGCGAAGGCGTATTGTGGTGCCTTGGGATCTCTTTGTTTTAACTGGTGCACGGGACCATTCGGTCTTTGGAAGGGCTGTATGGTCGACCGTTAAAATCAATGTTCCGAGAGCAGTGCGCTTGGGTGGGTGCGTGTGTGTGCCAGCCAGAAGTTTCACATTGGTGGTAGCGATGAAATGTGGATGTATGGTTAAGTAGTACCGTGCAGCTCATTGATTTGAGGTGAAAGTATGTCCGATACATTATTGTTTACCATCTCCCCGTTCAATACAGCAAAATAGTTATTCGGTGTACAGGTAGCACGCTCGGCTCGCGACCAAAATTACAGCGCTTCGATTCCCAGGTGGATAATCCTTTTCTCTTTACGCGAAGCGTATAATACGGCTCGTTCTGCAGAAAAGCCATCGCCGTTGAAGTCATGATGCACCACGCAGCAGAGTAGGCGACGACACACAGGAGAGGTACACAATACACACATTCACATAAACAAGGACAAACGACGACAATGTGTGTCGTCGCCTACTCTGCCGCGTGGTGCATCATGTCGTCTGACCAACTAGCTCGACTTTCAACCGTTGATGTCGCCGTAATCAAAATTGAGAAGTGTCAGAAAAAAATACACACGTGATTTCCTACCAAAATTATGACACAACAGTTTCTCGTGCAGCCTTCGGGGTGCTGCCGTACCATTTCACTCCCTATTTAGCATACATCTGCTAGGCAAGCTGGAGGTTAGTTTGCATAGGAATGCGAACCAATGACGTACGTACCTCTGATAAGTATAGGTGTTCACGGAGCAATGAGACAAGTATTTCGCCTTTCTATCCATGAAAACTGGCTTAAAAAATGTTAGTCTATTCGCGGAAAAAAAATACGGAGTTAAAGGCTCATCGCGTCTACTTAAGGTGAAGCTTGAGCGTTTTCTAACGGCAGTGGAAAATTGGTCCAGTGTTTTGGTCCACGGAATCGCATACACGGCAGCCAAGGAAGGAAGTCGCTTGTACACCGTGAAAGGTTTTTGGGGCCATGATCTGTTAGGTTCCATTTGAAACTTTGGATATACTACGTTCATTCGCTAATTTCGCATTACTCTATTACTGCACCTAGCACCGCATGCGTTGCATAGATGGCGCCACACACTCGTGTGCCGCATGTTGGTTTATTTCGCGCTGTGCAGAAAAGCTCGTCTTCATCGTAGTGTACAAGCATGAATGCACTATGCTATCACCACAGCCGATCACGCCTCGTGTAAGAACGCAACACACTCGCGCTGTGCAGTAAACATCAGTTTCATCAAGTTCCAACTGCAAAACACTCTCGCCCTGTGCATTGGACATAGTCGTCTTCATGACGCTTTATCTGTGCCTCTCCTTCATTTCACCTTGGTAAACACGCCATACGCATACGCCGCCACGCTGAAGACAGAGACCGCGCACGTGTGTCAGACAGGCTGTAGAGATCATCGAAGAACAAAAAGCAAAAAAAAAAAAATTGCTGTGATTTAGCTCTGGTTAACCCTAGTTGAATTGCGAAAGCAACGGCGGAAGCTTCTTTTGAAAAATTATTCCCCTGTCACTCCCTAACAGTGTGAGGTGCTACATTATTGGGGACACATAAGCTCATCCTTTAAGGGTATGACGTGAGAGCGTAGACTACCAGCCCGCATATAAAGTCACGATTCAACGAAGCCGTATGGACGTGGTCGCGTGTCGTAGGGGTAACGAGAATGCAAACGGTTATGACAGGCTGATTCTGGTATTACCCTCCCATATGAAAGGGGCGACTCGAGTTGGCAGCTCCTGCCCGGGGCATTGGGGTAAAGTGAATTCAAATGTCACGGCAGGCTCATTTCTTTATGAGGAGACCGTAGCTACGCCTATTCATAGTCTCCTCACGGCGTAGCTGCGGCCACCCGAGGTCTCGCTTTGGCTATCGTAGTATTGCTTTCGCAATAAAAGCCAGATGAGCCCGTTGCGGAGAAGCTTACCAAGCGCAGGAAGCTACCAAGCTTACCAGCTAACGCTCGTTAATTCGAGGAGTGTGTGATGAGTGGCTAGTCGGTAAGGCATTATACTGAAGACATAAAACTATGCAGCAGACAGGCAGAGCGTAGATGAAAGCAGCTCGTCCTGTCTATCCTCTTTTCTGTGTCCTGTCACCTGCGTAGTTTTATTGCGAAAGCAACACTACGACAGCCACAGCGAGACCTCGGGTGGCCGCAGCTACGCCGTGGAGAGGCACCGTGAAGAGGCGTAGCTACGGTCTCCTAAAAACAAACCAGCCTGCCATGACATTTCAATTCAAGTTACCCATATGCTGCGTGTAGGGGCTGCCAACTCAGATAGCCCCTTTTATATGGGAGGGTGATATCAGAATCAGCCTGCAAGAACCGTTTGCATTCTCGTTACCCCCCCCCCCCCCCGACACGCAGGCACGTTCATACGGCTCGGTTGAAGCGTGACTTTATATGTGGGCTGGTAGCTTACGCTCTCGCGTCATACCCTTGAAGGATGAGCTTAAGTGTCCCCAATAATGTAGCACCTCACACTGATAGGGCGTGATAGGGGAATAATGTAGCAGGCAAAAGAAGCTTTCGCCGTTGCTGATAGGGCGTGATAGGGGAATAATGTAGCAGGCAAAAGAAGCTTTCGCCGTTGCTTCCGCAATTCAACTATAGGTTAACCAGAGCTACACTACTACTAATTTTTATTCGGGTCATCGAAAAAAAGGCCAGGTAATTTTGGCGACTTCATTTGTATCTGTGAAGACCTTCGATACCTGATAATTTCTCTGCATCAGGTTCAAAACAGTGAACCTACCTTGATTTCCAAACCTTGTCTATGAAGCGACAAACACTGGCTTGTATTAATCGGGAGCTGTCGGTGTTTATTCGAGCACAAGTATGGCACAATTGCTTGGTCGCAAAGCTTGCATAGCTCCCCCAGGTCTTACGTTGTGCGCGAAATAAAGCGCAGGCAATGCACAAAGGGCCCCAACCTTCGTGAGGCACTCTCAATGGCAGCCCATGCGCTGTGACTTGTTCCTACCTCTGGAATCTGGTGGATTAGGCATTGTGGCTTGAGCATGAGTTTCCTTCGCGATTTTTTCTTTTTAAAATTAGCAACACACTCGTTTCTAATAGCTGCACTCATTTGCCACCTGTGGGCTCTTTTCTCCTACCTATTCGCGCCGACTGGACTGGATCATGACGGGTCTCGATGTGGAATCGTTAGGGAAGATACTGACGTACTCAATTTCCTTCCGGCGCTCTTTTCTCTTGATCACCTATATAAAATCTCCAGGCGGCAGATGGCTCGTTTCTGGGTGCTTGTTCCCTGCTCTGTTACACAAGCAGCCTTGCCAGGAGGTTTCTGACACAAGTGTTTTCGAATGTGGTAAGCGGATGTTTCTTTCCATCTGCCAGGTAAAAATGTTCTTCTTTTTTTTTTTAATACCACATCGCAACTTTGCCTGTCAAGGCATGGCTCCCAGCTAAGGGATGTTGGGACCATGAACATTGAATTTCCTTTTGTGTAATACGCCAGAGAAGATCGATCATTGTTTAGGGGATTTCCAGCCAGAATTCTCTACTAGAATAGGTATGCACTAATACTGCACACTTTATTTGAAATAAATAGCCTAAATTTTCTTCCGAAAAAGTGCTTTAGGAGGTAGTAATTTCTTGTAAGACATGATCTCGTCGTGCACACTGAGCTGAGCTACCGCTGCCTTCGCTTTTTTAAAGCCAATACCGCTAGCAGGTAAACTAGTGCTTATACTTTTCCTTGAAAAATGTTGCATTCATTCTATGTTAATTGAGTAATTTCGTGTATTCACATTAATTAGATGCATGTTGCAGTTTCCGTGTAATTCATCAAACTGTGATAGGCACTAGTCGCCAGTCGAAACGACCCCTCCGTAGTGGCGCAGTGATTAGGGCTCTTGATTGCTCTGCCCAAGGATGCGGGATCCAATGCTGGCCGCGGAGGCCACTTTTCGATGGAGGCGAAAAGCAAGGCGCCCGTGTGCTGTGCGATGTCAGGGCGCGTTAAAGAACCCCAGGTAGTCGAACATTCCGGAGCCCTCTACTACGGCGTCTTTCACAGCCTGAGACTCTTCGGAATGTTAAACCCCATAAATCAAACCAAACCAGTCGAAACGTTAGTGAACATAATTTTCAGCGTGCGTCGGTCTACAATCTAACCATATATCGTCTGATTCACAATGCCCTCCCCTAAACAAAGTTCATGCATAAGTGTACAAACTTCTCCCATTTAGCGACAATGGCTTTTCTAGCATAGACGAGAGAGGGAAGCGAAGCTTGTGCGCATGCTGTGACTCAGAAAGCCAATTACGTGTCCAGATTGCTGACCATGCTGCTGGTAACCGGACACATAACTAAGAATTTTCTTCTAGGGCCCAAGTAATATGCTGTATACTTAACGGGAAGCAGGTTGCTGGAGGGACATACTGAACAAAAGCACTGGCAAGAACAAGAAAGGGGACAAACGGGGCGGAGGTACGAAACGTTTTTGTGGCAGTGCCTTGGGACAGTTCTTGAATGCGTTCCTGCAGGCTGCCTAGAAATTGCGCCACCCTCACTCCAATGGTGTGGATAGGCAGGCGGCGGCACTCGCAGAAAAGTATGCGACGTAGGTCTGCTTCCAAGTTTACGGCTGGTTTGTTGGCAATGAAAACGTGCCTTCTGCAATACATTACCAATTTACTGTTCAGAGTGTCCCAATATTGCAGAAAAAAATCCGTGATTTGGTCAATGCTGCGGAAAAGAACCGCGAACTTTAGGAAAACAAGGCACGCAACCACTCGTATTTAACATACTGTCGTCGTTTGAACGCTTTTTGCATTGTAACGCTCTTATGGGTCTGATTTATTTACTTTTGTGTGTGTATAACCCTTGCCTAATGGGAGCTTTGTTTTTCTTATCGCCTTTTCTACAATGTGCGCGTCTCTTATACGACTGTCAGACAGGCAGATTTAGTGTCAAGCCCATCTAGATGCAAAGTTCTTGCTGTGACCTGCAGTACTTTAGAATGAATCGAGACACAACTAGGCTCATTACACCGTACTCGAGTCGAGAATTAAGGTGGTTAAATGTAGCACTTACATCACACTGCCCGGGCGGTTGCCCTAGACTGAGTGCACATAAACTGTGGCTAGACAACCAGGCACAAGTATTCCCAAAAACGAGATTACGTTGTCGGCGCACAGGACATTATCTACTGTGCACGACGCACATGACTGCCCATATGTAGAGCGCTGAGTGGACTGAGTTTGCCGAGCTCACAACAAGGCGAATTATTCTTGCGGCCAATGTCAGAGAATCTGATAGTGTAGCACAGTGACAATTACTCATTTCTGATGGGTGTGATGCTGATGAATGGTAAAGTATTGTAAATATTTTTTGCAATGCCAGTAAATTTCCACGTGTTAGAGAAGTTTTACTCAACTTGCAAAATTTATGACTATCAGCGATAAAGTTTCAATAACGTTAAAGTAGAAGCTACAAATCAGTCGCTGCGAAGAGATCGTAAAAAACTCTGCATGGGCGCTGTCATATTTTGCCAAAAAATTATCAAATGCTAAACATTTCTTTATCACTGCAATGACTTAGCAGTGACTCAATCTCATGCGAAGCAACCTATTAGGGTTACTTGCAAAACAGGTGCCGGATATAAAACTGCCGTGAAAAAAGTTGAGTTCATCTTGCCATGCAACTATAAAGATGTATTTATTTCCGAGCTGAACCCGGGCAGATAGGCACGAAGCTATTTTACTCAACTAATTCTTAGAAACAACGAGAAAAAGGTTTTAATGGGCGCCCAGTGAAGTAAATTGATCTGGGTGTATTAGGTAATATTTAGTTCAACAATTAGGGAAAGGAAAGATATGTTTCTCAAACGTTCGAGCACTTCTCTGAAGCAAAATTTGTTCACTGTCCCTGTTACTGATGCGCAGAAGCATTCAACAACAACAACAACAAAATGTATAGTGGGTTTAACACACCAAAACGGCATCGGCTATGAAGGATAGTGTAGCGGCGGGCTTCGGTGTCATTGACCACCTGGGTTGTTTAAAGTGCAGTCAAATCCCACAGCACAGGAGCGCCTTGCGAAACGGCCGCGAATGAACCCCTCGTTCTGGAACTCAGTAGTCGAGCGCCGTACTACTGATACACCGCGACGGAGGTTTAACGAGAAAAAAAATAAATAAAAGCAGAACGTTCTCAAACAGCTCGATTGTGCATACAAAAGACACAGAGGGGGCTGTTCAAACTGCATTCTGTGCTCGTAATCTGTGGTATTCCAAACATAATCGAGAATACCCAATTACTAAGCTTTTGGACTATTATAGTGCCTGCACTAGGTTGTATTGACAATGACCTGCGTTGTTTTGACACGGCGCTTAACGACAGAATCGCTTCGTTTGAGGTGCCGCGAGTCAAAGAATCTCAAGCGCCGAAGACAGACTTCTTTTCCAGCATGACATACTCGATATGGACAATTTTTTTTTCTTATGAGGAGGGGGGGGGGGGGGGGGGGATGATAGCCAGCTCACATTTCTTTTGAAAGAGAAAGATAGATAAGCAAAAAAAATCTAGAGGGCACTTTGGACCACTAAAGTGCGATGAGGCGAAAACCATTATAGCGCGGTGGATCGTAGCCCTCCCCTACGGCACCTCTATCTCCCTCTTTCCTTTCGCTCCCACCATCATCCTTTCCTTTACGGCATGGTACACGTGTTCGCGGAGAATTGTGACAGATACTGCGTCTTTTCTATCATGTAGATCAATTTCAAACGCCCGCCGGGGTTGCGCAGTGCCCGGTTACGACGCTCGATTACTGTTCCCAAGGGTGCGGGATCGAATCCCGGCCTCGGCGGCAGCTTTTCTGTGGCGGCGAAAAGTAAGGCGCTCGTGTGTTGTGCGATATCAGTGCCCGTTAAAGAACCCCAGGTGGTCTAAATTTCCGGAGTCCTCCCCTGCGGCGTCTATCATAGCCTGAGTTGCTTTGGGACGTTAAACCCCACAAAACAAACAACCAATTTCAAACGCCGTTTATGCCTGCTGTACTAACCCCTTCTAGACATCTGGGTCTGCTTCTGTTTGCTGTGTGGTGCGGCGTTCGAGGAAGCGGCAAATGAAAGACGCCGCACGGACACCTGAATCGGATGCCCGACGGGGTCAGCTTAGTATATGCATGAATCGCCTGGTGATGTCATGACTTGTCATGACGGTACATCGTGCGCCCCTTGTCGAACACAACCAGCATATCATTGAACGCATCAAAGTTTAACGGCGTTATATATTTCGTCTACAGGAAGGGAAAGGTGCAGTATATATCCCTCTCGGAATCTCGCTATCATTCTCACTATTGACAAGGGAAATTATGAAGAGCGTTTCACGATCGGGGGCCAGGCGCAGTGGTAAAGCGCCGGCTGGGGATCCGAGGGATGGAGGTTCGATTGCATGGTGGGAGACAAGGTTTACTAATTTATTTTTGACTCTCGCTCTCGAAAGCGTGGTACCTCTGCTGACAACCTTCTGTGGACGACAGTGAGGCATTAAAGGCTTTCCCCTTGAAAACGCTTGGGAACTGCGAAACAAAGAGCACGCTCTTACACGCCGCACGCGCGCATGTAAATCACTGCTGGCAGGCACACAACGCGAACACGCATCCACACTGAGTATGATTCACCGCTGCGCCGCAAGGTGGCGACTCTGCTTGATCTCGAGGCCAATAGAGCACTAACACGATGAGCATGACGGCTTTTACTGCAGACTGACCTCTGAAGACTCGGCACCCTAACTGGCAGCTTTCTTCAATACACCGCTCTCCATAGCAGGTAAGGGAGTCGACGGTCGGGCCTACAGCGCGCTTTTGCATCATGCGCCTAGCTGAAAGTCCCTGACGCTTTGCTTCGGCACACAGGCTTTGATTCCCAGCGCCCTCCTCCTGCTTCCCAGCTTTACCTCCGGCTTCGTAAATGGAAATGGAAATGGAACAGGTGCACTAAACGTAGATTCACATCTGCCGCCAGCCCAAACTTTTCCTAATTGGAAAGGAAATTAAAAAGTGTTCTGCATATGCAAGGGCTAAACTATGCGAACAGATGAACAGTGGCACGTGCCTCCACAGTACAACACTGGCTTCTCTGTGAAGGTAAAAGTAAACTCCAGGCAGAAAAAACTTCACAAATCAAGAAAGAGTAGCAACCGTGCAGAAGCCAGGTCACACGCACAACCCGGTATGCAAGTTCCACGAGGTATCGCAGTCGCTCAATTCGAACATCCGCTGATGAACGGGAAGCTAAGGGATACCCGGTGCGCCAGGGCATGGGAGGAGGGATCGATGCAGCCTGAGCGCGTTCCCTCGCTTGAAGAAGACAAATAGTGTGTTGCGTGTAAATTATCTCGGGACGCCGCTGGCCACAAGGTCGATTCGGTTGATTTATGGCCAGACCGTCTTTATCCGCGAAAGCGATGCCCCCGAAAAAGAGGAGGGTAGGAGACATGCTTCCTTGCTAAGGCCGCATTCGCTTTTGCCCATCTTTTACTCTCTTCTGATTTACCTCACGGAAAAAAAAAAAAAAAAAAAAAAAAAAAAAAAAGAAAAGAAAAGAAACGGATGCCACGTGCGCGAAAGGGAGCGAAGGCCATCCTCGCCATTGATATGCGACACCAGATGGAGCGTCCGACAAAGGGATTACGGGACGGGAATGTTTAGCGGGACGCCGCTCCGCGGGTCGTCGCGTGCGCCTCCTCGCGTATTCGCTTGCGCCACGACGCGTATTTGGCATGCGGGAAGCAAGGCAAGAGCGATGGAATAACGATCATGCGAGGCTGCCCCTCCCTCCTCCCCGCCCCACCTCACCCATGCTGTCCTTCCCTCTCGCTGCAGAGGGGAACTGCGTTATTTCGCCACCCCGAGGTGTCACCTTATCAACGTATGCGGCGTCCTAGCAAAGCGTGCAGAAAGGCGTGATGAGATGAACCTTTTTGGTTTTGGACATGGTTTCGGACGTCGGTTTTTGCAGCGATCGTGCTTATGCGGTGCAGACGTGCAGGGCACAGGGCTTTTCCGCTCACTTGTGAAGTTGTGACTGGGGAAGCGTCAGTCGGCGCAGTCCAGTACGGTGAGGAAACGGCTGCGTGAAAGTCTAGGTCTTGCTGAGCGTAAAGCAAGATCACAGTGTTTTATTTTTTTATTTATTTCCATGTTCACAAAATTAAACACCCCATCTCTTAGTTCCAATACGGCGAGGAAACGTCTGCGTGAGTCGGCGTGAAATTCTGGTTCGTACTAAGCGTAGAGCAAAACCACAATGTTTTTTTTTTATTATTATTTACATGTTTACCAGGGTGCCTCGATGTCAGCGCCGCCGTTGCTAAGAATAGACAAGCGTCATGTTTGTAAACAAAGGTGGCGCTGCGATCGGCAGCGACAAGGGGTGTAGGCAAAAGCGCAGCGTGCCTACACTGCGCCAAGCGACGCTGCCTTCGAAACCAGTTTGCGCGTGCGAATATCCTGAAGCGTAAGCTTCGCTTGTGCGTAGAAATAGTTTGGTTTATGCTTGGAGAGTGTTTCAGCACGTTATCAGCCGATTACTGCTGGAATTACCTGGCAAAGAGCGCTGCATTGGCTTCCTTCTCCGTGGCCTCAACAGCGCGTAGCTACGGTACGTAGGCTACTGCAGTGAGTGATTAAGTTAAATAAAAACGAGAAAGTGCAATGGATAAGAGAGACTAATAGTGAACACTGTTAAACTCCCGGGCCTATTCCTGGTGCATGCAAGGAGGACGACAATATGAATGACTGAATTGTGTTTTTTATATGACGATCTCTTTTGACTGGCTTTCTGCTGCTTCGAGCACTTTCCCTCTAAAGAACAATATTATCGGCAACTATATATATAGTGAAAAAGAAATCACATTTCTAGCTCTCTTTACCAGCAACTTAAGTAATATAATTTCACATTTAATAAGAAGAACTCAATCTTTTAGTTCTTGTAACATGTTCGCCTCTGCCAACTTGTTTTCGCCTGCTCGATAAAAAAGACGTTTGACATCTGTCTCATCTTACAGATGTAGCCAAGGTCATTCACAGGTTAATATGTACATGCCCGTAAGAATGCTCTCATTTTGTTCTCTTTGCTCTATAGGAGAGACGCATGAGTGCAGATGCAACGTTCCTCCACGATCGCCTGCATCGAAATTTGCGCGATTTGCTGAGCTTTTTAATACACTTAGAAATTTTTTATTCAAATGCGCGTCATCTTATTCTACTGATTTTGTACCCCTCATAGCCGATTCCACTTTGGGACATTAAACTCCATGTACCCTATATACTTAAATATTCTACTTGATCAGAGCTAGGTTGTACGTGGATATTTAATTCGTTCGTCACGATCTTATAATGACCTCCAAAAATAAATTTTAAAAAATATGAGAAATAACTCTGCAGGACATGTTTACTATAAAACCGGTGATGAAGATCGTTAACTCGTGAATGTAAAAGCAGAAAAAAAGCTACTATACAAGTGCGTGCCTATTATTTCGGCAATATCGCTCTGAATGACCGCTCAAGGTAATTGCAATTACCTTCGCAGCAGCTTTTCTGTCCTTTTCTGTGTGAACATATACCCGGGCAGTACTGCAGGTGAATGGAACTGACAGTGCATCTTCCCCGCGGGGTCATATATGCACACGGAATATCGCGTCTAAACTTCTTATGACTTGATAGTATATTAAAACGGGCACGAGCTGCAGGCGTTTGTTCTTGCGCTATTCATCGTGCCGCCGAAAAGCAATCATGACAATTAAGGGTTGCAAACGAACTGATCTAGTTTCGGTGCAGAAGTGCAACGCACGTTAGCCGCGAAGGCAATCCGTCACCGAAGAGTCTACTTGTCGCGCTCAACGCCGCTGCCCTTAGCTTTCATCTTAATCCGACCGCAAGAAACATGTCAAAACAATTTCCATTTTATTTTTGTGCGTCGAGGCGCAGTCAACCGCACCATAGTTTGCAGAAATACTGAGAATTATGCCCGAAAACACGGCAAGCGCCGCGCGTCCAATGCAGACGGCTCGCGCTTTTGCCTACACCACGAAAGTCACTGCTGTCACCAGCGCCGCCGCATCTCCACTGACGTCACGGGCTGACGCTTGTCTATACAATATCTATACTTCCAGGGGTTCTAGCGACGTCGCGATGAAAACATCCTAATCTTCGCAAAAAAAAAAAAAAAAATGAAGCGCCCTCTCTCTTAGTTACAATCAAGTAGCGAGGAGAGCGACTGACGTCTGGTTAGATTTGTGACCGTTAGATGGCGACATCAGACCGAGGTTGATGCGTGCAGACACGGCCGGTCTAGAGGGAGAGCGCGCGCAAGAGAAGAGAAGCGCTCTCTCCCTCGAGACCGGCCGTGGTGCAGACCACGCGTTTTACCCCGCTACAAGGAGAGGGCGCCACTTCCCAATCAAAAACTTTCTTCCGATGTGGCGCCTAGTCGGCGACGTATGAGGGCAGGTACAGTCAGAAAGTCTTCACGCATCTTCAGCTTAAGCATTCACAGATCTAATGCAACCTAAACCTAGCCACGCCATTTAAGATCAAGGTACATACCGGCGGCCCCACCACATACCTAGCACCATTTACATACAAGGTGCCCAAGCTAAATTTAGCCAAGGGTTAAAAAAATGAAACGTTTGAGGTAGGACAGAGAAACCACTTGTATACAGCTGCCAGTCATCTGGCGCACCACAGGGAATATTTTTGTTTACCAATTAGCTAAATTATAATTAAGATAAGTTTTCTAATTTACATATTGCCATTCGACAATAAATAAATGGAGTAGCAAAGTTGGAGACCACCTGCTATAACCCCAATTCCATTTATTTCTGAAAAACAAAGTCTCACGTCCGTCGTTTTTCCAAGCTCACGTTTTTCCAATATCACGTGACTGACGCATTCGTGCTCCACGATTGGACTGCTCCCAATCTGGGCTTCAGCCAACGAAATCAGCTGCGGCCTTGACCCCACTACCGCGTTGCCGCGGCAGGCCGATATGCATGCACTTTTTGAAAGCACCACACTCGCGGCGCACGAATGCGTAAGTCACGTGACATTTTTTTTTTTTTTTTGTATTTCGCGGGCTTTTTTGAGAGCTTGCAGAAACGATATACGTGACGCTTTCTTTATCGGAAATAAATTGAAGGGGGGTTTGAGAAGGTGCTCTTCAATTTTGCACATCGCATTTATTGTCAAAGGTAATGCTTAATAAATTAGAAAAATAATAATTACCGATTAGTTAATGTCAAAATAAATAATTGCCTGAGGTTCACCAGGTGGCTGGCAGCTGCATACAAGTGGTTTTCCTGGCCTCTCACAAATGTTTTATATTTTAACCCTTGGCTAAAGTTAGCTTGGACATTCGGTATGTATGCCTCATCGTGTACATTGGTTTTTGTATATTTTGCACCTCCGTGTACCGTCAGATGTCTGCTCAAAACTTGCAGTCTTTTCTAGTTTGTTATTTTGCGAGTTTTTACTTTGTATTCGCTTAGCGCATCCCCTCTCTGACGTACTGTGCACCTCGAGGGTAAAATAAATTAATTGAGCTTACACTGTCCTTACCGACATCGGATCAGTCGCGATGTTTGAAGTTTCTAATCTCTTTACAATGAGACAATTAGTCATTTCCTATGCTCTTGGCTCAGTACGAGTAAGCTGCAGTGTGCTTTACATGCAGCAGGCGTTTTGAAGGATTTAAAAAATGCGTGGGATTAACAGGCTATTCCTGCAAAACTATTTTTGGAGTACTCCTCCTAAAAAAACAGCCGCGTCTGTACAGAAGGTTCGCAGACATCAAGCGCAAGAACCACGGCATACAGTAATATAGGATTATATACGAATTTGGTACGATGCTGACGTAATGCTGACATCTAAATGGGCATTGCGCACGTATTCCATAATTTACAGGTTTATGTTTTCATCATATAAAAGGACTAAATATCCTGCATGTGAGTGCCATGAAGTGATTTTGAGCATCTGTTTGCTAGTTTGACTTTTGGTGCACCGATGTTCCCCATGTGCCCCTTGGCACTGCAGCATGGCGAAAGTAGAGTGGTGGCGAAAGCTGGACCCAAAAGCGATTTAGCCGTACTGCAGCATAGCCGCAGATCGGGCAGTCAAACACTCAAATTTAGAAATTATATTACTACAAGTATGAATCAACATAAGAAGAATAGATATTTTGATAACTTGGGCGTGTGAATGAGGTGAGGTATTTTATTAAAACATTCTTGAATATTTAAAAATCTTGCAACACTCTTATTGCACCCCCAGTAATGTTGCATCTGTCTTGGTGAGAATTTGCAGGCCTTGTTAGGTTCTTGCGAACTTGCAAAGGTGCTTGCGAAGTAGGCAATCTCGGACGTAATCAAGGCAACGAAGCTGACGAAGCCACGGAACGGTTTCTTATCGCTGTCTGCTGTGGTGCGCCCGGCATAGCGTGTAACTTTAGCTCGCAAGCCTGATTTTTTTTTTTTTTTTTGCGAAGATTTCGACATCCTTGGTGGTCGCTGCACTGTCGCCATTTGGTAAGATTAATATCCCCCTGCAGCCAGTTTTCTTGCTTTGGTCTCCTTCGACGGGCGGGCAGTGCGAAGACTTTTTGCAGCATTGTATTACGCTTCGCGGTCTTTATCGCAAGATAAGCCCGCGCTAAGTGAGGAAGCGGGGCTCTGTGGCACATTGCGGCAGCATGGACTCAACCGTCGGTGTCTTACTACACCGCTTCCTGCCTTACTTTCAGCCATGAGTGAGCTTTTGTGTCGTGTGCTTCAAGCTCCATAGCTTATTTCGGGCTGCTCTCGCCTGTTTCTTAGCTAAGGAATTTCGTGCGTACTAGAGGCTTCATGTTTTCCAGAATATTTCGTAACCTGCAGTACACACCTTGCACTCCTAAGGGATGCGTGAGTTAACAGGAATGCCTGCTAAAACAAGTGCTAAAAGACCTTAAAAAATTGTGTCACCCTTCCTTCATGTACGCAGTATTTTGGGGCTCCAACTACGGAATTTGTATTTCTTGTGTCCATAAAGGTTTTAATCTTGCGTCTTGCAAAGCTGAAACTTGAATATTGTAATGAATCAAAGTGATAAGCAAAAGGTAAATTTCAACAGAAAGCATTTTTCCTCCGCGTGTGATGCCGTATCTTAACCGCATGGTGTGGAAGTTAGAGTTGTTTGAAAATTAATAGCTAATAGGGTACTGATATGCATCCTTCCTTCTTGGATATGTCACTTCAGATGCCTCGAATGAACGCAGCAGCCACATGGGTGCTTCACCATCCAGTCTAAGTGGAACTTCCTCACTGAATCGGAAAGGAGAGTCAGACGTGGGAAGGGTTGAAAGCATTGCGGATACCTCTCTTTATAATGGTGATAATAAAGGGCGAATTGTTTTAATTGGCGCCATGCCCAGTGAAGCAGTTAAAAACGGGCGCATGTACCCAGGGGTCCAATCGCTGCAACTCATCATAGAAGGTGATTGTTATTTGCAATCTTTTGGAACAATGCAAGAAGGAATGGTGGAGAAATATGCTACAGTATCTCGACTGTGTGCTTTACAGATGCAGACGCCCAGAGTTCATCGCTGAGTCAAGAGCGGACCCACGGCAGTGCCTTGATAAAAGTTGATTGTAAGTGCCGATGTTTTTTTTTTAGGGAATCTTAGAAAAATCCTTTGTGTATTATTTGGTTTCTGGCTGCACTTTGGGAACTGTGCTGTAGCTACATTTTGTTCTTGGATTACTACCTGCTGTCGCAGCGGACCACACGTGCGCTAGGGCCAGCACGTCACCTGCAGAGACCAACACGACTGGAGAGCTTGCAGCACTGCCTTTGTGTGCTGCATCATCACCAGAACCCTCGCGCTGCAGTTCATTGCTTTCTTACGAAGGTTGGTGTTGCTAAAATTGCGACGCTTTCAGACTGACATGCATTTCTTGGTTCTGTAAGGATATGTGCACATGTACTGAACCAGAAAGCTGTTAATTTCTCTGCTGCTCCTTCCTTACCTTGCAGGATCTTTCACCAGCCCCACCAAAGAAAGGCGGCCACTTTACAAGCTCAGAGCCAAGCTCAGACAGCTCTGTAACCGCAAAAAGAAACTGCAAGGACGGCTGCTCCAGCGTCACAACCCCTTAGAGTACTACGAGATGACTATGAGATGATGAGGTGGCTGTATTTTGACATACATTGCAGTGACGAGAAATTTTCATTATATTGTTACGTGGCGGCAAGCCGGTGAACACAGGAGAAAGAGAACTGAAAGATGATGTTCGGTGACAGTGACATGGCGTTTAACGAAATGTTGGCGGGCCTAGCGCCAGCGCTCCTGCCCGCACCACTGCACTCTTCTTCCTTGCTCGTCCGTTACATGACCCGGGGCCACCGAGCGGTAGTCCCAATCGTGGACGAGAAAGTTTACCAATGTTAATTATTCAATGACATGATGATGGGCGTGTCTGGATGCTTGAAGAAGAAGAGGAAGAAGAGAGAAAACTGCTTGCCACCGCGATGATTTTCTAATGAAGACTGGGTTAATGTCGAAATTGGGCTGCTTGGCTCGGTTGGGTGCATCGTCTTCAAGTTCGCTGGGGAGGGCGAAAAAAAATAAAACAGTTCTGACTGTTTCGCGGCAATATACCTTGCAAGTGCTTCACACAGCTATTGGTCCGACTGCTGCCGAGAGGCGGTAGTGAAAGGCTCGTTACCAAGGCAATCGAATTTAGCTTCAGCTTTGAGGTCTCTAAAACAGCTGTATAGCTTCCTTTTGAAGTTGCAAGGTGGTGCTGGGAGGACGGTGAAATGTGATTTGAGCCCGTTATTGCATGTTGGTTTGTTGCACCAACAAATGCGGTGGATGTCTGTGGCTGGTATTGAAGGCTAGGAACATTCGACGCTGCGGCTCTGGTTGGGGGTGATTGTGCTATTAATTCTTTCTTTCCGCGCGGCCAGAGTGGGAATTCTATTTGCGCAGCTGTACCACGCTTCTCTCTTCGTTTGGAGCTCTTGGCACTCTAGGAACGATGAGCTCGAAAAACAGGGGAAAAAGTGACGCTCCGTAACACATTGGGACAACGACTTACTTTTGGTGTCGCACTGCATTGCTTCCCTCTGGGTTTGGGTACATGACCTCTTGTCTGTGCCGTCAGCTATTCGTATGTCCGTTGTTCAACATTGTTCAACACGGCAGGCACTTGCCGTGCCATGCTTTCCTTTGTACTTTCCTCTCCTTTGTGGTTGGTATAATCCATCACGAAAGTAACAACTATATTGCCACCTAGCGTTGCCAGGTGGCTCATGATTGAGGTGTGAAAGGAGGACGAAGTTGAAGAGGACGACAAAAGTGTCGCTTGCACGTTTGCGTCTGTGCTGCTGTGTTCTTGTGTCTGGGCTACCCCCTGCTATCATTGGTATCCTTAGTCACCGTGTACGTGACATTCTGGTGGAGCTGCTGGGAAAATCGATCGCCTATGCAAGAATCTCCATCTACAAGACGTCGCGCCAGCCCTGTACCATTGGACACCCCCGTGCATCGCTCCAGTCGACGGCTCCAGGGATTGTCTCCGGAGTTTCAGCCAGCACCCGCCGCCATGACATCTAGTGCTCCTGCGCAGCAGGTGACGGGCCTCGCACCGGCCTGTAACTACACCTTGCAGGCCCCTCGGGTACCGAAGACCTTCCATGGGGACCTCTTTGAGGATGTGGAGGACTGGTTCCTTCAGTTTGAACGTGTCGCTGCATTCAACCAGTGGGACGATGCTGCCAAACTAAGGAACGTCTACTTCAGCCTTGAGGACGGCGCCCGTATCTGGTACGAGAACCGAGAGCAAGCTTTAACTTCTTGGCGGGAATTCCGTCGTCAACTGCTCGAGGCTTACACTAGCGCAGATCGTCGCGAGCATGCAGAACGTGCCATTCACTCTCGCATCCAAAGGCCGAATGAGAGTGTCCAAGCATACGTCGAGGACATGACGCGCCTCTTCAGGCGAGCCGATCCCGCCATGTCCGAGGACAAAAAGGTCAGGCACTTGATGCAGGGTTTGAAAGAGCAGTTGTTCGCAGGCCTTGTGCGAAACCCACCCTCGACTGTAAACGGATTCCTTGCGGAGGCCACCACAATGGAAAAGGTGCTACACCAACGTGCCGTGGCTTATGACCGACCTTTTCATACACGCACAACCGCGGAATCATTTGCATCTTCAGAGCGGCATCCCGATGCATTGCGCGAACTGATTCGCAGCGTCGTGCGCGAAGAACTAAGCAAGTTCTGGAGCCCTCTGCAGCAATCGCCATCTTCCGTTTCTGCTATAGTGCGGGAGGAGGTGCGGCAGGCACTCAAGAGCCCTCTTTCGCCTGTAGTTCCGAGCCCGCCATTGCTGTCGGGGACCGACAATCGTCCCACATATGCGGAAGTTCTGCAGAGTCAGGCTCCCCCTTCACCACCGCCCATTCTCGCGTCACCTACAGTTCCGCTGCCCTCGGTGCAGCCAGTGCAGAACTTCGACAATCGCCCGCTGCCCCGACGCAAAGCCGACATTTGGCGCACGCCTGACCGCCGTCCGCTTTGCTTCCACTGCGGTGAACCAGGACATCTCTACCGGGATTGTCCGTATCGACGCCTCGGTCTCCACGGCTTCCGCATCGACTCGCCTCCTCCCCGGTTTGGTCAACGACCCCGAGTTATTGAGGAGTACCTGGCGGAGCAGCGTTCATCTCGTTCGCAGCGTCAGCCCCGCTCCCCTTCGCCAAGGCGCTCCTCCTCGTTCACTCACGGTTCCTCGCGAGAGGACCAAGGCCGCTCGTCTAGCCCTGGTCGGGAAAACTGAAAACAGCGACCTTCGGGGGCGAGGCCGCTGGTAGTCGCTGCGTTGAAGACCTCCCGTCGTCGCCGCTTCGATCCGACCGCGAGCTGCTGGTACCGTCACCTAGGGAAGCAAAAAGCGTTTCTCTGGACATTCCGGTTATTTTAGACGGTCGCACTACGGTCAATGCTTTAGTGGACACCGGTGCCGATTATTCAATTTTGAGTGGTCGCATGGCGACTGTTTTGAGGAAGGTGCTCACTGCTTGGCCAGGTGTGTGCCTTCGAACCGCCGGCGGTCATATAGTTACTCCAAAGGGGATGTGCACGGCTCGCATTCAGATTAACGGACGTACGTTCGTCGTTAGTTGCGTTGTTTTAAGTGACTGCTCCCGTGACCTTATCCTCGGCATTGACTTTCTGCGGGAGTACGGAGCAGTTATCGACCTGCGAAATAGACTCGTCACGTTTTCGATGGGACAATCTACCGAACAAGATAGTAGCAGTCCTTGCAATAACGCACTTCGTGTTTCCGCTGAGAGCGTCTCGCTGCCGCCGCGAAGCAGTGCTCTTGTGGAAGTTACCTGTGACGATTTCCGTACCGGTGATGCTGTAGCGGAGGCGAACCATACACTCCTGCTTGCTCATGGCATTTGCGCTCCCCGAAGTTTATTGTCGTTTCACAATGGCCGGGCTGCACTCCTTGTCACAAATTTTTCTAATGAGTACCGACACTTGTTCCCGGGGACTGCTATCGCTTTTGCTGACCATGTTGCGCACGATCCGGTCTGTTTTGCATCCACGGCAGTAGAAACTAACGAGCCATCTCTTGACAACATCGACATTAACTGTCACTTGTCAAAGGAGAAACGGCGGGCTTTAGAGCAACTGCTGCTAGACTTCAAGCACTGCTTTGCTTCTTCCTCGAAGGTTCGTCAAACGCCCATCACACAACATCGCATCATTACTTATGACGACGCTCGCCCAATACGACAGCAGCCTTATCGTGTGTCTGCCAAAGAACGAGAAGTGATCCAGACGCAAGTTCAGGAGATGCTGGATGATGGTGTTGTGCAGCCTTCACAAAGTCCGTGGTCTTCACCAGTAGTCCTTGTCAAAAAGAAAGACGGCACTCTTCGATTTTGCGTCGACTATCGGAAATTGAATAATGTGACAAAGAAAGATGTATACCCGTTGCCGCGCATCGATGACTCACTGGACAGATTGCGACGTGCGAAGTATTTTTCATCTATTGATTTAAAAAGCGGCTATTGGCAAATCGAAGTAGACGAAAGAGACCGAGAAAAAACCGCATTTGTCACTCCAGATGGCCTATATGAATTCAAAGTACTCCCATTTGGATTGTGCTCTGCCCCAGCTACATTCCAAAGGATGATGGACACCGTCCTCACTGGCCTCAAGTGGCAGATCTGTCTTGTGTACTTGGACGATGTAGTTGTTTTTTCCGAAACATTTGATCAACACCTCGAACGCCTTCGAGCTGTCCTGGAAGCCCTCCGTTCTGCTGATCTCACGCTGAAGCCCCAGAAATGCCACTTCGGGTATACAGAACTCAAGTTCCTCGGCCATGTTGTAAGCGCTGATGGGGTGCGCCCGGATCCCGATAAGACTGCTGCCGTCGCACGATTTCCGGTTCCAGCTAATAAGAAGGCTGTTCAGCGCTTCCTCGGCCTGTGCGCATATTATCGGCGTTTCATTGCGGACTTTTCTCAGATCGCAGAACCTCTGACGCGCCTTACAAGGAAGGACACCTCCTTTGTGTGGAACTCTGAGCAGCAGATGGCCTTCTCTTTGCTTCGTGAGCGCCTTCAAACATCCCCTGTTCTGGCGCACTTCGATGAAGCGGCTGACACTGAGGTACACACTGACGCCAGTAGTATCGGTCTTGGCGCGGTCCTTGTTCAGCATCAAGACGGGTTTGAGCGAGTAATAGCCTATGCCAGCCGCACTCTCTCTCGTGCCGAAATGAACTATTCCACCTCAGAAAAGGAATGCCTGGCGGTCGTATGGGCTACTATGAAGTTTCGTCCCTATCTTTACGGCCGGCCATTTAAAGTCGTCACCGACCATCATTGTTTGTGCTGGCTGGCAAATCTGCGAGACCCATCTGGACGACTTGCACGCTGGAGTTTACGTCTTCAGGAGTTTGACATAACCATTGTTTACAAGTCCGGCCGCAAACACGAAGACGCCGACACGCTGTCACGAGCACCCGTTGACACTGGCGATACTACAGCCGATGACGATAGCGGTTTTCTAGGAGCCCTCAGCGCATCTGAGCTCAGGGATCGACAAAGAGCTGATCCAGACATCCTTCCACTCATCGATTATCTGGAAGGGCGTGATACGATTCTGCCTCGACACCTATCTCGGCACCTTGGTTCTTTCTGCATACGGCAAGGCGTATTGTATAAAAGAAACTCCCAGAGCCAAGACAGAACTTACCTTCTGGTAGTGCCATGCGAGCTCCGTGAGGATATTCTCCTTGCTTGCCATGATGAACCAACGTCTGGTCATTTGGGTTGCTCACGGACTCTTGCTCGAGTGCGCAACATGTATTACTGGCCAGGACTTTCCGCAGCAGTGAAACGCTATGTACGAAGCTGTCGCGAATGCCAGCGCCGTAAAACACCGCCCCAGAAGCCTGCCGGATTTCTCAAGCCCGTTAAAGTACCCCGCATTCCGTTCGACCAAATTGGAATGGATCTCCTTGGCCCTTTCCCTTTGTCGCAGGCCGGAAACAAATGGATAGTAGTCGCTACTGACTACCTGACTCGATACGCTGAGACAAAGGCAATCCCTCATGCCACAGCTTCCGAAGTAGCAGAGTTTTTCATGCACAACATAGTCTTGCGGCATGGCGCCCCTTCCTACGTCATTACCGACAGAGGGACAGCTTTCACATCACAGCTGATCGACCGCATATTTGAGCTGAGTTGCACGACCCATCGCAAAACCACAGCGTACCATCCACAAAGCAATGGCCTTACAGAAAGATTGAATAAGACGATTGCGGACATGTTGGCAATGTACGTCGATGTGCAGCACAAGACCTGGGACGAGGTGCTGCCGTACGTTACATTTGCGTATAATACAGCCTTACAAGAGACAACGCGCTTCACACCATTTCGACTTGTTTACGGACGCGAAGTTCAGAGCATGCTCGATTCCATGCTCCCGTGCCCAGATGATGACCAGCTATCCTCAGATGCCCAGCAATATGCCATCCGCGCTGAGGAAGCCCGCCAGCTCGCCCGTGTGCACATTGGGCAGCAGCAGACCACTGACGCGCACCGTTACAACCTCCGGCACCGCCAGGTTGACTACAAGCCTGGAGATCAAGTCTGGGTATGGACACCAGTTCGCCGTCCAGGCTTGTCAGAGAAACTCCTTTCCCGCTACTTCGGGCCGTACAAAGTGTTGCGCCGTGTGAGTGACCTTAGTTATGAAGTTATCCCAGACGGTGCCACACAACCAAAACGTCGAAAGCACAGCTCGGACATTGTGCACATTGTGCGACTGAAGCCGTACTACCACCGATAGCGCATGGCCACCCGCTGTGACCACTCTCTTGCTTTTCACACCATTTTTACCGGCCCTTCTCATTTTTTTTCGGAGGGAGGGGGTAATGCCACCTAGCGTTGCCAGGTGGCTCATGACTGAGGTGTGAAAGGAGGACGAAGTTGAAGAGGACGACAAAAGTGTCGCTTGCACGTTTGCGTCTGTGCTGCTGTGTTCTTGTGTCTGGGCTACCCCCTGCTATCATTGGTATCCTTAGTCACCGTGTACGTGACAATATTGTCGGTCACTTTATTGCGGATTGGCTGGTTATACCAGCGCTTTACAGATCTTGACTTTCTGTTCTCTGACACAAAGTTCTTGAGCAACAATTCGCTCTAATAACTGTGCTAAGTCTAACTGAACGTGTTGCGATCTTTCTGTGCCCTTTAGCGTACATTCGCGTACACTTGTTTACTACTCGCTTAATTCTTAATCCCTTCACCTCGTCCTCTGTCATCTCGCGCACACACATTACCACACAGGTGATATTAAATAGCGGCCGAGAGCCATCCCTTCTGTTGCAATAAAGGCTTAAAACATTCGCCCATTCATTCATTTATTCATTTATCATTCGATGGTCCAGCAGGCATAGATGTAAAGTCCCGCTTTAATAATGCCGTACTAGTGTGCCTGCGTGGCCTCTGAGTTGGCATCTAGGAGTCCTGAATGGATCGATTCAAATATCACCCGCCCATCTGAAAGAAGCCTGAGTTCGCAGGTCTGCTAACTCGGTCACGTCATGTGGTTACATGACGTCACGCAACCCGCCGACAAGTCGGTGCCCGGCTATGTCATTCGCCAACTAGCACCTTCTAGAGCTGTGGTCGTAAGCAATGCTTTTGATGTCTTTTGGTCTCTGGCACCGAGACGGCCTATACTGTTCAGCGTTTCCTCTGCATCTACATAAATTTAATCTCCCATTCTCTCTCCTATCTATTCTACATAAGTAAAGCTACCATATGAATATCAGTTAAGTATTTCATTTCATTTCTTTATTTGCTAAGAAAACATCCTAAACGTCTCTTATCTTCATACACAACTTTGTCTTTTTTTTTCGCCATTTGCTCATCCTTTTTCTTTTTTTTTTCTTTCTGGTTTGCATGGTTCGTACAGCCTTTTTTACTGCACCCGCTCAAATTTAGTGCAATTTTGTGAGGCCAGGGCCAGGTAGGGTGCATTTAAGACACAAAATCACTTATGAAGTAGGAGGGCAGCGTTTGGATTGTTTGTTGTTTGACAACAACAATTTAGAAACATTTTGGCTAGTTAAGGAACCCTCCTGATTTAATTGTGTAATCAAGAATATACTCATAGACTTCTTTCATGAAATCTCGCGTGGCACTTGCCCCAAAGGTGAGCAGAACTGGAGTAGTTATACGAATCCCTATTTGAAAGGGGGCATCTCCAAATCATTTCCTTCCTGACCTCTTCCTGGTCCTTCTTTCAAATTTAAAACTTTTGTGCTGTTCATGCATGCACCTCTGAACTTGCCTCGTCATCGTCTTACAAAAGACGTCGATGACGATAAAGGCAGGATAGGGTGCTTAAGTGATGTGAGGCCTTGAAATGGTTTTCAAAGATCGGGTGTAGCGCAGTCGTAATGAAAACAGTGACTATGAAATTTGTTAGCAGCCTTTTAATTTGGTGCAACTGGCATAAGTGCTTGAAACAAGAATAACAGTCTGCCTAATATTGCTTACTTTACATTTTTATGTTCTGCGCTAATTTACTTTACATTCAAACATTTCTGACGACCATTAAGAAACGTATTTCGTAATGGGGAAGGGAACACAAAACAAAATAACCTCCAGACAAACCAATTTGCACAGAGACGTCTAATTCTGACGAGTAAGCGACATATGGTGCACTTTATCGGCGTGAATATCTAATGCAATATCTAAAAGCTATTGCAGTGAACTATGGCCCGGGATTATCTCTACAGCGCAGACTACGAGGATGAGACGAGTACATAGACACGGCGCTAACTGACAACTGATTTTCCTGACAGCTTGTCAGTACTATATAACTAGTGTGGCAAATAGTCTAAAATGAAAATACACAACGAAGACGGCAAGAATGGCATGATAAGAAATCTGTATTATGTATTGTATCTTTATTTGAGACTGTATACCACAGTTTTTAAACCATGGCAAGCCCTCAACAAATTAGTTGTGAGTCTATACGCCAGGTCTGTGTGCTGCTCTCGTCTTTGTCTTTTGCGCTGTCACGATAATGGCAAACGAACACGGCCAAGCTTCTACCTTCTATTGCTCGTCATATAAAAGAGTGTGCGTGAAGAGCAGAGCTACGTGCTAGTCGTTTCACTTTACAAAGGTGCGGAAGGAATATAGTGTGGTTGAAAGAAGTATGAAAAAAATGTTTATGAAAACGAAATGCTTATGAAACTTTTATGAAAAAACGATAGGTGAGAATATATCCGCCCTATTACAGCAAATTTAACTCGACATAATATTTTACTTGCACTTTCTTAAACCTTCATGAGAGTAGAAATAAGTATGAAGTGAGTACGGCGACTAGAATAATGCGCTTCAAGAAAAGAACTTTCACAAGGTTTTTTTTTCCTTATTAATGCAATGAAATCGCAGCAATAAATTGTTTTGTTTGTAAGGATACATATGAACTGAGGTTATTTATTGTAGTCCGGGCCATGTAAAAAGGCATTGACTGTAGTAGTAAAGGTGCAAATTAGCTAAGGCTATTAATTATAGCCCTGGTCATGTAAAATCAATTGACTGACATATGTCGCATTTTTCGAGAAAATGGGATACATAAGGCTTCAAAAATGCTATTTTGAAAAAGAATACGAATGAATGAATGAATGAATGAATGAATGAATGAATGAATGAATGAATGAATGAATGAATGAATGAATGAATGAATGAATTTTATTTCTGACTTAAAAGGAGATAGACCGCAGGCGAAAACCTACCGCTCTGTAGCTCGAAAGTGTCTGTGATCCGCTCACATAAAAAAATAAAGTGGCATACAGGGCAGCTCGCAAACAAAAGTAGCAAATTACAAGGCAATATGTATACATCTATATACACATATATGCATATGCACATACACATGCGCACAGAAACTTATATATAAATGAAATAACGTTGTGTATCGTCGAAAACAAGAAAAGGCCAAAGCATAAATGTACTCAGTTCGGCTAACAAAATGCAACTTTAGTGCCCTCAGTGATAAGGAAAAGACATCATTTTCCTGGAAGGTATATTTATTTAACAAATGAGGAAATGAGAACTGTAGCATCTGTCTTCTATAATTTGTGCTTAAGCGTGGCAGAACCCATTTATTGTGCATCGGATGAAGACATATTTCTCTTTTGGGTTTAATTTAGCCAGGGATATAAAGAAAGCAGCTGTCGTGAGAGAAGAGAATCTCAGATAACATACTAGCGGAATTCAAAGAGGACATTAACACGAATAATGTTATATTTAAGGAAAATTTCACGTAAATCATCTGAAGACACTCACATTTCTGCTTGGTATGAGCATGAAAAACGATGAAAAGAAAATGCCCAAGTATAATCCGCTTCCTAAAGTTGGAAGAAAGACTTATCACAAAGTTGCAAAATGTAACAATCGATTTGCGTTCCAAAGCAAATCAAACGAAACTTTATCAGCTAAGCTCTAAAAGAACCACCGCCGCAGGGTTGCAGTAAATTTTTCTGCAGCTCGAGAAATCCCCTCCGTTACAGACTTCATTCAGAAGGTTGCTTTTTGTACGTCGTAACCGCTTTCTCATGGAAGGAAATAGGACTCTCTCATCGCGTTGAATACCTCCCCAAAAAAAAAAAAATTGGGAAGCAGATGACAAGGAGCTAGCACTGGCGAAGCTTCTCCGGCAGGGTCGAGAGCTGCTGGGGTTGCCGGTAATCGAGGAAGTTGAATTTTAGGAGAGCAGTGATGCTGCCGGCAGTATCAGCGAGCTATTCCATGCATTTCACACTGTCCGCCGATTCGGAGGCATAGATCGTTGCTGGAAACACCCTGTTCTTCAGATGTAAAGTTCTGATGCCGACTATTTCAACGTACCAATGAGTTGGCGGAAGGTAGAAGAGAAAATGGCGCTACGAGTACAAATCAGTCGCTGCTCTAATTCAGCTGGATAATGGGAGATAAATAGGTACAAAGTATCTGATACCATGTTAGTGGCAAAAGTCCGACCAAGGCAGCTGGTTCAGTCTAGAAGAGATGAAACATTGTAATCGCTGACCTGTGAAGAGATTATGCGGCCGACGACAAAATTCGAAGGACACTCGAGCCCCCATCGTTAAGAGTACGATTCGCTAAAGGGTTAAGGATTCCCATCGATACGTGGCTCTCCTTGTTCGCATATATGCTCACTGCTAATCCCTTAATCACTGTTCCTTTAAATGCCGCCTCTATTATGTCCCATATAGTCACCAGCGTAAAGAAGTAAGCTACCAGAATATGTTACAAGTTCACCTGAAGTAGACAAAGTCCCTCAACTCTTACGAACCTGCCAAAATGACCAAGGAGCGCCTGACTTGAGATATCAAAAGCCGTAAGGATCCTATTCCTATTTCTAAGGAGCTGCCCAAGTTGGCAGCGGGTTTCCAGTTCTCCCATATCACATAATCTCGCCAAGTCACACTACCAGCCGACCAATCAGAAGGCCCAGCCATGTCACCTGCCAACCACTATCTGCCAGGGGCACGCTAGCGATTTTGCTTCAAAACGCCGACAACGCCGATGCCAGGTTTTGTGGAGAACGAGGCCTTAACGCAATCGCACTAACAAGGTCCAATTCCCTGCATAAAGTTGGTGCGTTGGTCGTATACTTGATTCCTCTTACCATTCCTGACTAGTGGAGTGACCTCAACATGCACGTCGTCTGCCCAGCGTCAGTTAAGGCGGTCGCCTAGATCATCAAACGAATATTTAGATGAAACGACACTACTATAAAATTCACCAGAAAATTTCTGTTCACTGAAAAATAGGACTTCAATAAAGCACGCTGTCTCAGTGTCCCGTGAATATGCAACCCTCTTCACTCCCCCACACCAGCCTCTAGTCCCCTAATGGAGACCACGGCTTGGCTAAAAAATGTTTTGACAAATGTTCCTCAGGCGTACACTGTTCCATCGTTTCTGCGTGAAGGCAATGGGTACTCGGAATGCGTTTCTTCGGGCGGGCACTGCGGCCTGCTGCTATCTCTTTCTTTTGGCGGCTGTCGGACCCAGTGCGCTGGTCGGCGAGAGCACTTCTTTTTCCGCGCCCGTCTCGAGTTTATCTCGCCACGGCCGCACTTGGCGAACTGTGTCGCCAGCTTGGCGAATCCGCCGCGGACAGCGCGTACGTTGCACGCGACGAATGTCGTCGGACCGGCCGGCGGAAAATAGCCCCATTAATTCTCGCCGACGGCTGCCGAAACCCTCTTTTCTCCCTTTGTATATATAGATGAGCGCTCGTGGTGTACCAACGCCGCTCTCCTACCCTTTAAAGTCGTTTGTCTTCGATGAAAAACCCCGCCGTATATATCGCGGCCAGATCTACGGCGCTGCGGAGGAAACGGGGGAAATATTGATACGAGGGAACGGCCGAAAAGGAGCAGGGTATAAGCACAACACTATACGCCGCCAGCATTCGTGCAGAGAAGCGAGGCCTTTCGTCCCAATTTGCTGCGTGGTGCTCCTTTCGTTTCTGTGGTGGAGTCCGTGCAGCCATTCGCAGGAAAGCGCTCGTTTCCGCTCATAAACGCTAACACCTTCACGCGTGTCGAAGACGTAGCAAGTGTCCGATAATGGAAGCTCATTACAGCAGGGCACCGCACGAGTGGCATCTCTCGGTGACTCCTCAATGAAAATGAGAAGAGGGGTGGGGGGGGGGGGGGGGGGCTCTGTCAGAAATGCTGCAATGCGTTCAGCGTTACACGTGGGCCTATACGTCTGCGTACATCCCCAATTAACAAAATTCACTTATTTGTATTGATTTCTTTCCGGTTTGTGGTTTGTAGGTTTTAATGTTCCAAAGCGACTCGGACTGTGAGAGACGCCGTAGTGGAGGACTCCGGAAATTTCGACCTCCTGGAGTTCTTTAACGTGCACTGACATCGCACAGCACACGAGCGCCTTGCTTTTCGCCTCCATCGAAAAGCGGCCGCCGAGGCCGGGATTTGACTCCGCATCCTTAGGAACAATAGTCGAGCGCCGTAACCACTGCGCCACCCCGGCGGGGTAAATTTCTTTCTGATATTATATAGGACACATTACCGCACCAATAGCTTAAAGGTACGCATAAGTTGCAGTGTAGTTGGGACACGCAGATAGGTGCGATAAAGCATTATCATTTCACGTCTACAGCACAGACCGTCTTACAGCAAAGACATAAAAAAGAATGCACTTAGTTGAAGCCCTTAATTACATGGCAGAAACTTTTTCTCTGCGTATACTGTGGTATAGCATGTTACCGCGCACACCCCTGGTTTGCCTGGTTGCACCCAGAAACTGCCATCTTTAGCGCTGAGTAAAAACAACGATACCAGAAGCGCCGGTTTCACTGCACGCTTAGCGCACGTTGACCTCAAAGGAAAATGTCCAATGAATGTAATGGTCTTCTAATCTAATCACTGCAGCGCCTAAAACAGCCCACACGGAATGCATGGTTCAACTGCACTGTTATAATCGCATTATCGTGACATCGCCTTAGTAACAATCCCGACATCAAAGTAAGTTGCTTACGATGGTTCCAAAGTCCGCCGAATCACTGTGCTAATTAAATACCAGATATGCAATAAAGATTAAGGATACTTTGTTTTATACTCGGCCGCTGGATGTATGTACAACACATACTTGCACTCGTCTGCAACGTGTCAAAGTGTTTATTTATTAATTTCTTTTTCTGATAGTACTTTAGACTGCTTCTCAGGCTAATACAGAAGTGGGGATGTAAAATACCTACATAGCTTGATGACACAATATACACAATGCTCGAGCATTCATTATCATTTAAAAAATTTATATGGTCAGCACACACACACATATATATGTAGTTGAGCTGCCGAAATTAGGCATAATATACTGTTATGTACATTGCACAATAAATGAAGAGAACGCCGCGTCTCTAACTCTTAACTATGTGCGCTCATTAAATCGTACTGAGCTGAAGCTGGAGAAAGAAAAATCACCGAGAAATGAAGTTGTGGTTCCTGGAAATGTGATGTAAACACTGCAGGCTCATTTTGATATATTGTTACGCGGTACCATGACAAGCGATGGAACGCGGTGACACAACAGAAACAGAACGCCGTAATGACATGACGATGAAATATGCTTTAATGGCCAGGGGGCCTAGCGCGAGCACTTTGCCCCGCGCCACTGTCCGCTTCGTTGTCTTCGTAGCAAGACCCGGGGCCATCGAGCGATCGTCCCGATCGATTGCTTGTAATCCAATGCATGATGTGACAAATGAACATAGTCGGAGGACTTAGAGATGAAATGCTTGCCACCACAATGAATACGAGATAAGATGAATGCTTTCTTCGGAGAATCAAGTCCAATGTTCACCGTTTGACGAAGGCCAAGGCCCCTGGACACGCCGGACGGCTTAGGCGGGGGTACTGTCTTCGCTTGAGTGGTCGTTTGGTCGCTTTGTCGTGGGGTCGGTCGGGTCGGCTTTGGGCTTTTCCTAGTCATCGTGTGTTGTGGTCAGGGCCGGGCATGGGTCTGGGGAGAGCGGCTGCTCGGGTCTGAGCTGAAAGGGCTGGGGCGAAGCTATGCGGCGATCTCCACGGGTTGTCGGCCGACGGTCCCGGCTTACAGATGGCGTCGGTGCTCCAATGCGAGGATGAGGATTACCCATTACCTCCACCAAATGTTACATGATGGCATGACAAGCGATGGAACTCGGCGACACAACAAAAACAGAACGACGTGATGACTTGAAGATGAAATATGTTTTAATGGCCAGCGGGCCTAGCGCGATCACTCCGCCCCGCGCCACTGCCCGCTTCTTCGTTTTCGTAGCAATATCTTTTTCAGATCTTACTTATTCTTTCTCGGTTTGAATTTTTTTTTTTTTTGCCCACGGCTTAGCAAGCACATTTCTTGCCAATTTTAGCTTGTCGCAGTTTAACCTTATAGACTCAGCAGCACACCTTTTATCTTCCGCAAAATTTAGGTTCAGCTTCAGATGTGTTTACAACATTCACGTCCATCACGAGCGTTGCCAAACTTTATAACAAGGCACGGGATCAAATCACGGCCGCTGGAGCTGTATTTGTATGGAGATGAAATTCAAAAGGCTAGTGTGCTGAGTGACATTATTGTGCGTTAAAGTTTGACGGGTGGTCAGAAACGTGTGTTCCAAAGCGCACTTCCTCGTGGCCACCCTGCTAACATTCTCTCCGGCAAGCCGAAGGCGCTCGATCGAGACGCCTGCTGCAGACATGCTATGTCACCTTTCAGCGTAAACAAAGCGCGTTATACAAAAATCTTTCTCGCAGAGATCTTAAAAAATAAAAAAAAACGAACTGGTTTGGTTTGTGGGGTTTAACGTCCCAAAGTGACTCAGGCTATCAGACGCCGTAGTGGAGGACTCCGGAAATTTCGACCACCTGGGGTTCTTTAACATGCACTGACGTCGCACAGCACACGGGCGCCTTGCTTTTCGCCTCCATCGAAAAGCGGCTGCCGAGGCCGGGATTCGATCCCGCTTCCCTGGGAACAGTAGTCGAGCGCCGTAACCACTGCGCCACCCAGGTGGGGTAAAACGAAAAAAAAAAATAACTAGTGCAAACGCTAAATTTTGGGCCGAATGCTTGAAAGTAATATGCTTTGAAAACCCAAGCACAGAGAAAAATCAGCAGCTGTTTTACTATGGAGCTCTGCGAAACCTCTTAAGATGGTAAACAAAATTTTCCCAGCTTTAGATCGTACAGTGCTGGAATGCATGAAGAAGCGGCTGTGATTAGTGCAGCTTTTTTGAGGGGTATCCTTCTCCAAAACACACCTGAATTGCGTCACCTCAAACGGAGACTCGTGAAAATAATCTGGTCCACGTGTGACACCTCAGGCGTCAGGTTCATCATGTGCCATTTACACGTTCCTGTCTGGAGCAGCAGCGCATGAAATCATGGAGGCACGGATGGAAGTTGTGGACGTTGACCCCGCATAAAGCTCTGGGATGCTAGAATGCAACAGAATTAGCCCTGGTAAACACAGCTCCTCTTCAGCAGAGAACGGGGTACGTACTCGACCGACAACGTGCCAAGCTCGACTTCGCTGGAAACGGAACAAACTGTCAAACTGCGTCAAACAAACAAACTGTCAAACAAACTTTTCTCTTCAGTGAGAAAAGGCTTTTTTTTCTGCTCGAGTAATAATAAAAGAATGCAATAGGTTCCTCCTTGTCTGAAAACAGGAAAAGTGCAGTTTGTCCCTTGGCAGCAGTGTTTTTATACTTTAAGTACGTGTTTCATAAATAACGCTTAAACGGTCTAGATTAGTCACTAATAATCCGGTTTGCTTTTAACGTCACGAGGCGAAGTCTTTTGTGGAATGGGATATTTACGGTGTGACGATATGTATTAAACATGAATACAATGCCGCCTACTCAATTGCAAATACACAGCAACATATATTCTGTTAAATTACTGCTAAATGAACTGAATAGTTTTACGGCTCCATTCACTTTCCATTGGCAAAAATAAGAAAGCAATAAATTGCCATTAGAAACAAAAAAACGTCAAGCATATAAACGTGCAAAAAATACGTTACGGCCGGGCCAGCGCTGATGTTTCCCAAACGCACAAAAAAAGTCTTGCATACGGCTACCCCCGTCAGAACGACGATGCCGCCCTCAGGCACCTGTTTCGCTGGACAGATGCCAGGTCGCTCAACGTTTAATGTACGCATGCGCAAACATTGACTGCAGGGTTCACGCCTGCGGGTTAGCCGGGAATTTAATACCAATTTATGCGTGTTGCCAACCGGGTACCGAAGCGCAGCTAACGCAAGAACACGCTCGAGCAAACAGCCGCGAGACCAGCGAGAGCGCGCATCTGTGCGCGCCTGACACTGCCACGGGACGACACGTGGCACTCGCGCTTCTTGGCTGGCGACTGACACGCTTGGCTTCGCTCTCGAGTAGCTGGGCAAACACGGCGGCCCCATCGACACAGACTCCAACAAGCCGCTTAGAATATAAACTACCCGTCGCCCCCCACCCCGGTTCTGCCTGCACGTGCCAGCGGAATTCAGCGACCAGGACCGCTAACCGTGCCGGAAGAGAGGGGGCGCTGCCCCACGCCGCCGCTGGCAACAATGGGGGCGCGCCACGCGCCTCCAGCGTCGCTTGCCTTCTGCTCTGTAGCACCCTGCCTAGGCCGTGGTTCACCCCGCCGCAGAGCGCCGACCCCGCGCTTTGTTCGCTTACTCCCCCATCCTGCTATCAAACAACCGAGACGGAGGTGTCGTCGGGGCCTCACAAAATGGGGAAAGAATGGGGCCACCCTTAGCGCCAGATAGTGTTAACAACGCTCGTGGAGTTGTGTGCGCAACTACCACGCCCTGCCGTTTGGAGTCACTGCTGCTCTGTTCATCGCCTGCAGTACCATTTCTGCGCTAATCTGGAGTCGATTTTCACCGTGCGGTTGCCTCGAATGTCATGAAATGCCAGGTTGTCCTGAAAGCGGAGATACCGAAGCTCTGTAATGTTGCGTTTTGACGGATCTTTTAGCGAGAATTGACACTGGGGAACTCTCCTCGGTGAAGGTAGACTGGGTTTTAGCGAGCGAGAACAAAGCTCGGAACTTTCATTATTCGAAACTTGTACTGCAGCCAGCAAATTTCAAAGCGTTGTGTTAAGTCTTCCGACGGCCTCCTAAACTTTTATACGATGAACAAGTTCGTCTGCCTGAAATCACTAGTCTTTCCTCCGAGTAAACAAAAACGCTGCAATGGAGCTTATGCTGGGACGGCATTCCAACAACCGTTGCTTACGTCGAGAAGAAACGTGTCCGAAAGGTAAAGTTAAAAAGTTGATTGTTTACTATCACTTAACAAGTCTTATGCTGTTTCTCCAGCAGCGAGAAAAGTGGCTGCTAGAACCATGCGAGTGGCTTATTTTATGTAAAAAGGAAGAGGGCGATGCCCTGTGCACCTTAAATCTCCGCTTGTGCATTCAGTTCTTCATTGCATTTTGTCTCAGCAGAAGTTAAGCAACACTTATTATGATGGCCTTCCGAACGACAGCACAGGGATGGTGACGCAACATAGGCCTCTGGCAGAACATTTTTTTTTTTTTTTTCACTTGAGTTAGTTTTCAAATTTTTTTTACCACTTGCATTCTGATTTTTTTTTTCCAAGCCAACATGCGCAAACTTTCTTAAGCATTGTCCGAAAGTGAGAACGGTTCCAAAAAAAAAAAAAGAATGTTTCTTTATATTTAAGATTGTGGAAATTACAGCGGCTAGAGTTTTTCGTCAACGCCGCCACACATAGAAAAATAAGTAAAAGGCTATACTCCGCGTTACGGCTCCCTGTGTAACCAGTATAGCAGGTAGCTCATCTGACTTTCCCCAATTTTTAAAAGCAGGCTTTTTGAGTTACCACAGCTGTTTCATCAACATAGCATTGTGAGCTGTAGTGTTAACTAGAATACAGCTATATTAATTAGCAAGCTGGCTAAGTGGTGTTAAACAGGCACGTTTTTAACTATTACCGTTAGGATTTTGCTTACAGAAAAATTTGTAACCTGCCATAAATGAAATCCATATCAAGTGTCATTCTCGTCGCCGCCGCAGCGCGAGGAGCTCGGGACATGCAATCGGGTCAAAGCGAAAGTGAGCGGCGACAAAATACACTGGCTACGTCTACGGACCACGACTGAGCGTCACCACGCAGCGGCGGACCTATGCTATAGTGCAACAGCGCAACGGCAAGAGACCAGAGGAGAAGGGACGAGACACAGCGCTGTTCTTCTTGTCCTCTGGCCTCGTGCCGTTACGCTGTACTTGCCCATCAGTTCTTGTTAGACCTATCCCGTCCTCTTTTCGCAGGGCTTGGTGTGATAGGTGAGCGGACGAGTACTTTAGTGGTGCTCCTATGTACGAAATTCGCTCGATGCAGCAACTTCATTGCACTCGCAAAAAATGTGCACACCGCCAAAGGCGAGAAGCTGTCGATATTCTAAATTGTCGAGCAATGAGCCGATGACAGGGGACGTGTTGTCTGGACAGCTTAGTGTAGTTTTACACCCGGCAGTGGCGAGATGGCTTACGTTATATGCTTTCGATGAACGACGTGTATTTTCGTGGCCGCGCATGCAGGAGAGAGCGTTATCCCTGAACGATAATTCTTTCTCAAAGTATAAAAAGCGAGAGCCAAACATCGTGACCAGAAATGCACTCCGTACACACCACCACGCACACGAAGCTGGCTATCAGAAAAACAATCCGCACTAAGTGTTGGTACTGAAGTCTGCCAACTAGACTTAGAGTGGCTGGTGTTCCTCCAACGATCTGAAATCACGGCCTTTTGTTAGGTACTCAATGAAAAGGGGCAAATAAGGGCCGTAGCGCATTCTGCGGAAACCTGTACTGGCGTCGAATAGGATATTTCAGGATATAAGAAGCTTACCTGATGTCTCGTCCGCCTTTATCCAGAGTAGTCGTTCAATATGTTAGGTCACTGAGGATAAGATATTACCACCATCTGGCCCTAATTTGGCTCTTGAGGTGAAGGTCGATGGACCGGCTGCCCTCCACTACGACGCCTCTGTCTGTACCTCGCCGAGGTGGTGCAGTGGTTATGGCGCTCGACTGCTGTAATCAAGGACGCGGGATCGAATCTCTGCCGCAGCGGCTACTTTTGCGGATAGAAAGGCGCCCGTCTGCTGCGCGATATCAGCGCATGCGGTAAAGAACTCCTATAGTGGTCGATATTCCGGAGCCCGGCGTCTTTCATAGTCCGCGTCACTTTTGGACGTGAGACCAGATAGACAAATGATATCAGCCTCTATCTATGCGCGCATTTTCACTCCCTCCCTCTTTCATAAGCGCGCTGTTGAGCCGAACGCCAAGAATTATACCATTTTCCCACACATATGCATGAATCAGAAAGACAATGAGAAGTGACATTCGGTTATAATCTTCCTTGCTATCAGTATAGGCTAGAATGGAAGGCCTCTCTGCGATCAATGCCAATAATTAAAGATTGCCGCGTCAAGTCAAAAGACTCAAGAAGGATAAGAGATTGTGGTATCATGGCACTGGGTACATTCTTGATCTACGCAGAAAGTAACGCCGCTTATGACGGCAGTGTCACTGCTCTTATTCGTGTGTAAAGGTATACCTACCACCTTGCGTTTTCACGGTTATTTAAGCACCGTAAAAATTTGAATAACACATTGACAGGACCATACCCCTCCCCCCCCCCCCCTCCCCTCGGACACACGCACTTGCCAAGTATAAAAATGAAACAAGAATATCCCTCATTGACAAGCGCCCTGAAAAATACGCTTTTGAAACAAGTGCGACACAGCACCCATCCAGAAGCAGTCGGAAGTGGTGGACGTTGTCGCCCCGCTGCCGTTGGTCTTAAATTTCACGCACTAGATGCCTAAATTGCTTACAGAGCTATTTTATTTAGCGTAGCAGTGACGTCGCCAGCGGTTCCAATGTAGTGTACTGACCTCAACTGCCCATCGCTGCAGACGTCCTTGATTTTCCACAAACGACGGCTTTATAGCACGAGGGTTGACTCATCATATTTTTTTAATGCTTACCCTATATTTCAATTTTTGGATAAGCTCAGGCTTTAGAGAGTCTCTTTTAGACAGCCTGCTTTAAAAAAAAAAAATGTTTACAACGCTTCACCAAAAGGATTTGCCGAAATTAAATAAAAGCAGTTGTAAAACTGCTTGCGCACAAGTAATCACGTCATTTCACACTCAGAAGACAAAATCACCTAAGTGGGATACTAACGCTTGCCTACTGTCAAGTAAGTATCAATCAATCAATAAACTTTAACACTAACACACAGAAAGGTATGCCGGTCAATCTGAGCACGCAGTGCTTGTGAGAAGACTAGGCAGTCAGTGTTGCATGCTTTAGAGGAAATAAAATATATAAATGAAACGAAATCTCGTCATGGTGTTCGGCCTTTGGAAATAAAGTCACGAGATCGAATCCTCAATGCCTAATGACTTTTCCGTATACGTTGAAGATCGCAAAGGAGTCAAAATATTCTGGAACCTTGCATTCCGACCATACGTACCTCGCGATCCACAGCGAGCTTTGACACCTAAAATTCGATCACAGCTTTTTAAATTAGACCTCATCGGATGAGCGTCACTTGATAGGATATAGTCCTCGAGCACCGCCATGCAGTAATGCTTGCATCGTTCGAGCTTGCGAACGTCATTATATTGAGAGCTTTGAAATGTACCGTAAAAGTCCCACCGGGACTAGTGTTCTAGCTTAGCATTCGCTACATAGCAAAGTCGCGCAGTGTCCGATTTATGCTAAAATAGGCAGTTTCTAGGCTTCAATGTAAAAAAAAAAATGGCAGGAAGGGCTGAAAGATACCTTCGTACAAGAGGTAAGAAAAAAGTCGCCGACAACTACAACCAGCTCGCTTTGGTTCCATCTTTTCTGCATAATTTTGTTTCGCTCGTTCCAGCTTACCGGCTGCGCTCATATCACTTAATTTTAACTTAAGCGTTCGAATAAGCTTCATGATGATTGCCCCTCTCCAAGCCACGACGAAGAACTGTTCACTATTGGTTGCTGCCCACATTACGCATCGTCTCATTTTTAAATTATTGAAAGCAGTCGCAAATTTTCTATGTCCTCCCTTTTGTAATCTTGCTTCTAAGGACCAAGAGTATTCTTCAGGTGTAGTGAGATAGTGACGTATAAACAGCTTTTGGTGCCAATTAGATACACATACCAAAAACACCGAAGGTAGATAAAAATCCCGCCCGTCTTAATGTACCTTCTTGAGGAAGCCCACCCGCTCTCGTTTAGCGCACACAACTTTTGAAATCACTTCAATCGTTGACAAACTAGTTTACCTGTTCCTCATTGAATATATCGTAGGCGGCACTGATAATCGTTATGCCGTGTACACGTCAAGTGAAGGAGAAAATCAAGTGCTCGATGTCAGTTCGAGTCGCTTTAGCTTAAGCAGGACAACTTGGCTGTCACGGTGATAAAGATGATAAACGCATCCTCGTATAGTTTCGAATCTATTATCCACCTATATAATCGCTCTCAAAACCAACAGCCTAAGGATATCCAACAAAAATCAGCGGTCGTTCTGAGGCAGTAGGGATGCATCAAAGATGGCCAACTGCACATTGGCCAACTGCGCAATCACCCTGTACATGCCACACGTAATCTTCCTAAGTCTACAGGACTCATGTCGTGCTTATAACCACAAGAGGTATTGGCCACGATAACAGAGGAGCTCCCAGAAAGCCCCCTTCGAGACCGGAATTAGCCTGAAAGTTGTGACATCGTCAAAACTGTCATTTCATACTTTCCCGGCCGCATCTAGCGAAGAAAAAAAAGTATACGTATAGATAAGCTGAAAGGCAAAATGCACCTCTACCGGACACTTAATTACGACGGGATTTAACGCGCCTCGACCCTTGCGGAACGCTCACAGGCGCAATGCGGCCGCAGAGAAAAGGGAAATATATAGGAAGAGAAAATGAAGGGTAGATATGAGAGAGCAACGAATAAAATGAAACAACGGAAGAGACGCAGAAAACCCGACGGGGAGTTTTCAAGATGGATAGCCGGCTTTGCTCATCCCCTGACGATACTTCATCTAAACCGGGAGGGGCAGGAGCCATGCATGCCCGCTTCTCGCGGCGGGACTAGAATATTACGCTGTGGAAGAATAATGGGAGACAGATGCTTTTCTTTGTTCCATCCGCGGATGCGGCCGTGGGCTCGCGCCGTGACTGCCTCGCGAGTGTCGCGTGTGCCTTCTTTTTTTGTTGTTGTTTTTTCTTTTGTTCTCAGCTTCTCGCCGCGAAAACGATAGCACAGCCAACCGGTCACCACCATAACGAGGGTGGCATCACATTTCCATAAACTCCCGGGACGCAGCGTTCGGGAGCCAGAGAGAGAACGGCGAGCGCGCGGGGTTACCAAGAGAGGCTAGTGAGTGTCGGGGGCGTGAGACGCCTGGCCCGCTAAATGTTGGCACTTTGTTACGCGCAGATAATGGTAACGGAGTCGTACGGTGGTCGTAACCTCGATGATGGAAAACAAGCGACGCGAGGTTGCCGGCGGCGTAGCCCCCTCCGGCGGTATGCAATGAACCAACGCCGACGAAGGAATAGCGGATAGGGTGAGGGAGGCGAATCGTAAAACAGGGAGCATCTCCCTCCTTTACTCGTGCACGTCGTACGCAAGTCGGGAAGCGAGCAAAAGAATGACCATAAGAGTCAAAGCCATCGCTTGGCTGAACGGGACTGAACGGAAAAGCGGCGCCACCTGCTTGCCTTCCTAGTGCGGTCCTTTCACACCGTCCCTGTCACGCCAGCGCGCTTGCGTGGGGGGTGAGCTATGCGATCTGCATTTCAATCGGCGAGCGGTTGCGCGCCCCGTCGTGGTGTGTGGTATATATCCCCACTGTGCTACGGCACCGCACACTTTGGCGACCAGTCCGCTCGGCTCTTCCGTCGCAGCTCCTGCGTTGCTAGGCCTCTGCACCCTGCTGCGAGGAAGGGGCGAGGTGGGGAAGAAAGGAAGGTGGCGCCGCATCTGTATACAGCGGTACCGGTCCGCTGAGGTAAATCGTGCGTTCCCTTAGCGGACTGCGGCAGGCACAGCGCGGCCTGCGTGATTTGAAACTTATTTTTAGAGACGTGGATGGCGGCGATTCGGTTTCACTGAATGCATGGATTCTCTGGCAAGAGACGAATGTGCAGGGTGGCCCCGCCTTTCTTGCGCAAGTTCTCTGCTTCGCGTTTTTTTTTTTTTTCAGAGAAGCATTGTTTCCTCTGTTATACTTGAAGGCTCATCTCTAGTCCATTGCCCCAAGTTTATTAATGCGCATTCATTCCATCATTCATACATTCATCCATTCATTCGTTCGTTCGATAGCTCGTGGGTTCGCTCATTTTGTTTGTTTCTTTGTTTCTTTGGTTCATAAATATGTCGGCACTGAAGTCTCCATGAAATCTCCTCGTTGCCATATGTTAGGTGCTACTAGAACTAGGCACTTGTGTAACATTCCTTAAAAGCTCATTGCTCAACGTTTTTTCACCAAAAGCTGTTTGCAGCCCTTTAAGTTGCGCGTACGCAGAAAACTTGCGTTTGCACTGATTCTGCGCGTAATTAATGCGCCTGCGCCGAGCGCAACGTTTCTAGTCACGTCTTGTGGGGTCACGCTGCCTACGGACCATAACGTGCGCACTCTATGAGCACGTTCCGGATTACGTTGATAACATGGCGGCCAGCCCCACATGCATGTCGCTGCTGCATTCCCAGACGAGAAAGCTCAATGTTAATTGCAGCGTTCGCTTTTATTTGACACTCTTGCCAGTACACAACAACATATGAGCCAAATTTCCCAGATTTTCAGATAATTTGCCCATTTTCAAGCCGTTGAACCTAACAATATGCAATTCATATGGCAATGGGGGGCACCTAGCGAAGCAGTTCTCTAGCTTTTTACCGGTTTTTGCACTTTCATGTACATAGTTTTTCTACGAACAAAAATAAACCTGCAAATGCAGCCACCCTTGTATTCAATGAATCCAGAATAAAGATTCAATTCACCCCAGCGGTGATGTGATTCGACTTCTTGTCACTACATAGCGCCACTGAGCGTACCTGCGCTTAAAGGACGCTACGGCACGGCTATATAGTTAACGACGAACGGAACACAGTGAAGAATGCGCATGCACACAAGCTTACTGCATGTGTAGACCTATATAAAGTGTCTGGTGTTTCTTATATGTAGGCTCTTACTTTTAGCGAGTGAGCTATTTTCATGTCTGAAGCTGTTGACGTTCGCCTGACGAAATGCGCCCCCTTCTAAATACCTTCCCAGTACGTTTTTTTTTTTTTTTTCACTCGCACAGATTCAGTCATAAAGGCGATCTTTTTCATCCTCATCGTCGTCTCAAACAAGTTCCTTCCCGAATACAAAAATATTCCTAATGTTTCCAATTACCCTTCCTTTGCGTCTGCAGTGGACGCTGTTTCCCTTATGGACGAAAAAGAAATCAGAATGGCCCTGCAGTACTACGATCACCCATACGTACTCAGTTTCACAATCTGCCCACGCTTGGCACTTTGTCGTCTGCGCTGTCATGGTCATGCAGTCGCCACTGCGCTTGACAGCAACGTTAAGAAAAAAAAAATGTTCCCGCGGGCGTAGTGCGTGTGAAACTTGTCTCAAAGGCGAGATATCTACCAGCCTTACACATGCTGCCGTGCTGTGAGAATAGTACGAGAAACGGAAAGGAGGCCAACATCAAACAACGAGCCTTACGGAGCTTAGAGTTACGTTGGCGCCTTACTCAGCTGACATCAGATCTCAGCGCAATGCGTGACTCCGCTCACTAAATGTTGATGTTATGGGCGCGGTATTGTTATACAGGCGAAGGTATTCTGGTCTCTAAGTCTCAATAGAACGCACGAACCATCGCGCCAAGTGCGCATAGCATTCAGGAAATAAACAAGCTGCGAAAAAAGGGAAAAGCCTGTGGCGCCTCCGTTTGGCGGCTCTACGGAAATGTGCGAGCAGACATCGTTCAGATCGGCTTAGGCTTTTAAGCAGGGGACACATGTGCGAAAGGTTGACCGGCGCGCCGCACCAATTGCCGCTTGCTAACTGCCGCCGCAGTCAAGGTATATATGTACGATATGGTGGCGAAGGCTCCATAGAAACCCATACGTTCAAAACATGGCGGATCATGGACACTCCAGCACCATTGAAAACTGGGGGGCCATGACGTTGAATGCCGTCACGCATAAATTTACTTTGACGCGAATTATAAGCAAGTCTTTTTATAAAACCGCAACGGTGGCATTGAGCTTCGCCTGCATCTCTTGGCAGTTTGTTGCCTTTCAGCGCGCGCCAACCTTTGCATCTAAACGAACTCGAGTTTCTGTCGTTTACGCCCTTATTTACGAGCAGTTGCTTCAGCATAATGAAAGTGGTTGGCAAAGGTGGCGGCATAGAAAGGCAGCAACACTTCCAAACATAGACCAAGCCTGCAAATACATAAGGCAAATACTGCTGCAAGTCATGCAAGTACTTTGGCCATGTACTTTGTCCTTCAGCACAGCAAGGTGTGGTCTGAAACATTGTTGCAGCCAGGCAATCGTGCCCAGTTGTGTGCCCAGTTCGCAACAGTGTACCAAGTATACAATTATGGTTTTCATATTCATGGTTTATTACATCAACCAAGCAAATAAAGCACAACAATAAAACGTGCATGTCGTGGACAGCACAAACAGTAGCGCTGTTTAAGAGGGCTAATCACCTGATTGATCACAGTCGAGGCATGGAAGAGGCTTGAAGGGCCATAAAGCATCACCAGATGAGAAACGTGTACAGAAAACAAAGCTATGATGGCTGCAATTGAACTAAAAATGTCATAAATGTAGGTGCATCAAGACACACATGGAGCATAGAGCAGTCGGATTGCTCTTCACATTTAATAGTTTTGGCTGAAAGAATATAGCAGTTTTCAAGGCAATTGTCCAAGCAGCTTTAGCATCAACCGACGTGTTAACACAAGAGCATTAGAGCATACATTGAGTCTGTGTGCAACCTCCAGACCTGCTTCTGATAGCAACCAGAATTGAAAAAAAAATGGTGATCCACTTAAAGGATACATAGAGTACAGCTTGCAGTGAGGTTGATGGATGTTAAGGCGGCAGTAAAAAGATCAATCAACATTTCTCACCATTGCACTGTATGCTAAAATACAGCCACCGCATCATTTCATATAGTCATCTCGTAGCACTCTAAGGGGTTGCGAAAATGCAGCACTGTCGCCAGAGACTCAAACATCAACTACAACAAGCGTGAAGAATGGCAGCAGCTAAAATACCGAGCTTGAAATTCTTGCGCCTTATTCAGATATTCAAGCCGTTAACACCAATTTATACGAAATATGTAGCCTACGCAATGAAATAGCTTTTACCTCAAAACATAATGCAGCCAGTAACTCTGAAAGCATCTTTTCTAGTGATTTAATTACGCAGTCCAACATTTCTTCTGCAAGCAAGCCAATGCAGCTTCACCCTCACCAACAACATACAGCCGCCGATTTTCCCACCTCTGCATGAAACACTATGCATAGATTGTAGTATGTTAATTTTGGTGTCGTTTGTGTGTATTCAATATTGAATTGACTATTCTATGAGTGTGCTCTAGATTTGTATTGGATGTGATGTGTCATGTGGCTGTCCTATATATATATAGTGGCATCTCCTTTATTAAATTAGCCTTTGTTCCACATTCCCTCTGCGAGCCTCGGTTATGCTATTTTGTGAGTCACAGCGGCCTTCGGGTTACATAGACTATGGCCTACATATTCTTGTCACACGATATTGCAGGAAGATGTGACAGAAACCTGCTCACAAGCATACATCTGCATACTAGGATGCAGGAACAGACATACACCCAAAGTATGTTCCTGCATGCATCCTGGCTCTGATTTGCAAAGACTGTGTTCTCTAGCCTCAACTCGCATTTGTGCGACCCTCTAACACACCTGCGGCCATTCATGAACTAAACACAAGCCTACAAACAAAGTAGATAATGTTGTTGCCTGTCATTGCAAATTATTAATCATTGTGCGAAACTTCTACTGCAAGTGGCAAAGATACAGCGGCTGTACAAAAAGAAGAAGCAGGTGTAGAAAAAGAAACAGGGAGAGTCGCCATGTGAGTTGACATGTCTTCAGCGCAGCTGCTGCTTTCTGACAATTTGTAAAGGTTGCTAACTAAAAGATGCCTAAACGCTGCTTGAAACTGTCGGAAAGACGAGTTACTGTTCGCTCCCGACTTCGACCTAATATTTGTAAAGGTATTTTCAAGCGCATCCTGGTTTAGATGCCTGGTTAGGAGGTATGCCAAATCATACCAAGAGGTCAAGTGTTTCCACAACATCAGTAAAGCCTTTATAGTTTCGCGGAAGCTACGGATGCAAGGAGGCTGTCGTGCACAGCCTAGAACTTCAATATTCTCAAAAACTGCGATGCAGTCCTCCAAGAACTCTTGTGGACCGGTCCTGTATACATTGGAGAGACACAGGGTGACTTTCCGTACTCCTGAGACATGTTTAGGCTGTCAAAAACTCTATCTACTGAACAAATCTCACCATGTAGATAGCCTCTGCTGGCAACTGCTGAAATGTTACAAAACTGCATAATGCAGCAGCGCAGTGGTTGCCGACCACCCGCGTTGCGAGCTTCACAGACATCTTTGCAGCAAAAGTCAAATTAAAATGACGGTCACTCAACTTTAGAATGGACGGAATTTGCATTTCTCGGTTCTTCTCGTAAGCCTGTCGTATGTACCAACTTTTCGTTGTGTCACTGCCTATAATGAACTCATAATTGAAGAACATATTGCGCAAGCACTTGAGCAAATGTGGAGCATCTAAAGTGAAGAAAAGCGGTTCACCACTGATCCGTAGGTATGGGTTTTGAGGGATTAAGAGGTTCGAAAACAAAGATACATTTTGTTTCCCCTGATCACAAACCACAGCCACAGGTGTAAATTCAGATGAAACCGCTATAGTTATAGCACTGGAGAAGAAGGTCACGCACAATACTCGCAGGTGCTGCTTTATCCGCAAAGAAATTGCCATGAGGCTGCTTTCGTGCACGCTGTGCCTATTCCTTCGCCCATGGACAGAAGAGGCTTATTTGCGAGATTTTGGCCTTCTGTTTTACTATACCACTCAAGACCTTCAAATCATTCTAACACTGGGTTGTACGACAGTTCCTTTGCAACATGTATTTCATCGAAAATTATAGTACGAGCCCTGTCTTTCTGCAGAAAAGACGCTGACCGTCTCTTGGTCAAATCGGAAACTTCAGGATAAAATCCCACCCTCAGCAGTATATGCGAAAGCCAAAGCTTCAGGGATCTAATAGATGGAAACTTTAGGAGTTGCCTACAATACCTATAACTTTCGGGTTGTGAAAGTAGAAACATAAAGCAAACACTTTGTTCTGGCTGCACCATCGACAGCCAAACCTGCTGGTGCTGGTCGTCTTCATCTGAGCTTCCACAAGACCAGCAACAGCTGGGGTCACATGCTCACGCACATTTCTACCACTTAGGCAGCAGTTTTCATGCGTCGGTGCTGCAAGCAGCCGTCCTTGCAGTCTCTTGTTGTAATCAGGGAGCGGCCACTTTACCTTTACAAGCTCACGCGCGTGAGCTTGTAAAGTGGCCGCTTTTTATTGGTGGGGCTGGTGAAAGATTCTGCAAATTAAAGAAAAACAGCAAAGACATTAGCAGCTTTCTGGTTCAGTACATGTGCATATATCCCTACAAAACCAAGAAACGCATGTCAGTGTGAAAACGTAGCAATTTTGGAACACCAACCTTCCCAAGAAAGCGATGAACTGCTGCGCGAAGGTTCTGGTGATGATGCAGCACACAAAGGCAGTGCTGCAAGCCCTCCAGTGGTGTTGGTCTCTGCAGGTGACGTGCTTGCTGGCCCTAGCGTACGCTTGGTCCGCTCAGAGAGCAGAAAGTAATCCAAGAACAAAATGTAGTTACAGCACAGTTCCTAAGGTGCAGCCAGAAACGAAAAAAATGCACAAAAGATATTTCTAAGCCCCTAAAGAAAAATCAGCACTTACAGTGAACTTCTATCAAGGCACTCCCGTGGGCCCATGCTTGACTCAACGAATAACTCTGAGCACATGCATCTGTAAAGCACACAGTAAAGATACTGTAACAAAATTCTGCACCATCCCTTCTTGCACTGTTCTAAAAATTAAAAATAACAATCACCTTCTATGATGAGCTGCAGCAATTGGTCCCCTTGCTCTGCATGCGCCTCTTTGTAACTGCTTCACTGGGCATGGCGCCTATTTTACAAGGAATAACTCGCCCTGTATTATCACTATTTCCCAGAGAGGTATCCACAATGCTTTCAACCCTTCCCACCTGACTCTCCATTCTGATGCAGGGACGAGCTGCGTTCATTCGAGGCATCTCAAATTACATTTCCAAAAAGGAAGGAGACATATCAGTACCCTGTGGGCTATTAATTTGCAAACAACTGTAACTTTCACACTATCCGGTTAAGATACGGCACCACTCGTAAAGGGGGAAAATGCTTTCTGTTGATGTTAACTTCTGCTTAGCACTTTGATTTATTACGCTATCAATTTCAATGAAATCAGAAGGTATAAAATGTGCATAAATAATTTATTATTTGTTATGTGCAATGTCAGCTTGAAGAGTGCAAGATATGATTCTCACGTGAACAGCGACCACTCAAATAAAGTGATGTGATCATATCGCTTGCCCGTTTACCTATGCAGATCAACATAGAACCCATGCAATGAGCTGCAATAAGACCTCACAGGCAATTGTCGAAAAAGGAGGAAAGTATGCTTTTGCTGCCATGGATACCTATATAAACAGCAGCAACAGAGGTAATGATTGCGCTTCAATTATTGTAGTGGTGTGCATGCTCTCATACGCTATACATGAGCATGCAGTATCTCAATAAAGGTTTTCCACTCAGTGCAACTTGACCTATCTAAGCCTGCAATTTCAGCTTTGTAAGATGCGAGATTAAAACCTTTATGACACAAGGAAGAAAAATTCCGGAGTAGGAGTACTAAAATACTCCGTACATGAAGCCAGGGTGACACATTTTTTAAGGTCCTTTTAGCACTTGTTTTAGCAAGCCTTCCTGTTAACTCACGCACACCTTAGGAATGCAAGGTGTGTACTACAGGCTACTAGATATTCTCGACAACATGAAGCCTAGTACGCACGAAATTCTTTAGCTATGAAACAGGCGAGAGCAGCCCGAAGAAAGCTGTGGAGCTAGAAGCAGACAACACTGACAAGCGGTGTATAGTAAGACACCGACGGCTGAGTCCACGCTGCCGCAATGTGCACAGAGCCCCGCGGCCCCGCTTCCTCACTTTGCACGGGCTCACCTTGCGATAAAGCACTCAGCGCTTCAAACGAAGACCGAGAAGCGTAATGTAATGCTGCAAAAAGACTTCGCACTGGCCGCGCGCCGAAGGAGACGAAACCAAGAAAACTCGGCTGCAGGGGGATATTACTCTTACCAAACGGCGACAGAGCAGCGACCAGCAAGCACGTCGAGATCTTCACAAAAGGCACATTTTACGACTTGCGAGCTAATTTATACGTTTTCCCGGGCGCACCACAGCAGGGAGCGATTTGAAACCGCTTCGTTACGGTGGCTTCGTCAGCTTCGTTAGCTTCGTTGCCTTGGTTACCTCTGGTTACCTACTTCGCAGGAACCTAATAAGGCCTGAAAAGTCTCACCGAGACCGATGCGACATCAAGAAGGGCGCAATAAAAGTGTTGCAAGATTTAAAAAAATAATAATAATGTTTAATAAAATTCCTCGCCTCATTCACAAGCAAAGTTATTGAAATATGTATTCTTCTTAGGTTGATTCGTACTTTTTAATATGTGGTAATATAATTTCTTAATTTCAGTGTTTCACTGCCCGATCTGCGGCTATGCTGCGGTGCCGCTAAATCGCTTTTGGGCCCAGTTTTCGCCCCCGCTCTACTTCCGCCATGCTGCAGTGCCAAGGGTCACATGGGGAGCATCGGCGAGCGGATTCCCTGAAGCTCCGCCCACAGCCGGCATCAGCGCGCAGCAGTGAGTGAGCGCTTCTTGGCTTGATGTGCACATGCACATGTCAGAGATGTGCACATGCACTAGTGCACATGTCACACATTAATTCTGCGGCCCATTCAAAGAACCACAGCACAAAAAGCAGCCCAACGCAAGGAAACAGCGTCCACAATCGCACTGCACGACAACAAAGGCACAAAGGCAGCATGATTACATCGCACCTCTCCGTCACTGACGACTTCGGATTGGTTCGGACTGACCTATCGATGGCTTTTCTGGCTTTTTTAATTGTCGCTTCCTAGACGAAATTTTGGTTTCGGAAGCCAGTTTAGGCAATCTTTCTTCCTTCCGTATTTTTTTTTTTTTTTGAAAGGCAGCGTACAGTCTACCAGGGCTCTAATTAGGCATAAAGATGACAGGCTGGGGGAATATGGATTCTGCACGCATCTTCCGCCGTCATGAAGGCACGGTCTCGCTCTGTACTGTCTTTGAAGGGAATGGTTAAGCAGATTAATATCAGTCCTGGTTATATGGCTTTCAATGGAGCTTTTAAACGTGTGCTTGGTTCGCTGTGCGCAAAAAAAAAAATCACAATCGACGCATGAAGATAAATAATGGAATCCGTAGGTGCCGCGTATGCACTATGTTCTTCTCAAACAGAGATCAGCACTGGCATTTTTTTTAGACATTGCTGCATTTAGTTCTTTCACTTGTCGAAAATTTCGTATTGTATTGCGTTTGTTTTCTAAAACTGCCGCTTTTTGTTTGTTATTATTTATGTAACCCTACTCCCCTCTATAACGCCTAAGCGATTGAGGGTATGGAAAATAAATAAATATAAAGCGAAATAGAGATGCAATGTAATCAGGAGTGTTGAATACTTCAATATTCATATCGTGTATAGCATCAGATATCTTCTGATCATGGTAGAAACAGTTAAGGTACGTTTACTACCCCTGCTTCCGGTGAGGTAGTAATGAGGTCGTACAAAGGTAGTTGCAGTCAAAAAACGTAGTAACAGCAGGAATCACTACCATGTTACTACCTAAGAAGGTAATACAAACCCTTTCATTTTCAGCTATAACTCTATGGAATTCACTACCCTCATGTGTTAAAACACTTCAGTCCTACAGGCTCTTCAATAGTAACATCAAAACATATTTATTAGTAAAGTTATAACCACACTGTTATGTTTTACGTTTTTTTTTTAAATATGTATCGTTGCTCTTGTTCTTTATGGATCTTAACATATATCAATGTTTAATTTCTGCCATTTTGTGTATTTGTTTCAAGCATTGTGTTATAGGAGGTGTTCCTGGCAGCTTCACTTTGGGACCACTTCCTATACCAAATAAACAACACTAATTTGTGTGATACAATTTGGACAATAAAAACCTGAAACATGAAAAGTGAAAGAATGGAGCCTGATGGCCTACTCACTAGTATAGGGTTACGGGTGGCTGTTGGGCTCCACCAATCGAAGGGTACGCTGCGATGCCTAGAGGGACAAACTGGCGAGATGCCGCTTGGTTACGTTCCGCTGGTAAAGAGTAAAGCCATGCCGGCCCGTCCATACACGCACTGAGTTTCCGATGCAGAAACCTGTTCCCAGCGCGCTCGCAAAACTCATTACCCACTGGTGCTTTTGCTGCGGTGTCGCAAACGCGCTCCCTTTTTAACAAGAGTATCTAGCTAGTAAACGATAGGGAAGACGCCCTACCAGCGAAAGATAATAGGAAAGCTGTACATATGCATGGGGACGAATCCTCCAGGAGAGTTCCCACGCGAAACATACATTTCCTTATGCGCAGTACCCGTCATTCACTATAGCACTAACATCGTTCAATGGCTTTATTTAACAGTGCAGAGATCCACAGTGCCTTGATCTGGATGATGAGAAGAACGCGTTGCTGGGTGCATGCCCAATCTACAAAATTTGAGTACTGTGAACAGTTCGGAACAACCCCATCATCAGCATCACCATAAAAAGTCCAGCTACGGCCTCTGATCTCCAGCTAACCCTTTCCTGCCCCAGCCACTGCTTTCGTGTTTCCGTATCCATTCAAATTTCATATCCGTCCACTCAATTCTCCACCGCCCCTCGCTACCTCTAGATTCTCTTGGAGTCCATTCACTTACCATACCAAAGAATGATCAGCTATCTGCCCTGCACTCTGTTTGCCTTGCCCACTTTCCCTTCCTAACTTCACCTGTAGAAGTGATAGATTTTAGCATGGCCCACTGCGCTCTCTTCTCTTGACATGTAGTTGTGAAGGTTTCACTTCAATAAAATTTAGCGGGCCCAGGCCAGGCCGGGCTTGAAGCTGCAAGCCTGGGAGGCATTTAGTGGCACTGACTTAGGCCAGACTTATGACCAGACTGTACAGAAACGTACAAGAGCTGTTGTCAATTTTGTTTCAAAACAGTTTCCCAACCCGAAGTTTTTTCTCTATAGGTAAGTAAAAGCAAGTTATTTCTATTACTACTTCCTTCTCGAGGCGTATTGGCAACCTGCTATTACTAGTGAGTTCAGAACGCATGTTGGATGCACTCTGTTCCGTTCTTATTTTAATTGACAAGCATGTGCCGGACACCGTGGAATATGCAAGTCAGCTTACCATGCCGCCATGACAGCAGGTCGATGCCATTAATGGGAGGGCCTGCATGACATTTTTCGCTTACTGCTTCAAATATGGTCGGCTAGGTCGTCCTCAGACAAAGAATCAATCTATATATTAAATGTTAGGAGCTTGAAGAGGATTCTTTTTAGGTAGGCTTGGCCGAGAATGTATTCGAATGTCTTCTTTTTTTCATTCTCTCTTTTTTATACATGCAATGGTCAAAAATATGCAAGTATTCCTTGGCCCAACATCTAAGGATTACAAACGTATATGATGAATATGCATATACATTGATACCAAAACGTTCGCAAGGCTTAGGCAAAAAAATAGCAACAGCATCAAGCCTTTGGCAACAAATAAAAAGCGAGCTTTTTAGTCGCGAGTTCCTGTTTGTTCTTCCAAAGTATGTAGGCTTTCCAAGAACTTTAGGTAGAATATTTAATGTCGTACACGGTTTTTGGAGTTTCTCCTCCCTTCTCTGTGAAGGTAAGCTATTGTATCACTAATAAAGGTTGCAATGGTATCATCTCTGTGTATTAGAGGCCGGGAACAGCTTCAGATTCTAGGAAAGTCGTTCACGTAAAAAGAGAAAATATTATTCTATGGAATCATCATTATGACACATCAAGAAGTACTTGCAAAGTCGAAGAGATTAAGTGATCGCTACGTGTTGTCGCCCACCAGTTAGATAGCTCTGGATTAATTGTAACACGCTTCTTGCAAAACCACACCTATGTCGCATGTCGAGTACAGATTCACGATTAACTGCACAAAAACTTTACATATATCCACATATATTACAATGACGACATTATTATTACGGGGGACTCTATTACGAGGCTTAAGGAGCAAGAGACGCCATAGATCCTCTTCGGTTTAAACGCGCGCTGATAAGGAGTTATGATGGTCTGGTGCGAAGAGAGGTTTATAATTATTACCTATGATTTTCTCCAGAACAATGATAATCACCCCTAATGCAAGATAGCTCGGTGGTTCTTCCTCATTTCCTTACTTGTAAATTTGACTGATTTGGCAACTTTACGTTCACTGCGATAAATCACTCTATGCATAGACTGATGTAGTAAAGGGGTACTTAGTATATAACTCTCGCTGTGAAGGGCGTGCGTGCGGTGATATGGGACCACCTCCGTTAGCAACAGCCGGACCCACGTATCGCACGAGGAGAGCATATCTCTGTTGTCGGAGCGCGCTCACTCTCGCGCCTTCAGCGTGCAATGATAATCACTGCGCGCATCGGCTTCGTGTGGCTCGGGGTAAGACAGGTGCGCCTCAGACTTTCGGCGAGCGACGCTTGCGATGTCTGCGGTGCAGTGCAGACATTGGAGCACAAGCTGCTTACTGTACGGCATCCGCAAAGCCACGTCGTGAGATGCTCGTGGCTTATAGGGCGCTTGGAATCATCTCGGACACCATCGAGACACTCCTATGGCCGCAAGGCAGTTTGCGCACCCATGACAGAACAATGGTGAGCCTCTGTGCGTTCATCGAGCAGGCGGGCTTGAAGTTCCGCCTGCTCTTCGTCAGGCAGTGCGCGCGTGACACGAACGCTCGGTGTGGGCTACCTCGGACGTATGCTACCGGGCGCCCCACTACAGGAGTTTGTGCATTGTGTCGCGCGTGCTGCGACAGGACGCTACGTGCGCGTGGTTATGTACAGTATTTTGCGTTTTTATCGTGAATACTTTCAAAACATTTACCGCTTCAACCGCTGGCAAGTTTGCAGTGACACTGCGCACAGAGCTTGCTTATAACGATAACTTTTGTATCGTGCCAAGTTTTACAATGATACTCGGTTGAGCCGTGCACGATGCAAAACCGTAATCACCTGTGTAGAAATCGACGGACCGAAACTCGCAAAAGCCGTCTTCTCACTGGAGATCGTTGGTGGCGCCATCTCTTTTCTGTAGTGGAAAGCGTCACGAGAAGCCGCCGATCGGGGTGCTTCGAGGTTTCGAGGTACGCTTTAACACGCCGCTTCAAGCGTTTCGTCTGCTTCAACTGAAGCGCTTCGAATATTGCGTCCAACTTAACGAAAACATATCAGATACAACTGATTTAATGCGGTGTTACCAATAACAAGGCATTGTTTGAACTTTTTTTGCCGAGTCACTGTATCTCAGTCAGCTGATTCGTCTGCTTTCGTGGACGACATCGCGTAGTCCTGATCTGCGGAGGACGACATCGCGAATCCCTTAACTGAGTTTTATCGCTTACTCCCTGTGCTGGTGCAGCGATTTTATTCGCAAATAGCGCAACGGCCTTTTCAAACGGCCCGCATACCTTGCAGCTTTTAGTGACGCTTTCCACTGCAGTAATGCGATGGCGCCACCAACGCTCTCCAGCAAGTAAATGGCTTTTGCGGGTCTCAGTCCGTCGATTTCTACGCAGGTGGTTGCGGTGTTGCATCATTCACGGCTCCACCGAGTCAGTGTCAATGTAAAACTTGCCACGATACAAAAGTTACCGTTATACGCAAGCTCCGTGCTCAGTTACACCTCGAACCAGCCAACGGTTGAAGCGGGAAAATTTTTGAAAGTGTTCACGATAAAAACGCAAAATACTGTATACAAAGCCTTGTGACTACATTGTAAATAAATCGTAAATAAAAAAGTCATTTGTTGGCAGTGCACGGACACTTGCGCGCGAGCGACGCTAACTCGATCACTTTATTGTATTTTGTAAAAAAATGTGCAAAGCTTCTTTCTTACTATCACTCCCCTCTCTATACTTGCCCTCACCATCCTCTCCCTATCCCCTTTCTTCTCTGCCTCGCGCTATCGGATGCTTCAGTTTTTAGATAGCAGTTGCCTCGGCCAGCAACACTCTTTTCCTTCCTTTTTGATTATTCAATAAATCCCTACCACCACCTAATATACCTTAACTGATGGATTTGGAAGTTAGTGCACCAGGCCCAGCTGCATGCTTACTTGCAGATTTCCCGTTATTGAAAGAATTTCAGTAAATAATTTCAGTTTACTTATGCTTTCCACTACAAAATTGCTCGGGATTGGGCTTTAGAGACTGCTGGCGACCAAAAGAATTTCACTAGAATTTCCGAAATATTTACTAACCTTATTCCCGGTTGCTGCATCCACCACCTGAGGCAGTACCTTCACACTCTGCTGCCGTTGCTGCGGCGACGGAGTTCTGCGCACTGCAGTCAAGATATGGCGCTCAAGCGATATTGATAACGTCACTTTATTACCTCGAAGGTGGGCGCGGTGTGTCGGGCCCATTTATAATCGGAACGGGCTGTCGCAGCCTGCCGTGCGTCTGCACAAACCTGCGACCGCTGAGCGGAAACTCGCTGCAATGAGTAGCTTCGCTGAAAAGACGGCGGTAACTGAGGCTGAGAGCGTCGCTATACAATTAGAACTTTTTTTGCAGCATCCAGAAGCGCCTTTATATAAAGGGCGCCTGCGTCAAGCATTTGCGAAGCAAGTGGTTTTCTTAAATCACCCGCTACGTTGCGTGTCTGAGCGTCGCCTTTGCGGAAAACCAATTTTGCGGCCAAGCAGCGCACCACTAATAGCCATTGCGCGAAGTTGGTTCTCAGACTTAATTGATACAAAATCAGAGCGAGGCATCTTAAATTAGCCACTGAAGAGCACAAGGCATACTGCAGTGCCTCATGCGCTTATGCAGGAACTAGCGCTCGTCTCTATATGTCCTTTCTTCGACCGTGTCGTTTAAGCGGTTTGAAAAATGTCGCTGTGTAGTGATAATACTGTAGAATGAACTTTTTCGATTAAGTTGCTACTTGTGCCCCTTGACCTTTCTTTACTTTATAACAAAGATCTACTGGAAACTTTCGGAAATCTACCGTAAAGAAAGCACTTTACTTATTTGTTAATATATGACACATATCATGTATTTTGTACTGTGACATATTGCGACGGCAGTGAAGAGCAGTTGGCAATTTTGAAGGCATGGAACCGCAACGCATCACGCGAAAAGACGTTTCAGGTGGGGAGGTCGACGAAATTCGCGATACGGAAGAAAGGGTTGACGATCTCAATGTCAGGTCGCGTCAGACGTATTTTTGGGCCGCAGTATTGCTTGCGTCCACGAAATGGAGTGTCTTCACACCAAAAAACTATGCGCGGGAGTTGAAGCTCCAAGGCATTCGTTCATTCCAAGTTCGACTTTCATTCCTCAGAACAAAATTTACTTGAATGAAACTCGCGTAGTTGACACTTCATGAACATTCTCATCAAATCAGAGATGCTTTGTAACTTTATTTGAATGGTCAGCGCGCACAATTTTCAGTAGAACATCAGAAATAGTGCCGATTTGCTGAGCAGCTAATAAAGTTGCCGTAGGCACGTCCTTATACAGTACCCTGATTTTTGCTTTTTCCCGACACAGCCACTTTGCAAAACTTTAAAGTTGGAAAGAGGAGCGGCATTTTCTTTGGTTACAAGGAAGGCGTTTCGGTGTATTGGAATCGAAACGAGAAGAAAAAAAAACATTTGTTCACTGCCTTATTGCAATTTTGTGTCATAGTTGTACAGATTTGTACAAAACTAAATCAAGGAGTTGCGCTTATTTTCTCATTTTGTACAATTATTTTCCCGAAATTGTGTTTCGTGCCCAGCTGCAAACTTTGAAAGGTGATTGGGTCATCGAAGTTTGCTTTGTTTTTTTTTTTCTTTTTTTTTTTGGTAGAAATGTTTTCCCAGTGTCGGTCATACACACCGGAAGAGGCTGAATTTTTTTCACAAAACTTCAAAACCAGTTGAGTGCGATAATTTGTGTGTTTGATACGAAGAGAGAGATCTGCGACAGGATTCTCATCCTTCGCAATGACAGAAAAGTAAATGCGGGCGAGAAGATGGACTCAAAAGACATCATTTTTTGTGGAGAGTTTGTTTAAAATCAAAAATGCTTAAGAGAAAAGAACAGGATCAGAAACTGAGGAAAGGCTCTGGGAGAAATGCCGGCTCATCAGATCGTGCAGTATGGCGCCAGCACACAGAGTAAGGAAGCACTCCCCCAAAGAAGGAGTGTAGGAGGGGCAGCTCGTGAATGACATCACAGCGACAAAAAGGATCACAAAGGAGACAAAGGCGATAAGAACTCGAGCTGCAGCAGTTCCTCGTGGGCGTCATGTGGTGATGGCTGCGGTACCTTCGGGGGTTGTGACGCAATGCGAAAACACTCCTACGTCGGAAGCAATGCGAAAAGAATGAACCGCAAAGCACTCGCATGCGGCGACGCTTGCGGAATCGTAGACCATACTCCCACGTTTCTCGTTCTGTGTAAGCTCCCACCCTCAGAGATTATGCGGTATTGCTCCCGGGCTGTGATTTATGAGAAAAATAGGACGTGGCTTTGTGGCTGCAAAACAGGTCGCGTGCATCCTCTTCGACATCGACGTAGCCACGGCGCGCAAAGGCCCCGCCCATGGTCGAGCGCACTGGTGCGCAGTTCTGCTGGGCGGGCTTAACTTCCTTCTCTGGCTACCGATCAGTAGTGGCGGTGGCTCGTGGCAAAAAGCAATGACATGCGCGAATGTGCTCGTGAGTGGGCAATCGCGTAGCGCCGACGTTACTCGAAAATTGAAATGACGTCAGTCTGCTAGCTATCTGTGGTCTGACGACTAACAGCGTCTCAAAGCGTACGAAGTTGCTTTCACAATCTGGAAATATTGCCCCTTAATCGCGTGAAGCGCCTGCAGCTATCTGCCTCAGCTCTTCAGTCGCCGAGAGTAGTTTTTCACATACGGAAAGACCGCCTATACAGGTGAATCAGCACAGACATCTTTCGGTTAGCCTACCGTCCGCTTGTGCAGCGCCTGCCCGACGTCAGGCGCTGCAGTTCATATTAATTCGTGCATCACACTGCTGAGCTATGGCATCACTGATATTCACTGATATTGTTTGTGGTTTCATACTTAACAATTATCGCGCTATCGCGATGGGTATCAATCGTCAAAATGAAAATTTGACTTGGATCTGAAATACAATACATGTTCTGCGTTTTTTTTTTTGCACCCAGTACATGGCCATGGGTGGCCATACGTGCAGAGGAGGCCCATAACATGCTTCCTATAGGTTTAAAATCAACTGTCTCAACCTCTATGATGTCCTGGACGAAAATAGCTATCAATTGAGGCGTGGAAAGTAATATAAGCTGACGAAAGTAAAATCCTTTACGGGAGCCGTTGAAAAACGCTATGCACCGTAGATGGGCTTCATTCATTAAAACTTTGATCTATGCGGAGTATTTTCAGGCTTATTTGGAAATAGCAGTTTTTGTCTGTCAGCACACACACACACACAAAAGAAAAGCGAAGCAAAGCTCCGCCTCTCGTTATCGGGGTTGTAGCTCAGTATTTGCGAGGGCGGTGGCTGAGAAAGTGGTTTGACTTCCACAGTTGAATATGCACTTGTTAATTCAGAGTTCAATACCTGAGGTAATAACTGAGCATCAATATTTTAACGCGATAGCGTTAAGGGCCCCGTGTCGCAGAAAAGTCGGTGTCGTCGTCGGCGACCGCCGTCCCGCGTCGTCCGGCGTTGGCTGTGAGCGAAAACTCTCAGAAGCATTAATAAATAAAAACGAGTAGGAAAAATAACCGACCTGAGGAATTGAGCACGCTAACCACTCTGCCACGCCAGCTAGAAGGTTTGAAATGGACAAAGGCGTGTCTATTGATTGCGGTGTTGTCTCAGAAATGCCCCTTAGAGAAGTGTATTGTGGTGTATAATAATAACTCTGAGCATGTAAATTACAGAACACGCAGTTAAGCGAGTGGCAAATTACTTTTCCGCTGTACTTCCTCTTCGCTTGGTGTGCACGTAGCGCCATCATGCGTGTGGCGCACGGAATAAGATAGACAGGGCATGGCCTCCGAGATCTTCATCGCGCCGGCTCGGATCGGCAACGATGTTGCCGACGAACTACGACTGCAACTTGAGGCACGCGCGTTTCGGCAAGGTGGCTGGCAACGCTTCTACGTCCCGGAACGATTAAAAAATAAAAATGAGTATAGCAAGTTGCTCGATAACGCTATCGCGTTCCATTCTTAAAGGTGAAGCTTAAGCGTCTTCCAATTTTTTGAAGGCCGTTCTAACCTTTCTTTTGCATGCGTGCGAAACAATATGCTGAAATTTATTTATTATATGTCTTGTGTCCCGCGGCTGCGTTTTGATAATTCCTTGCAGTAATTAATACCGTCGGCGAATGGCCGAATTTAAATGATTGCTCCGCCCATTTTTTTTTTATACCTCAAAGGCCCCTGGCAGGGGCAGTACATGAGGGATGGACATGGGAATTAAACAATGGTTTTGATAGCGTTCTTAAAATGGGTGGCGTTGATACGATGCACGGCGTCCTGTAGTAGATCAATCCAGTCCCGCGGCATGACGTGACGAAAAAATATCGAGAATGAGCGGCAGTTCTTGCGGGGAGGGGAGGGGGGAAGGGGGGGGGTGGCCTTATGGTGATTAGTATGGCTTGAGAGGCGATAAGCAGGTGATATTACTAATTCTCCTAAAGATTAATGATAAAACACTTGAAACAGTCATAATCGAGAAATTTTGTAGCGTTATACTACACTGTCCGAGGTTGGTCAGTTTCCCGTAACTCCTGGTGAGCCGTGCTACACAAGCGCGAGGAGCAGTGACGTCACACGGCACGCAACTAGCGCGGTACAATAGATGCAGTACAGATAACATGAGTTCTTTTAAAACATTCGGCCACATACAAACCTAAACAACAATCAGTCGATTTAAACATCTTGTCTAAACAGCACACAGTCATATGTGTACCTAAGAGCTTTTCAGAGGTGCGTAACATCAAGGAATTCAGCACAACTTCCCTAGATTATGTAAACAAAAGCCCTTCATGACTCATCCAGTCACTTATTAACAAAAATGCACAATGACATGAGCAATAACTTGTAACATTAACAGTGCTATAACCTTGACAACACTCGCATAAGTACATCAACTTTTGTTCATATACTTCAACATAATAGAAAGTGAACAATTGAAAAACGTTTCTTTCTAGAAAACTGGAACACATTATTCTTTTTCAAGAGCATGAACAGACTCTGAAGTCGGTTAGTCAGTAGTCCACGTGGCACTACAGTGTCGAGCAGGGCAATCGTCTGCAGCAGGATGAGTATGGCGGAAAATGCCGGCGGATAGTCGAGGTTTTTATGTAATACGTCACCATGCAGGAGGTGAGGGTACAAGGTTGCCGGTGCTGATCGAGATCACTTGAAACTCTTCAGGCAGTGGGATCTGTGGAATGTTAAATTAGAGTCAGTGAGCAACAATTCGTTCTTAAAGCATGGCTGATATTCTCCCGAGTGAAACATGTATGGTACACGGAGAACACGAGACGGAATGGCGGGCACTCCCAGAGGTCTAAGCTTTAGTTTTTTTTTCTTTTTTTTTCATTCCAACCTGTTAACTAGTGAGAATGCGACAGTTAAGCTAGCAAAGGTTGGAAAGTAGCTATAGTCGCACAACTTGAGGAAGCTCGCCGAGCTCGTGGATAAGGCTATTCGGGCAACTGAGGCGTCAGATGTGAAATGAGAGCCTGGTACAAACAGTCTGTCTCAAAGCGATCAGATGCAGCCACATCTCCCGTGGTTTTCCCGAGGCTTCAAATTTAGGCACTCAAGTAGAGCTATAACGATTTTGATTAAACAATATCGTGCTCGCTGAAACAATTTCCTGCGTCTTCAAGTGCTTGTTTTGAGTTTTGTTTTACACATTTGTGTATTCAACCCCCTTAACCATTCAAGCAAATGCTGTTAACTATGCGGTTGCACTTCATGAATTCCACTCTCTTACTGTAAACCACCTATGCAGGATACGAAGTAAAACACACGAAGGAATCAATTCGCAAGAAGCGTGACATTTCGTCACGGTACATAGTGTCGCTGCATGCCGTCCGTACTACACTGAAAAATCAGCAGGCAGTCTGACATATCGCATAATCCACAGGCTATGGTTCAGTACAGCCACACATTCAGTATTTTTTACACGTGCATGGTTGTAGCGCAGTACGCTTACGGCGAAAAGGTCAATCGACAAAGAGTGAAAAGACGTGCAGAGTTGCCGAATTTTAATCGAGAACCGAGGTATAGCCGCGCATTTTAAGCGTGCTCATTACAAAGTATATAAGAAAACGCACGTGTAACCAACGCGCCCACGCGCATGCAAACGGGAAGAACTATAGCGCTGAATTACCAATCTGAACTTGTTCATAGATTGTACCCAACGACCCGAGCCACCGACCCGAACACGTATCGCAGATAAATAGACTCATCAAGACAAAATCTCACGTGATAAGTTAGTCATGTACTGGTAGAGAGAGAGAGAGAGAGAGAAACTTTGTGTCAGCGATTGGTATTTGCCTTGGGCTGCATTCAGCTGCTCCAGGTGGCCGGCAGTCCGAGTCTGTCAGCGACCTCTTGCGCTCTTGCCGAGGCCCGGGACTGGACGTCTGGGTCCCGGCTGGAGAGAACAGCTTCCCAGTGTTCCAGCGAGGGAGATGGTACTAGATCTGCCGGAGGTGGATCCTCCGCGCAGTCCCAGATTATGTGGTCTAAGGTGGCAGGCTCGCCGCACAGTTGGCAGTACGGATTTACTATACTCCGTTTCATACATCAGGTGCAACGCAGAGAAAGCTACGCAAATAGTCCGCAAGAAGAAAACAGGAGGCGTATCACTACGCGCTCGTTCTGTAGGCGAATGGTTCCTGCCGAAACGGGCTCTATTCCGAGCATACACGTTTGCAATAACATGCTTCGCATGCTTAGACATCTTCACAGAGCGGATCTTATAGAAAAATGCGCTCCAAAGAACCATTTTCTCAAAAAGAGATGCGCAGCGCGGAGGGCACAGCCAGCGCCATCTGATGGCACAGTTGGCAAGGTTGCGGGCAGCAAAACGCGGCACGAACAAAAATGACATAAAAAAACATACAAATTAGCCGAATCCGACCTTTTCTCCCTAAAAAAGATGCTTTTTATGAAGTTGATGGGAAATGTAAAATTTATTAAGCTTGCAGACAAAGCAACTATTATTTTCTCTCGTCAAGAGTAGGCACTATTTTTTATCGCGGATGCGGAGAGCGCAAACAAGAGCTGTAGCTTTGGTAGCGTTGCAGTTGACGTATGAAACGGAGTATATATCAGGAAAGATCTTGGCATAAGTCCAAACCGCGTTTGCAGCCGCCGCCACGTGGTAGCCTGCTCTCGGCTGAACGAAGCGTGCGGAGGAGGCAGCCTCGCCCTGAGCTATTTGTAATACGTGGTAATGGCCCGGTACGTATCTAGTGGCTCACCCCGTCGAGCACCCGCGTCAGAGATCCCCTCACCAGCTCGGCTGACAAAACCTCGAGCATATTGGTGAGCGGCCTCGTTGCCCGGAGGCTTTCGCTGTGAGCGCGGTGAGCATCTCCCGCAGGGTAACAGCTACGGTGGTCACGGGCCGAGTAGAAGAGGCAGAAGAGGCCGCAATAGCCCTAGGAATTGTTCAAAACGGAACCAGCACATGTACTGGTAGAAAGTTACTGAACCTGATTTAGGTACGAAATGCAGTTACAGAACGAACTTTACAAATGAGCAGAGAGAATACACGTTTTGATAAGCAACAAATAAACGAGGATACGCAGTCGCTACGGTGTTTTAGATGAAAAAGGAGCCACTCCCCCAAATCCACGATTCTGCCGTGAGCGATTGAACAGTTGCGGCAGCAGTCAAAAATTAATCGCGCTAGCTGCGAAGCCATCCGACGAGCGATGACGTACCACTGACAGCAACATAATGGTTCGTTGCAGCTGCCGCGATGCACACCTCGCACGTTTTAGCGACATTTTTCGATTTTGTAGTACGTGCACAGGCCCGAAGCCTGTTGATATGGACTGCTTAAAGAGGTGGCACAATATTACACTTACAGTGTTTTTAGTATTTTTTTAGGATTTTGAGATTTATGCCGTCAACATCAGATGAAGATGTAAGTTTCAATGATTCAATGAGTTTCATGATGCAATTAGCATCAAATGTAATCTGTGGCATAACTGGGTGGCCGAGAGCTGGAAATTCCGGTAAGTCACTGTCTTTTTCGCTTGTAAAAACTGACGAAACAAAGTTGTTAAGAGCGTGGCTAGATTCCCGCTCCGGGATGAGATTGTTGCCGTCGTCATGTAATCTTAGAGGCTTAGAATGCAATGAATTTATAGCTCTCCAGAGCTTGGGGGGGTTGGTGTGCAACATGGAAAGTAGAAGAGACGAGAAAAATTTAGTTTAGTATTGCCTGAAAAGGTATGTTCTTTTTTGTGCAGAATAATATCCTTCCCATGAATATGCGGTGTCAAAACGTTTTGCGGATCGAAAGAGTCTTTTCTTTTTGTTTCTGAGGCGTTTCAGCTCTTTGTTGAACCATGGCGACGATGATATTTCAGTGATGGTGATAGTAGGGACGTGTTCATCTATAAGTTGATGCGTCTTGTTTCTCAAAAAGAGACAAGTTATTTTCGATTGATCACTCTGAAAAATTTTGGAGAAACCGAAAGCAGAAATTATCTAGCTCGTAATTAATGGCTAAATCATTGTCTTTGTTGCAGAGTGTTAACGTTTTTCGTATTTTTTTTTTTTTGTGCGTGACAACTGGCAGGAGTATGTGGATTGAATTACGGAATAATCACCGAGTCCTGGTAAATGAAGAACTGACGGGATGTTATCAGAGTGGGAAGTAAATACGAGGACGAGTATGTTGGAGGATTGATTGCTTTGTCTTGTCGCGTTTGATACGAGCTGGGACAGACCGAAAATTAGACACGCATTGAGGTCGGACCGGTTTATTGCAGGAAAGTTAATGTCGCCGAAAAAAACAATGGGAATATGTTGGTGAGCCGTGGTTATCATGTGAAGTTCTTCGTGGAAATTAGCAATGAAAGAATCGGTTAAATCAGGTGAACGGTAAAAAATGGCAATGATTACGGGATAAAATGAAGCATATGTTTCTAGAGGATATGGAATTTTAATTTCACAACAACGAAGCGAAACATGGGTTCCTATCAGCACGCCTCCTCGCCGTCTGTCGGTTCTATCGCGGCGGAAAATAGTGTAATTAGGAAGAACGAAAAGTGTTTCAGAGTCATGTACGGATGATGTTAGCAAGGTTTCAGTGAGTATAATTATGCTGGGCTATAGGCCGATTTCACAAGGCCAACTGCGCAAGCGCGGGAATTCCGGAAGTTGCTCTGCCGCCATGTTTGTTGTGGTACCGCAGACGATTTCCCGGCGTCGCCGTCGTTTCCACGCGTGCTACCGCGGCTGAGGCTGACCCATATTCTGCATTGTGTGTCCTACTACACCGAAGCTTCCCATCGTCAGCAGGGCCTCTCATGTGAGTATAGCAACCTACCTGCCATCTTCTGATATAGGACTTCGGAGACTTGCAAGGAAACAGTTTCATTCGCAATGGCCTCTGTTCCTGTGCTCTTGGTTTTTTCGATGCAATCCTGCTCTTGGTTTCCTTATTAGCGCTTTGAAAAAAAGAGAAAAAGCTGCACGACTGTGCTGCAGCTTCTCAGAAGTTCCATTTACCCATGATATGATACGAGTGTCGATACAGTTCGTTCAGGGAAAATAGCGACGGAAATATTGAAGGACCCCTCGCAGACGGAAAGCATACTCACAAAGCTGTGTCAACACGTTTGAGTAAGCTGCACAGTAATAGTGCCTGGAGGTGATCGCGAAACCTGACTTGCTTGATTTTGTGCACTGCTGTCACCCGATCATAAACGGAATAAGCTTAGAAGTGATTCACGTTTTAGATCGACGAAAAAAAGTGCGAAGGCTCGATTTGTTCTTTTTGCGCCCGTATTGGTACCGACAGAGCGGCGTTTGTTTCAAAAACTGCTACTTGCTCGGAATGCCCCAGTGAAAATTACGACCCCGTAATATGAGCATGTGCGACAGTGAATGCCTGGTCAAAAAGTATTTTGCGTGTCGTCAGGAAAGGCATGCCAGTTTTCGAGCGCGATTGCGGACTCTAGCCGTTGCGCGTATAGAGGTGTGCATTTTTATCTCAGACGTTCATGACAACTGTGGGGACCCTTGAACTGTGCAAAAACATGTGACAGGTTTGTGGGTTCAATCACTTTTCTCTGCAGGCAGTCGTGAAACCAAATATGGCTAGACTCGGCGAGTGCAATCAGCAGGGGTGGACTCGCGAAACGAGATCACTGAACCCGTTTTTTGCGAAGGAGCACATATACAGGTAAGAAAATCATGACTCAGAGGCCCTAAGACGTCTTAGACGTTGCGCTCAACCATCTCCGATTTGTTAAAAAAAAATCCCAGTGTGCGTCATCCAAGCCTAAAATATTTTTGCCGCAAAAATTTATTTTTGAGCTGAGCGCAGTTTGAACCTTCCGAAAACAGAGAGAAACCAAGCGCCGCTCAATAATTAATAAAAATTCAAATTTTTAGGAAAAAAAATAACGGCATTTACACAGCTTGTGGCTTTCGGTGTGGTTCAAAGCAAACTGCGCACATCTCACGAATATATATATTGTGAGCACTGTGTGGCGCTTCATCTTCCACACTGCTGAACGTGCTGCTTCATCTTCATCCTGCTCCCTCTTGTAGATACCCATCGTCATCGCGGAGTGTGTTTGGCTGCAGTGTGCGACCAAGGCTTCAGGTCTGTAATAAAGCCTGATTCCCCAAGTCCGACCTTCGCGTTACCTTACACGTGGTGGAGGTGCGCCTTGATTTCCCCGCTGCTTCGTCACCTGCATCCACCTGGAGCTTCGTTCTGGCCGCCGTTTGACCCCGACCACCATCGTCATGACACAAGAGGGCCACTCCGCTATTCCGGCTGCTACCAACTCGACTCCAGCTCCCCTTGCCACTTGGACTGTCAGTAGCCGTCAGCGCGACCCGCAGATGTTCGCCGGTCTCCGCGGCGACGACGCTGATGACTGGCTCGACAGCTACGACCGGGTCAGTGCTTTCAACCGATGGGACGATTCTCTTAAATTAATTAATGTGTCCTTTTATTTGACGGATGTGGCCAAAACGTGGTTTCTAAATCATGAGTCGACGATTCCGGACTGGGCTACCTTTAAACAAAAGTTACGCCAGATTTTCTGCGCTCCTACTGTTCGCACGGAGTCCGCCAAGAAGAAGCTAGAAGCCCGACTTCAGCGGCCTAATGAGACCTACACCTCTTATATAGAAGATGTACTTTCACTTTGTCGGCGCATCAATGACACAATGCCAGAGGCCGAGCGGGTTCGGCACGTCCTTAAAGGTATTGGGCCACTCGCCTACAACGCCCTGGCCGTGCAGAACCCTACCACAATCGATGCCATCATATCCACTTGTCAACGCCTTGACGAACTACAGTCAATACGCCTGCAGCCTGATCCCACTTCATTTGGTTTCACTGCCGAAGCTGACCTCCGTGTGCTTATTCGCGAATTAATTCGTGAAGAGCTCTCGGCTCAAGGTAATTTGTGCCGCCCTGCATCTGAGCCACATAATTCAAGTGCCGGCCTGCGTAGCATTGTTAAAGAAGAGCTGGCCTCAATGACCTATTCCCCGCCAACATCGGTCGCTCCTACCATTTGTCAGGTGCCAACGTACGCCCAGATCACGTCCTTGCCGCCCGCAGTTGGAGCGCCTACGCCACCGGCGCCTACCACTGCTCATGTCGCTGCATTGGCACCACCTGCCGCAGCGCCGACATACTACCCCAACTGGCGCCCAGCCCGCCCTGTGTGTTATTACTGCGGGTACCGAGGCCATATTTCCCGCTTCTGTCGTCGCAGGCTCCAGAATGAACGCCGCGGCTACGAATCATTTGAAGCAGACTACCCTCCTCGCTTTTCCGGCTCTAACCACCGTTCATTCCCCGATTATCCCCGACGTTCATCACCCCCGCCAGAAAGCCCCGCTCCGCCTGCTGGTTACAGGCCTTCAAGACGCCGTTCTCTTTCGCCTTTTCGCCGCTCAGCCTCGCCTCTCCGTCAAGCTTCTCTGACGACCCCCCGCCTGTCGGAAAACTGACCACTGCAGTTTTAGGAGGGAAAACTGCACTCTTCGGCCATCCCAAAAATCCTCCGGAACGTCCCTGGAATATTATTTTAGTGCGGGTTGAAGGATTATCTGTTGAAGCTTTGGTTGACACGGGCGCCGCTGTTTCTGTGATACACACTGACTTGTGCTCCCGCTTGCGAAAAGTGAAAACGCCTTATGATGGACCTGAACTCCGTGGAGCTAATGGTGCAATAATTCGGCCTTCTGCTAAGTGTACTGTGCGAGTTTTTGTTGACGGTGTCCGCCACCATGTACAATTTGCCGTGATGTCACCGTGCGCTCACCCAATTATTTTAGGCTGGGATTTTCTGTCTGCCGCATCAGCCAGCATTTCGTGTCGCGACAGGATCATTTACATGAACGAGAGCGATCCGTCTTCTGAACATCCCGAGCCCCGTTATCGCCTGCTTGCCGCTACTAACTCAGTGTTGCCCCCTGGATGCGAACAACTTGTCGCGCTTACTTCTGCTGACATTGATAACGGAGATGTGCTAATCGTGCCTTCTGATCGCCATCTGACCCGCGGAATCGCGCTACCACCAAGTCTTGTTCGGTTTGAGCATGGCACAGCGCTTGTCGCTGCTTCGAACACTTCCCCAGAGCCCATTGTGCTGACTAAAGGGACATGTTTTCCTTGTGTCCTGGACATTCACCCGGTGTCCCTCACCACCCTTACCGCCCCCTCTTCCTCACCAGCAGCTTCTTCCGATGCTTCTCTCTGTGTTCTCTTTGGCACCATCAATCCTGACCTTCCTGCGACTCACCGCCAAGCTTTGCAGGAATTACTTCGAAAACACCAAGCCTCCTTTGATGTCACTTCTCCGACCTTGGGCCGAACGTCTTCTGCACAGCACCGCATTATTACAGAAGGTACTTCTATTGTTAGCCGCCGCCCTTACCGTGTTTCCTTATCAGAACGTAAAATCATAGAAGATAATGTGAATGATATGCTCCGGCGAGACATTATTCGGCCATCAGCTAGCCCCTGGTCATCTCCGGTCGTCTTGGTCAAAAAAAAGGATGGGTCCGTGCGTTTTTGCGTTGATTACCGCGCACTTAACAAAGTCACTCGAAAAGATGTTTACCCTATGCCACGAATTGACGACTCCCTCGACTGTCTTCAGGGCGCCGAATATTTCTCCACTTTGGATTTGCGTTCCGGTTACTGGCAGATACCGATGCACGAAGCCGACAAAGAAAAAACAGCATTCGCTACTCCCGATGGGCTTTACGAATTCAATGTCATGCCTTTTGGACTTTGTAATGCCCCCGCTACGTTTGAGCGCATGATTGACACTGTTCTTAGAGGACTTAAGTGGAAAACATCTACCTGGACGACATAGTTATTTTCTCTGCGACTTTTTCTGATCATTTATGCCGCCTTGATCAAGTATTAACGTGCCTGGCATCCGCCGGTCTCCAGCTGAACACAAAAAAAGTGTAATTTCGCCAAGAAAGAAATCAAGATCCTGGGCCACCTCGTCAGCCGCGATGGCATTCGACCCGACCCTGACAAGCTTGCTGCAGTTTTGAACTTTGCACGCCCTCAGCGGACTAAGGAACTACGCAGTTTCCTTGGCCTGTCTTCGTACTTTCGCCGTTTCATTCGAAATTTCGCTACCATTGCTGCACCGCTCCACCGCCTCCTTACAGACCGTACTACTTTCAATTGGTCCGAAGAATGCGAAAAAGCTTTCCAAACCCTAAAGAATGCCCTCACTTCGGACCCTGTTCTCGCTCACTTCGACGACACTGCTGCCACCATTCTTCACACCGATGCCAGCAGCCTCGGTATCGGCGCCATACTTCTGCAACGTGATACCGCTTCTCGGGAAAAGGTAATTGCGTTTGCCAGTCGAACTCTAACACTAGCGGAACGCAACTACACCATCACTGAGCAAGAGTGCCTAGCCGTCGTTTGGGCAGTTCAGAAATTCCGCCCCTACCTCTACGGCCGCCATTTCACGATCGTTACCGATCACCACGCTCTGTGCTGGTTATCAACCCTCAAAAATTTGACTGGACGCCTGGGCCGTTGGATTCTGCGTTTGCAGGAGTACCACTTTGATGTCATATTCAAATCGGGACGCAAACATCGAGATGCCGATGCTCTTTCCCGCTGCCCGCAATCAGAATCGCCACCTAGTGCTTCCTCGAGCCTTCCTGCGTGCACCCTCGACGTCCCAATGTCGTCCAGAGCCCCAACCTTAACCTGTGCTACTCTTGCCGCTGCTCCAGATCGCTACGCCATTATTTCAAACCAGCGAGCAGATCCCTACTGTATTTCCCTAATCAACCTTCTCACCGGTGCTTCTCACCCTCCTACCGCTAGGATGCGCAGGCAACTCCAAAAGTTCAAACTTGACAACGGCGTGCTCTCCCGTTATATTTATTGCTCCGAAGGCACCCGTTGGGTCCCCGTTATTCCGAGAGCGCTTCGCACCCGTATCCTGGCGGCTTTCCACGATGATGCTACAGCCGGTCACTTAGGCTTTCATAAAACTTACCACCGCGTGAAAGCCCGTTTCTTCTGGCCAGGCCTCGCCTCAAGTGTGGCAAAATACGTCGCCTCTTGTCTGCCATGTCAGCGCCGCAAACGGCCCACTTCTCCTCCTGCTGGCCTACTACAGCCGCTACCTTGCCCTGCTACTCCTTTTGCCGTTGTTGGCATAGACTTATACGGGCCACTTCCATTGTCCGCACGAGGTAATCGCTGGATCGTCACCGCCGTCGACCACCTAACACGCTACGCTGAGACCGCTTCCCTGCCTAATGGCTCAGCACATGAGGTCGCGACCTTCTTTTTGGAATCGCTCGTACTGCGCCATGGGGCCCCTCAAGTGCTTCTCAGCGATCGTGGTCGGACATTTCTGTCGAAGATTGTAGCCGAAGTTATTGAAGCCTCAACCACACATCACAAATTGACCTCCAGCTATCACCCGCAGACCAATGGGTTGACTGAGCGGTTCCACCGCACGCTTTCTGACATGTCTATGTATGTCGACCAGGACCACCGAAACTGGGACGTAATACTTCCTTTTGTTACGTTCGCCTACAATACGGCTGTACAGCGGACCACAGGTTACACCCCGTTTTTCCTCGTTTACGGCCGTTCTCCCGCTACCTTTCTTGACGCCTCTTTTCTTTCTACACATGCCAGTTCCTCATCCTCTCTTCCTGACCAGTTCCTTTCCCGAGTGGCCAAATCACGCCGGCTTGCTCGCGTCAACACGGAAGCTAGCCAGGAAGACCGCAAGTACCGCTATGATGCAACCCATCGCCAAGTTTCGTTCCGTCCCGGCGACGAGGTGTTACTTTGGACCCCATTACGCACTCCTGGCCTTTGTGACAAGTTACAGCACCGTTACATTGGTCCTTACACAGTTCTTGCAAAAACCTCCCCGGTCAACTATCGCGTCTCCCCTGTTTACCCTCCTCCGGACTGTCGTTACCGTGGCACTGAAGTTGTCCACGTTTCACGTATGAAACCTTTTGTTCGGCGCATTCCTGCGGACTAATTGCGGCCAGGCTGGCCGCTTGAACTGCGCGGGCGAAATAGTGTGAGCACTGTGTGGCGCTTCATCTTCCACACTGCTGAACGTGCTGCTTCATCTTCATCCTGCTCCCTCTTGGAGATACCCATCGTCATCGCGGAGTGTGTTTGGCTGCAGTGTGCGACCAAGGCTTCAGGTCTGTAATAAAGCCTGATTCCCCAAGTCCGACCTTCGCGTTACCTTACAATATATGTGTGTGTGTGTGTGTGTGTGTGTGTGTGTGTGTGTGTGTGTGTGTGTGTGTGTGTGTGTGTGTGTGTGTGTGTGTGTGTGTGTGTGTGTGCGCGCGCGTGCGTGCGTGCGTGCGTGCGTGCGCGTGCGTGCGTGCGTGCGTGCGTGTGTGTGTGTGTGTGTGTGTGTGTGTGTGTGTGTGTGTGTGTGTGTGTGTGTGTGTGTGTGTGTGTGTGTGTGTGTGTGTTTTGCAAAAATATTTTAGGCTCTGATTATGCACATTAAGTATCCACAATTTCTTTTTTAACAAATTGGAGGTGGTCGAACGAAACGTGTATGGCCTTTGGTGTGGAATGATCCTTTAAGCACATGGCAAAATAAATAAACAAAATTATACAACAAAGCTTAAATTATTGTTTGTTGACTAAACAAAGCAGCATGATAACATTACAGAATAAATTATAGCTTTTTAATCGAGTGGTTTGGTCAAACCATAAGGGGTAGGGAGCGTAATGCTTTAATGCTTTGCATCTTAATTTAGTAAGGAACTCTTGTTACTCATATAAGAGGCAGTAGTTATTTGGGCAATTGTGACTCCTAACACTTCTTCATAGTGTCTAAAGAGTGGCTGTTTGATGCATCCTTACTGCTATTTTTCTCACGCAGGTACATCGAAAACAAAGGAGCAAGGAAGCACAGAGAAGACGGCCTGCGCCTGTTTACATCTGGCCATCTTCAAAAATTTGAGTTTTCTACCAGGGAATCCCCAGAAACTATTGTCCGTGCTGAAGTGCTGGCATCTATGTCAACACGAACAGTCTACAAAGTCGGTGCTGAAGTCTCGAAGTGTGATGGTGAGGTAATCACCGGCCACTGCTCATGTGTTGCAGGGAAGGGGGGGGGGGGGTGCAAACATCTCTGTTGTGTGCTCTATGGACTTATGTATATTGCTCAGCATGATCTCAGTTGTGTACCAGATTCAGTTTTTTGTACACAGAAAGAACGCCAGTGGTACCAGCCAAGGAACCCAAGGGCAGTAAGCGAGGAGGTTAACAGCAAGGACACATCACAGCAAGGACACATTTTCTGCAAGGACACATCACAAAGAATTAGTCCTGCAATAACTCACCACAAAAGGCGAGTGGAATATTCAGCACTCGGGCGTGAAAACTTAAATGTTCGCACCCCACAACTGGTGTATCTACACGGAAAACTTAAGGAAAGTGGCCTTCAGTGCTTTGCCGATGTGTTGGAAGCAAATGATTTTTTGCCCGTCCAAACAAAGAAAGCTGTGGAGCCAGATACAGCCAGCGATTGTAAACTGCCTTCCCGGTGGTTGGAACGGGTGAAAGAGAAGTGTCCTTCAAAACTGTATACGCATGAGGAGGTCACGGTCATTGAGGCCGCCACACGCCTGCAAAGTGCAAGTTCCTTGTGGCACTCTTACAGGGAAGGATTAATCACAGCCTCAATTGCACACAGAGTTTATACATGGGCGCACACATGTAGGACAAAAATGGGGCCCCATGACGCACGGTCTCTCATTAGTGCAGTAATGGGCAAAAAAATTTGTCCGACATATGCAATGAAAAGAGGGCTGCTGCTTGAAGCCGAGGCACGAGCAGCTTCCATCAGTAAGAACGAGAGCCATGTTGACGTTCATGTTAGAGAATGTGGCATTTTTCTCTCATGCCTCAAGCCATTTCTGGGTGCAAGTCCTGATGGTATTGTTTCATGCAGTTGCTGTGAGGCTCGCCTTCTTGAGATCAAAATTCCAGTGAATGTGGAAGTGTTTGCAAAGGGGGAGCTACGCAATGGTAACCTGAAGCTCAGTAGCAAGTACTACACGCAAGTGCAAATGCAAATGGGTGTGGCTGAGATGAAGTCGTGTGTGCTGTTTGTTTACAGTAAAGAGAAGTGCTTGCAGGTTACAGTGCTGTTCAATGAATCGTTCTTCATTGAATTAGTGGACCGCTGCACATTTTTTATTAATGCTTACTTGCTGCCATTTATTTCAAACAAAAACTGAAGCAGGTGTTTTGAAAGAATGGCATTGATGGGCATGTCATTAATGTGCCTAATACAAGAAGGAACCAGAGTTCTCGAAAGTAGGACAAATTTAAAGGGAAAAGAGCACATGTATATGTTAATCTGGTTTGAAAAATTGCAATTGCTGGGTTTAATGTTGCAAAGTGACACATGGACATCAGGTTCTGTATTAGGGGAGCCAAGTTTTACCGCAGTGCACCCCCCTCCCTGTCTTTACAGCCAAAACATAGTGCCCAGATAAGAAGTGGTTATAAAGCATTTATTTTGAGGTGATGAAATAGCAACACATACAAAATACTCTGCGCTTAAGAAACAAATCAAGCTTTGCCAAGGATTCAGAGTTGAAACCTACTCGACGACGCATTTCTCACAATGGTTTCTTAATTGAGTTCCCGGCTTTCCGGAGGAAAGGTAACTTGGAACGCTGAAGTATGAGTCCTCGGCCACCAATATAGTAAAAAACGACGGCACAGGTCCGACAGAGGGAGGCATAAGGGTGAACTTGGCACCCCCTTAGAGTAATTGAAAAGGGGGGGGGGGGTATTTTTCTAGGTGAACTTGGCGCTCCCTTAGAGGAATCGAGGGGGGGGGGGAGCTATTCCTCTAAGGGGGCGCCAAGTTCACCCCTATACCTCTCTCTGTCAGACCTGTGCCATCGTTTTTAAAAGTATGGGGCTATGTCCATGCAGGCATTTACTATACTAATGGCCGAGGACTCGTACTTTTGTTCCAAGTCACCTTTCCTCTGTGCACCTCTATGTACAGGTGTGTTTTTTTATTTCGACCCCATAGATACACAGCCACTATAGCTGGGATTAAACCCAAGTCTACCTGGTCTGCAGCTTAGCACTTTAACCACTGATTAATTTTCTGCAATGTGTTTTGTGCAAGCTATGAAAGAAACTTCCTAGAGTTTTCATGTGATGATACGTGAACTTCCTGCAGATGTGTACAGTAGCAACTTCGGTGTGTTCAGCCGTGTAAAGGCTCCTCTCTGACACTCAAAAATCTCTGTAGGTGACTGCTGGAGATTACCTAAATTGTAGTCTTGTTGCAGTTCATTCTCAGCTCCTGATCACCGTGAAGAGAAATGTTAAGTCAACGTTTGAACTGTATTAACATATTGTCCTTTGCTTGTTGATAACAGTGCTTACAATTTATGTAATGTTCTAGTCATTTTCATACTTTCAGTTGCATGTTTCAATAGATCTGTGATGACCGGGTGCATAAAGAGCAATAAATTTTGTTATTTGTTCAAGTGTTGCTCAAAGAACTGTTGCACGACTATGCAAACAGCTTGTGATACATAAAGTTCTGGCTTTTCCGTGAACAGTATTTTCAGAGCAGATCTGTGATATGTATGCAAAGAATTGCAAAAAGCAGCTATGGTTCTTCATTAAGATGCATCATTTACGACACGAATGTCTATTCTCTTTGCAATGCATTAGTTATATATGCAAGAAAGAATGTATCACCAGGAAAATAAAGTTCGCTGCTATATCTTGTGCACTTTACTGCTTTTTTTTGTTTGTTTCATTCTGAAAATTTGTCTAAAACATGCATTGAAAACACAGGACTATTAGTCTTTATGAAGTGTTTGAAAATGAAACAGTGCATGATTAATGCAGCTGTTGATGCACATCCAATATATTTCCAAAGCTTTCTTCAATAAGAATCTATAAAATCACAAAGCCACAGTTAGACAGTTTTGTGAATTCAACTCCATGTCTTTTGGTTATTTATTTCAATACGTTTAGGGCCATATGGCCTTGAAGAGGGGAGCAGTTAAACATAACATTACAATAAACATAACAATAAGAGCATAATCTTAGAAGATGTTGCTAGCTACATAATCTTAACTAATTCATTCATGGTATAAGCGTTTTGTTGTCATTGATTAGTGCCAGTGATCCAGGAAGGCGATTCCACTTACGGGGTATGGGGTAAAAACAAATGAAAGCAGGTTTTTATTCTGCAGAAATATACATCAACTTTGTGAGGGTGATCCGTCCGTGGTAATACGTACTGTGGCAGTGAAATAAATTCTTCTCGCAAGTGAGAATGGTGAAAAATTTCATGGAAAATGCGAAGAAAAAGTTTTCTACGACGAGGTGCAAGGGATGGCAGGCCGCGGCTGCCTTTCGTACTTGATATGCTTGCAGTTTTAAGTGGATATGCTTGCAGTTTTAAGTGGAGAATGAACCATACAAAATTATTTTGAACCATTCCCACTTATGCAGTTTTAAGTGGAGAATGAACCATACAAAATTATTTTGAACCATTCCCAATAAGTGCGCTAAGTTCTGCTGGTAAGGACCCCATACTGATGCTGCATATTCAAGTTTAGGTAATATGAGTAATTTATAGAGTAAAATTTTCAGAAAAGAAGGTGGATTGCAAAAACTACGATGAAGATATCCAAGCATTTTGCTGGCATTGTTACATGCATAAAATAAACAGTCCAGGTTATGTTGTTGAAGATGTGAGCACCAAGGTATTTATATGACAGCACTGAATCTAAAAGCATGCCATTAGTGTGATACGAGGATAAATTATTATTCATTCTACACACATGCAGGAATTTGACCTTGTGAGCATTAAGGTCCATTAGCCATGATTTGCACCATGCCGAGATAGAATCTAGGTAAGATTGAAGTTAGTATGTCGCCATCACATTTTCTTTCTCTGAATATTACACAGTCATCAGCAAACAGGTGATTATTAGAAGAAATTTGGGAAGGTAAATCGTTAATATAGATAAGGAAAAAAAGCGGACCAAGCACAGAACCTTGAAGAACACCGTTATGAATCATGCTTGGATCTGATGCGAGGTCACTAATCGAAACAAACTGATGGTAACTTGTAAGAAAACCTTCTAGCCAGGTTAGAATCTTTTGAGTCCAGGTTAAGCTTTTGTAACTTGTATAGTAGTAAGCTATAGCAGCTTTATCAAACGTTTTGGCAAAATCTATGAATACGTAGTTGGCTAGTGAGCTACGGTGAAGAATAGCGTATAACTTGTTATAAAAGATGCAAGTTGGGTTTTACATCAGCACGATTTTTGAAAACCGTGTTCAAATTGGGAGAAGAAAGAGTTTGATTCTAAGAAATTAGATGTGGAAACAGGATGTATTCAAGAAGTTTACAAGGAAAGCTGGTGAACGAAATTGGTCGGGAATTTAGTGGATAATTTGTTACCTCATTTGTGCAATGGAATCACCTTCCCGACCTTCCATGCGGCAGGTAGCGAACCCTAGTCCAGTGACTGCTGGAAAAGTTTTGTTAATATAATGGAGGAGTAAGCACTTCTAAAATTTAGGAACTTGGTGCTGATCAGGTTGGAACCCAAAGCAGCGAATATTTCTAGTGAGTTATTCAATTTCAGAATGCTGTGAAGGTTAATTGTGACTGGTTACATGGGCATATATAACAAAGACTCGACACTTGGAGGAGGGGGATTTGTGGAGATAGAAAATTGCCATTGAAAACATCAGGAGGGGGGGGGGGGGAGAGCATAATTCATTATGTTTGTTAAGGATGCTACTGATGTTGGAAAACAGAATTTGTGTGTTAAATAGGTGTGTGTTTGTGTGTTGTGTTGGGTTTTATGGCGCATAAGCAACTAAGGCTATCATGTGCCAAGAGCAAGGTTAATGTATGTTTTGGTTGCAAAAGAGGAAATGGATATGTTAAATCTATTGTTTGTTTAAAAAGTTTCCTTCTAGGAAACAGAGAACAGATGCTAGGTTTACAAGTGCTCTTTCTCCTAAAAGCAAGGTGGGATGGAATGAGATGGTACGATTGTAAAATATAATAAAATGTTTTCTCCGTAGTGCCTCAAGTTTTGAGTATGTAATTAGAATGTGGTTTACAGTGAGTATCTCGTCGCATTCTTCACAGGTCGGTTTGTTATGTTTCATTAGCAGAAAGTTATGTGTAAGATGTGTATGTCCAATACGAAGACGGCATACTATCACTTCCATAAAACGTTGTTGATGTGTGCTCGATTTCTATTCTCCTAGTACAGGCTTTATGAGGCGCAACTTATTATTTTCTTGGTTGTTCCATCTGGACTGCCATTTATTCATCTGTTTATGTTTTATTAATTTCAAGCAATCACTATGTGGTATGTTTACTTTCTGAATCAATTTGTTGTGGGCAAGTGCAGCACATGTGTCTGCTCTTTCATTGCCGTCAATGCCTACATGACTAGGGACCCAACAGAACACTATGTTATGTCCTTGTGTCGTGATCATTTTTACATTATGTATTATGTCACCAATTAGAGGCATGACAGCATTTCTGTGATTTAAAGCCATCAGCACACTCAACGAATCGATGTAAATGACACTGTTCCCAATGCCTTCATTTACTATTTCTTCTACAGCTGTCAGGATAGCATGTTAAATAGGTGTGCTCCACTTCTCCTTCTCTTCTAGCTTTCATCTTGTGAAGATTGTCTTCCATGACAGGTATTAGTTTTCTGTGGTGTGTCTATATCTGTATAGTGCTGTCAGTAGATGCATCGCATATATAGTTTTTTATTCACTGTTAGAAAAGTGAACATATAATAGCTACAAAGTGTCTTTACAACTACGAAGAACTTTCTTCCCTGCAAGTGGGCAGTGGACTGTAAGAGTGTTGCAACCAAAGACACAACAAAAGTGGATAACAAAAACAGAAAATACACATGTCGGCAGTGTATGCACACACTGCAACACTATTTTTTCATGACGGTTCGGCACACGTTGGCAAGGGTATTTAACTTTTGCTCGCTATAGTACTTGGTTCACGTACGTACATTACTTGAGCAATGGCTCATCAACAAAGTTTGTTAAAAGTGCACACACATGCCAGACCTTGTTGAGCTGGTCAATCATGCTGTTGGCAAACACTTGAGAGAGGATTCTGAAGTTCTTCACCCTTCCTATTACTCTTTCAACATGTATTCGAAGGCTTGCTATGCGTCTTGTCTCTGTTTCGTCGTCTTCTGATAATTGTGAGCGCCCATTCATGAATGGTGGGATGTTCAAATGTAGCGAACGTTGCTTGCATTCTTCAGCTATGGTGAATCCTCTGTCTGCCATTATACTGCGCCCAGGTGAGAACTTGTCAAGGACGCCACATGAAAGTGTTAAGGCCTTATCAGAGAGCCTTCCAGGTGCAAGATCTGAAACAAACATGATGAACCCATTGGGACTGCATACTATCAGGCCTTTGGCGGTGTTATGTTTCTTGTAGAGTGAGTATGTTTCACTCTGAACTCTGAAGGATGACGGGGTCTCTAAAAATATTTCAGTACAATCCATGACGCCATCAACTGTGTCGTATCCCTTTTCAGAGAACACTTCAGGTCGGTACTTATCACAGATGGCAGGTGGCATCCATGTTAGAACCTGCATAAAAAGTTCAAATTGGATGATTGCAGCCTTTCGATTTAAACATCATTTGACCATCTGCTAGAAATATTGTGCATTTTCCTCTTACCTGACACAGCCTGTTGTTCAGGAAATCCAGCCAGGTGACCCATATCCGTGACACTGTTGTCTGTGAAACGCCAAACCTATTAAATAATTTAATTTTTATGAGCGTATTTTCCAGTATGGATTACACCAAGACATTTTCTTGTAATACGGCATATACGATCAAAAGAACTCTACTTGATTATTTGTATTCATTCACAAGACAACTTTGTGTGTAGGTGATAGCACCTGCTTATTTCAATAGAGTAAATGGCATTTTAACAGTGCTAGTAATAACACAAGACCAACTTGACCAAATCTTAATGCTCCTGAGTCATAGCTGCTCCTTAAGATTGTCTGCCACCCAAAATCGCAATCTACCTATATTTCCTTTTCCTCACTACATCAGAGCAAGAATCGTTTTAACTAGGAACATTCAGCTCAGTTTTTGTTACTGCACAATAGTTTTACCTTAATACACTACTTATCTGAGCTGCTGACGGGCAAAGTAAGAACCTTTTGTGCCATGGAGAGCATGAACTTTGATTTGAAATCATAAATGTCCCAGGTGCCGCTCCACACCACTGTTTGTGTATAATGCTCCTTTTGTTATACTTGGGAGCAAGAAATGTGGTGCCAAAAGGCACAAGTGCACACTGCTTACCTATAAGCTAGGTCAGTTCCATCAAGGCCCAGTCGCAGACGCATCAGCACCAGGATCAACTGGGTCTTCAAAGGCAAAACAAACTTCCTGTTTTTACCTTCTGCATTTGACATATGACAGAAGAGTAGTCTCTTGGCTTCTGGCTCAAGGAAAAACCAAAATGCCTCAAGACGTTCACGTGAGGTGAAGGCCGTGTAGTACTTCAGCTTTTTCTGGTCTTGAATCAACACCTCAAATGCAAATTCATTTTTTTTGGCTTTAGCTTTCATGTCTTTGGCTTCATTGTGTAGCACTGATAATTCAATCTTTAGTAACTTGTTCTTCTGCTGCAATCTGCACGATATTTTTGTTTCGGCTTGTTCTTGGTGCAATTTCGCTAGCTGTTTCTTAACTGTTTCCATCTCTGCCTTTGTGCTGTCCAGTTAATCTTGAAGCATTGAGATTATCTCCTTTTGTGCAGCAATTTTGTCAAGGGCACTTCGGTCGCTTTCTTTCGGAAAACTGTAGTTATGATTTTCGGTTGCACTGTGTGAAGGTGTACCATCAATGGTGGTGTTGTCAGCTTCATCTGTACCACTTGCACCACTTGCACCGGGCACCATTTGCATTGCACAGTTGTCTTGAGTGAGCTAGTTGAGGCAAGGAGAAAAACATATCATTTATTTACAAAATAGTGTGGTTTTAGGAGCCAAAGTAAGCACATTAAAAGTCAATATAGCAAAAATGAATGGCAGAAATGCGTAAGAATAAGCCAAAACCTATGTACTGCATATCACACATCTAATGCGTGACTACCTGTTGGTCCTATTTCTAAAATAAGGACCAAGTATTTTTGTTGAAAAAGTTTGTTCACAATCAGCACATGGGATCTGCAGCAGTACCTGTTACATAAGAGATTCATGCTATGACTAATTTGCAACTCAATACTAAGCACTTAGATACATTAACCTGTAGCTGACAGAAATATGTACAACATATAAATTTGAATGACAAGTTTCTCGGCTTAGAGTTAGTTGCTATACCTTTCGTATCAGGGGACGTCTCTCCGTCACCTTTTGCGGCTTTAGGGGAAAGACAGTGGGAACTCGAACCATGTAGGTTTTTTTGCCTCCTTCGAAGTGGGCTCCACAGACCCTGTGGCCTGATGTTGGAATGAACCGGAAAAATCTGTAAACAGAATGATCATACAGTTCTATAACACTTTGATGTGTTCACTATGACCATTTCTAAACAAGACTCGACTCATACCAATCATGCTGTAAGTAGGCCCTTTTTTTTTTTTTTTTTTTTTTTGGGGGGGGGGGCTTTCCGCTTAGAAGCAGCACATCAGGATTAATTAAGTCACCTGGGGGTTTCCTATAGTGCGTCAAGCACATTAACATTTTTGTGTTTCGCCTCTATCAAAAATACAGCTGCCGCGTTCAGGACGGAACCCGCGACCTTGAGATCAGCAACCAAATGTAAATGTCATTGCGCCACCGCGGCGGTTCGCAAGTAGACTTTCTCCCAACAGCTGAATCAGGAAGCCAGGAATGCACAGTTTTAGCGAAGATTCGTATTTGCAGGTACGTCTGAGTAAAAACACCAGCCGACTTAGCAGCAGCACTATTGTGAGTCCATACAGACACGACATGAGAATGTGACAAGGTTTCCGGCATTGCTGTCGTCGGCCTGCGCATCACTGAACTGAAAGCAACCGACATCTCTAATGCAGCTCGCGACATAGCACCCGCGCTCTGCTCGGGAAAAGATACGGGCTTAAAAGTAAAAAAAAAAAAAAAGATATGCGCCAGCTAATGACAATTCATGAAGCGGTATGGGTGCCGGCGGCGTCTCCTTTGAGCAGCTAGTCTGTTACGCGCGGACCACATTCCGTATAGAGCCTCCTTGACACATAATACATATCCCTCTTGCAAACATGCAGATATTCCCGCGTTATTTACCACCATCGCTATTAATTAGTCTGTCCGGCTCTGTTGATCTTTGCGATCCATTGCTCTCGGAGCTTCTTTTCCTTGGAAAAAACGTAAAATCCCAGGCCTTTATGCTTCCTGTTGTTGTTGTAGTAACCCGGCACACAACAAGTGTATCCCACCATCGCGAAACACCGCGTATTTGCTTCGTACGCCGTGTAGCACTGCGCTAGCCGCACGCAAGTTCCGCGCCAAAATCCGGCCGCAGTACCACAACTACCAGAATGCATCACGGCAGCGGTGGCGTAGCGCAACTCCTTGTGAAATCGGTCTATTGTGCGCGCAAGACTTTCTTTCAAAGGCGTCAAATTTGGGCTTCGAATATTAGTGTAAAGGAAGGACAAGGAGCAGGTCTTCGGACTGACGGGAGGTTTTTTCAGTAGCTATGGCGTGTGGACAGAGGGGGGTGGGGGTGGGGGGGGGCGAATTAGGACGTCGAGATTGTGCCTACATAACTCTGAAACCAACTTTTCAGATTCGGCCCACGTTTCGTTTTCAGTGTCCGACAAGCCGAAAAATAATTAATTCTTTCTCCGTCATCTATCCTCGAAATCAGTCATTTTGGAAGATTGATTTGCAATTTCGCTCGAGTGTTGCTCCGCAAGTGCTCGTTCGTACATCGCTAATATCTTCCCGAATTGCAGCAAAGGATGCACAATCTTCTTCAATTTTGACGAGTTTTGTTTTAATTTCTTGGAATGTTTTATCATTCTGAGTTAATTTCGAGCAAATTCTTTTCATTTCGTCTAACAAAGCTGCTTGCCCAGAACGTAATTCCTTTAAGACTTCATTATTTCATCACAGATCGGGTATGTGACGGTCCGGGATTTTCCTCGACGTCACCTGCCAAGATTAATAATTTATGGATGACACTGAGACAGTCATAAGCAATCGCTAAACAACACTGTGGACTTGACAGCACAAGCAACGCAGCATGACTGGTACGCTTTGTAAATAGTGGGTAGCAGTAATTTACCTGCGCAACAAACAGGCGACGCAGGTGAGCGGACGTGGCCATCGCATGCTCTGCTGTCAAGCCCATAAAAGGTGACGGGTATTGGAGTGGTCCTTAATGCTATTCACGGGTTGGTGACGTAGTAGCATGTATGCCAAGGATCGATACCTAGAGGGGAGGGAGCAGTTCGAGGCGCGCATGCACCACATTCATCTAGATAGCAGAGTCTATAGCTGATACAACGTCAGCGCGGGAGACACAGGGCATTCTTACCTCTGTTACCACTCTGCCCTTTACGTGGCTTTTGTTGTGTGTGTCAGCGAGGAAGGAGTTTAGCATATTCATTGTGTTAAAGAACGTTTCCAGGCTCTGTCTGACGTTCTCTGAAGCATGGTTATCAGTCTGCGCTACTTGAAAAAGATTTATTGCGCAGTGTTCATGTACATATTAAGCGCCTGTAGCGACGGGTTGTGGTCACAATATTAACTTGCCGACTGCTTCCACTGTGAACCTTACAAGACGGGCTAGTATATATTATTCGTTCTCTAATATTTCATTGTTATGTAGAAAGGCTGCTGAATTTTTTCTACCTAAATAGCATGCGTTTGTAAGGTGCTCTCAGCTGTTTTATTAGCTTTTATTCGTTTAATAGATTTCAAATGTCGTGACCAGGATGTACTAGCATTAGGAACGCAAAGTAATTCTATAAATAAAATAAGCGTATTTTCACAAATGTAGACTTGTTGAAAGCACGTTAGAAAGGATTGGCCCTCTGAGTCTCACAGAGCGACTGAAAAACGCCTGGCCAGGTGCCCAGGGAACAGAGGAGCCTGAAACCTAAAGCAAAAGTATATCTGCATACGGCGATATTTCGACACGGCAATTCATTCAAACCTTGCATGACCGAAATTATCTTTTGCATTTTATAAAAGTCACCAAATCGGAGCGCCCGCATTTCATAAATTCGTCACGCACGTGATTACATTAATGTTTGTGACGTTCACGCGGACACCGACATATCCCTAACTCGGTTCAGTTCACAAGCGTGCTAATTCGCTTAAGAACTCATTATTTCCGTGCACGAAATCTAATGGAATGCTCTGCCTGAAACCGCTTACTCCTTAGGAAATGAAGAGGGTGGATTTCAATCTTGATCCTTGTTGGAGTTTCTTTTCAACACTGTTCCCTTTTTTTCCCGTGCAAGTGTAGTTTCCAAACAATGCATTAGCACTGTTTTTCACTATGTTGGTAAAACATGATCTAACGACTCTTTGGGTTTTGCTGTGTTGTGTTGTCGGGCGTATTTTTCTACCTCCTACCTGATCACTGTGCCACGCCGCTCATGGGCTTCCTTGCTCTTGATTTAAACCCACGTACCATGTTTGGTTCTCCCTGCACAGACTCATACCTTGCATTGCAATGCTTATTGTTACGGGTGTAGCCGAGATAAGACAAGGATGTCTGGACGCTCTGTGTAACAACGGCGACGCTGTAGTTGGAGCTGGTGTAGTTTGTGTGCAGTAGTGTTGCGAAGGTATTCCTGACTTTGAAGCGTGACTCTTGCCACCCTGGAAAGCCGCGTAACAGTTTGGTGGAGTGTGCGGGGTACAACTATACACACTAAACAATTTCTCCAATTTCTCACACTTAAAGGCGTAACGCTGTCTACCCTACGTGCAAAACGGCAGGGCAGGGTTAAGGCACAGCGGTTAACAGTCAGTATTTCTGATTGGCTACCTTGTGTTGTGTAAAATGGAAGAGGGGCAGATAATAAAAAGTGAAAGGGAGAAATGCTCTCTGAAAGCCAAAAACCTTAGTAGCACTGTCCTGAGCACTGTGAGGGTTGCCGTGCGCTGCGGCCTCAGCAGATTACCACTTCCGCTTTTCGACGCCGAAACAATGACATTAGCACAATGAAGGATTTTCAGCGGTGAAGCAGTGATGCTCTACCCTGAGGGTTTTAGCCCGGGGCAGCGTTACAACTTTAAGGGTGAGAATTTTTTTTTTTTTTGTTTTGTATCCTGGGCCCACAACCTGGAACTCCGAAGTGACCGCCAGCTTGTTGTTCTAACTATGCCACCCTGCACATCTTCAGCCACAGCGGCATCAACAGCGCCGGCCGTTGTCATGGCACAGCCTCGGGAACCGGGCCCCTTTTGCGCTACCGCTGTAGTCGATTTCGACGACTACATGTGTGAGCAGGTAAGCAATCACAACCGCTGCACAAACGCTGGGACGTTACTGTAATGCTTTCCAATGTGATTTTCTACCTGGCCGGAACGGCGTGCGTCTATTTCGAGACCCATGAGGACGACATAACATCCTGGGATATTTTTAAGCAGAAGCTGATAGTTATTTTAAAAGCCAATTGGACGCAATCTCAGTTCAAAAAAAGGTCTTGCTGGTCGAGCACAGTCAACTACTGGGCATACAGGTGCCGACATAAGTAAACGAAGCACCGTTTTATTTCAAACTCAAATCACGCCTCCTGCACTGGAGATAAGAAAACAATATTTGTCTAAGTGAAACGGCACTGTCATCTACTACCAGTTCGCACATACCACGACTGCCCATTTCCATTATTCAACGCGGGAAAATGTTGAGAAGGAAATAATGTGCTCCGTTTACTTTTGTCCGCACCGGTACGTATCGTACACTCAGGATGCCCCAGCGCTGTGCCATAAAGTAGGCAGTGCCATGCCTTGAGACCGACAAGGTGGAGCATATCCTGAAAGGGATCGCGTACGATGCATTTAATCATCTGCTCAGCAAAGATTGACCACCGTCGGCTGCGTCCTCCAGTTGTGCCGGCAGTTTGAACAAACCGAACACCGCCGATTGTTCCCCGTTTTGTCCCCGTGTCTACCCCTTTCTCCTTTTTCTCACGAGGCAGCAGTATGTAATAAATCGCTAAATGAAACAAAATATGATTCCCTTAACACTGCACTATAAGGATCATGTCCACTACTATCAAGTCGTGTCCTGCCATGTATAGTTGGCAGGACACGACTTGGGAATGTATGGCCATTTAACAGATGGGCATACATTCCCATCTGTTAAATGACTGTTCTGAAATAATTGCCCATCACGTTGTTGTTCTATTCAAGGAATTCCTAAGGTCTCCACCTTTACTTCAAGAATGAAAGTTGCGAATGTAGTTTCATTCTACAAACGTTCCCCAAAGAGTACTGTCCCCAATTAGAGATCACTTTCCCTGACAACGGTATGTAGTGAAACCTTGTATTGTGTGCAGCGTAGTTGTAATATATCTAGAAAGGCTAATTTTACACCGCCATCTCTGCATGATCATTTCTTTGGTCGTTCATGTTCAACAAACAGCTGAAATTCAATGGTGTTATTTTTTTATTATTTACCCTTGGCGTACAAATTGCCTATATTTAGAGACTTAAAACTTTTTTTTTGTTATCCATGCATTTCTGTTGCCCAAATGATCATTCCTGGTGCTCCACTATTTATAACTATTTGGTTTCAGTCTTATCTGCGTGCTCTCATCATGCTCTCACATTCTGGTTATGTTCCGATCACCTCCGGAGTTCCACAGGGAAAAGTGTTATGGGGCCCGTTCTATTCTTTATACACATCGATATTAGTTCACGGCATTTTCCGTCCAAATACACCTTTACGGAGACAACTGCGTGATCGGTCACTGCATTGAATATTCATCTGAAGTACGACCGTCTCCGAAAGTAAATTTGACTTCATACAGCGCTGATACGCTAAATAGCAAATGTGCTTGAATTTCTCCAAGGGTCAATTTGTGATTCCTCTACACCTGAGCGCAACGCATACGTGTTTGATTACACATTAGTTACTGTGCAGTTGTGCTGAGGGAGAGAATAAACACCTTGGGTTTTATTTACATCTAAAATAATATAGACCAAATGTTTAGAATGAATATATTATACGTAATTTCAGGCCAGCACATCCCAAAACTAAAGCGCTATACTTAACTGAAGTTAGATGTGCATTGGAGTGCGTCTGTGTGGTGCGGTATCTGTAGACTCAAATCCTTTCTGATATCCTTGAACGGGTACAGAATCAAGCACCTCGGTGTGCTAACAATGCTTATAACCCCACATCTATAGCTTTAGTTTACTTAAGAACGGGTTGGGATGATAACTATTAGGCAGGCGTTAAGCGAACATACGATCAGAAATGGTTCTCAGAATTTATTTCGGCATAGTTAGAATACGAAGGGGATCGCTAACTTATGGTCTCCTCTTTTCAATTCTAAAAGAAGAAATTACCAATGGCAAAGAAGCAAAAATTGTCGCAATAATGTATTCAAGGCTCACTGTTTTGTGAACACCATCTGCGAATGGAATCAACTTCTGAAAAATAACATTGAATGCAAAACTGAAGTGCCGTTCCCGGCTCTGTAGTCAAATGTAAAATGACTTGCGCAGGTCTCATTTTTAGTTTTGCTATCTTGTTTCTCTGTTCTTTGATGTCGGTGTGTTAAAAATATTATGTGTCCTCCTGAAATATGCATTCGGATGCTTCAGGTTTTTGAAATAAATAAACTGGTAACAAATCCCTCGTCTCAAAACAATACTTCTCGACACCAGTACGACAAAGCACATCGTCGCGAACTATTAGCTTCTTACCCATTGCCACCTCGTAAAACAAGTAGTATCGACTCGAGTGACTTTAGCTGAATCTTGACGACCGGAGAGCACCTTGGTTTGACGTCGCTGCTATGAGTGATGTTTGTGAGTGTTTTAAATAACGTAATCTTTTCTTTATCCTTCTGATCATTGATGTAATCTACTATGTTATCGTTGAACGTAATTCAGTTATATATATCCGGTAAGCCAAGCTTTTCTGCCTGACGGAAAATTTATATATGAAACTGCATGTGAGGTAATATTAGACCAAAAATAAAAAGCAAAATGCCGCAGAGACACTTCGGTGGCCTCGCGTGCAGATAAAGTGATTTTTTTTTATGTAGCCTGGTGATCATCGGACTACTGTAGCAATGCAGCACTAACTACCTATTGAGCCTTTCCTAGTACAAAACCAGCGCTGCCAACTAACGTGAGAACTATTGAAGGAAAAAAACTGTTTCTTGGCTACACTAACCGCCGTTCTGTTCGGGTAGCGCGAAACTTTTTCTGGTCGTGGATAATGAAGCCATAAAAATATTCATTTTTTTTTTAATTATGGGCCAGTTATGGCATCAGTAGTTTCCGGCATGATGATGAGAATCGGCCGCTGTACACAGCAGAATACAACATATGCCTTTCAAATGCCAGTTGCTTTGCGTGCGCTGTACGGAGTCGAGCTGTCAAGAGTATTTCAGGCGAAAGTCTTTCTACTAGAGGCCGATGGACTGCGGAAATGTTCGCACGAGATTTTCGCACGAAATGTTTGCACAAATTGACTGGAAAAAGAAAAATCTCCTTCTACGAGAAGTCGACTACTACCTCTCAGATTCTAAGCCGAGTGCGCAAACCATTAGGCTAACCTAAACCGTTTTTGAAACTGTGTGAAGCCTTACTTTTTGCTGGCCCTTTACGTGGCATTATACCTTCAGACTTTTGCTCCCCTGCATTTTTCATTGTTAACAGGAAATAAAGGAAACAAAAAACCACTAGGTAATGCCCCGCTCGTGAGAAACCGATCGTAATTCTCCTTGTCTAGCGTCAGTATAATAATAGCGATGGTAATGCCGATGCAGTTAGAGACAATGATAATAGTGATAGTAGTGCATGATGCCAATGACGGTGCGTTTAGTTATTGATGAGGATAGTAGAGACGTTCACGATGATGATATGAGGGATGTCAGTGACGATGCACTTAGTGAAAACACTCCTTTAAAGTGGATTTCACCATTCCATCTCTTAAAGGGCAACTGCGGTGTTTTGTTTTGTTTTTTCATTACGATTACTATCTAATTGCATTACATTCCTCGGTCTGCCATGGACATGGATCCGACAAAAAAAAAATCATGTTCCGTAATTCCAAGTAGAACTATTTTTGAAAGGAAGCAACAGCAGATCGAACCTGAAGGCTTTATGGTCAGAAGCGACGTCCAGAAACGATGGCTAGAAGCGGTGACGTCATATACAGTTTTGTAAAAAGATTTGTCCACACGTTGGATGGTGGAAATAAAGGGAGGAAATCATGAAGCACTACACAAAATGTCCGAGATAGCCTAATACAGGTCTAAAATATTTATGATTATGCCGGGAGTCTGCAGTAAAGCGGGTGTAAAGTTTGTGACATCACAAATGCAGTGTTACCCACAGAGAGCGTCTACCTAAGGCCACGAAAACTTCACATTTTGTAATCAAGTTACGCGCGACTGACTTATCTCGCGGCGCACAAATTTGGTAAAATGCGTTAGGGTGTACAGGAAATATTAGAGTAAAATTTCTGCCACAATATGTGAATGTCGAAAAATCTCCGGAGTTACCATTTAGGAAGAGCGCAGTCCTATCAATTATTTTATTTTATTTTTTTTTTTACGCTCCCAACGCGAGCTTTACCAATAACTGGGTACATTTTCGAGCCCTTCTCTTCCCACTAAAGTAGACGCGACGAGCATTTAACACCGCAATTTTTTTCCCGCAAATGCTTCTATATATTTAAGTCAGTTTGCAGGGAAAGGGAGGCGCAATATACCTGTCTTTCTTCCTAGTGGACACTTAGACTTATGTCAGGTATATCCGGCGTTGGGTGGCATCCTTAGGCAAACTAGCCTCCAGCTTGACTAGCATATGTATACTAAATGAGAAGCAAGATTCTATGACAACATCGTGAACTCTGCGCGAAAAAAGGTAGCATCACAATTTTCATACAAAATCACGTCTATATTTTCTTCAACACTGTTTTTTTTTTTTTTTTTTTTTCAATTCTGAGTTACGGCGACGGCGACCGAATGAACGACCGAGTTGCATGCTCTTCTCGTAAAATTGATCCATGCGGAGCGAAGTACTGTCCGAGAGCTAAGCGCTATACATGCGGAATACATGAGATATTGTACGGTAAAAAAAAAAAAATAGCAACTGACAATCAAAACTGCGGTATTGAAATATTCACTTTTTTTTTTTTTTCTGCCAAACAAAAACTTCTCAAGCGGTAAGAAGTCCTGTCTTGACGTGCAGATACTAAATATTACAACTAAATATTACAAGCGTATGCAATACAAATGCGCTTGGTTTCACTAATTAACGCGTAAGAGGACTCTGACGGCCAGATTTCGGTCCATAATCTTCAGTCCGCGACTGTACATTCGTTAGTGCAAACATTTTAATCTCGCATCACGTACACTCCCTATACAGCCTTCCGATTCGGTCGCCATCTTGATCGTAAAGAAAAATGCTCTTTTTCAAAGATAAATATACTAGTCCAGATACTATACTATGCCGTATCATGCAGTTGTTATTGATCGGAATCTGTTGCTGAGATAACTTGTTCGGTCTAGCAGAACTGGTGGCTCGACAGTTTGGGTTGGTGGTCCGCATAACGAACCGACCTTCCCAACAAAGAAAACCGGAGCAGAAAAAACGGAGAAATGGCATCAGTTTTGCCTCTTGCCTAATGTATATCCTCCCCGTCCTACTTTTGTCAGCATGTTTTTTAACCATTAGGAGTCAGTTATTCCTCGCCGTCTTATTAGAAACGCAACGAATGACAGTAACTATCTGTCCACAATCAATAGAAATGCTTGTAATGACTCGCGATTTGATTTCCTTGACAAAGTAAAACCAAGAGAAAAGTAGGTGACGTTTTTTTTCGGGGTTTCTTACCGCGCGCTAAAGAAATTTGACACTCAACACAGAGAGGGCAAAAACATCTGGCCAGCGTAACTGTTTGTCCCTCCTGAGAAAAGTGTAACGCCAGTCGCATCATTGTTTGTTTCCTTAGAGGCTTTCCTCTGGAAGTGGCCCAGCGTGCACGGTCCATATTATTCAGTCCGCGACAGCGCTTTTTTTAGTGCAAAAAATTTAATCTCGCGTCATGTACTATCGTGCGCAAAGGTGGGGAGACCACGGCATCGGCGGCCGGAGCGGCTGCGGGTACGCACCGCGTCGCTGCTATCTCGCGCGGCTCGCTCGCTGCGAGAGTGCCCGGCGTGACGCAAGGCTTTCTCTCGCTCTCGAGATGGCGCTTATCATGACTGACAAACTTCCAGTGCGGCATTCTTCTACTCTGCTGTTGGCGGTCGCCTCAAAAGGAGCGGCATCGCAAGGTGTTCAGAAATAGCGCAGTCCCGCATTAGTGAACGAAGTGGATGGTAATGTTGCGTCTATCCGTTTGACTCCGCAGCATCAAAGGCCATTTTAATTGCACCGATGTTTCGTATTTTTTCTCCCCACAGAAGGAATAGCGATTTATTTCAAAACGAGAGCCTCAGTAAGCCCAGGCCGAAAAATAATGTCCGTCAGCGTCAACGGCGTCGGCCGTTTGACAATCCCGAAGAAACAAGAATTAATCTCGCTGTCATTTCATTACATAGACGGTAACATAATCATGTAGCATGCTGTAGAAAACGCTATCGCGTATTTGTGCCGTGCTTGTAATTGATAACCTGAGCATTTTCCTCTGAAGTTAACTCGTGTGCGCGAGTTTCTCTTTTTAAAGGAGCTAATAACTTACTCGAATAGAATAACCGTAGCAATTGTTCTTGTTCTACAAACCGGAGGGCACACTACAAATCTTGATTTGGATTAAGATGCGGGGAATCTGAGTGGCTACCGAGACGCCGTGGTGTATTGTGTGTTGTATCGTTCGGTCAATGAGGTACTCTACATCCCAGGTGCGGAGAAGCGGAGTGAAGACACGAAATGTGACTAACTTTTACAGCGCGATATGACGGCGCGAGCCTGAATGCACAGTGCGCTCTTGTTAATGACACTTCCTTCCTAACGTGTTTATATAAGACACGCAATTTTTGATACAGAAGCGGCAAGAGGTAACTTTGCTTTCAATTTGCTTCAGTTTTTGTTTGAATATCCAAAGGGTGATGAGTTCGCCGGTATAGCGGCTAACGCTAAATATTGATTAATAAAACATTTCACACGGTCTAACTCGCTCGCCCTACTAGCGTGTCACAGCAAAAACAAAAAGAGCGGCTTTTGCAACTTTCGTATACAAAACTGAGTGTCTTACAGAAACGCATCGGTGAACAGAATAGTAATTTTAGGACATGTACACTGTGCATTCAAGCACACGCCATTTTATGGCACTGCCAAACAGTTCATCACACCTCGTGTGGTCTCGACACTTTTCCGACTCTCCGTTCTGACGCAACTCATGACAGTGACTGAACAGTACAGCACAAGGCGTCACCCGTTCAGAAACGAAGGTTCTAAACAAATCATCATCGGAAATGGTCTTTCCGGTTCATAGAGCAAGAAAGATTGTTCCGAATCACTGATTGGATTAAGTTACATTAACTGATTTAACTAAATTATATCGCGCAGTCAAGTCAGCTAATAAACATAAAAACACATGACGATTCCTTCTGTGGAGAGAAAAATACGAAGCATCGGTGCAATTAAAATTTCCTTTGGTACTGCGGAGTCAAGTGTATTGACGCAGAATTACCATCCACTTCGTTCACTAATGCGGGACTGCGCTATTTCTGAACACCTTTCATTGCCGCTCCTTTTGAGGCGACCGTCCACAGCAGAGTAGAAGAATGCCGCACTAGAAGTTTGTCAGACATGATAAGCCGGGCACTCCGCCGAAGCCATGGTCTCCCCACTTTTGCGCACCCTCGCGCGATGGCTGCCAGCGCGCTCCAGACATGGCAGTAATTGAATTTCAGTAATGAAATGACTGTAATTTGTTTACTTTTGTCGGTAATTTGTAATGTAATAAATTACTTTTCCGGGTTTGTAATTAAGTAATGTCATGAATTACTTTAGGAGTAATTTCGCAGCAATAGTAATTAATTCCTTTGAAAATTACTTTTACTAACATGCGCCACTACTCCTTCAATAGGCAGCAAAGTAGAGTGCCGCGAAAGCAGGAACGACGTACGGCAAGCCGAAGCCAGTGCAACGGATCGGCAAAAGGAGACAGAATTGAGCAGAACAGTGCGTCTGAGACCTCGTGTGTGGCAGGGTCACTTTGTGCGGCTATCCCATGACAACTATTCTCCAAGCAGCAGGATACAAGGCGTCAAGGGAATGCCGAAGGGAGAGATGGTGCAAGTAGACTTTAGTTGAAAACTAGTTGGAAGCGCGGCGCAGTGGCACTCCCTGTTGTGTCGGCTAGGGCACAGCGGCGCCTGGATACACTGGTCACCACGGGGCGAGGGAGGATTGGGGTGGGGGAGGTAGGTGGAAGGGTCCATGGCGTGAGCCGCCGTGGCTTGAGCATTACTGAGCAGTCAGCAAAAGGTGCCGACGTCGATTCTTGGGACTACGGAATCAATAAATAAGCTAACTTATTCGGGCCCTTGAAATGGCGGAGATAGCTCCGGGCCAGCAAGACGCTGGGTTCGCCAGTCATTTCACGACCGTTCGACCATGCTTCTGCTTTTTTTTTTTTTTTTTTTTTTTTGCGGTTGTTTTGTTCTGGTAATGGCAAGTGCTGTAGAAAAGAGGGAAGGAATAGCTCTCTGGGACGGAATTCGGCGAGAATTCGAAAGAATGTGAGTGCTTCGCATCTGAAAACGAGTTGTTTTGTTCATTAGCTTTACTTAGTTTTTGCATGGATGGAAACTAGAAAGTAATTTAAAAGTAATTTAAAAGTAATTTAATTACTCAGTAGAAGTAATTCTCATGTTTACTTTTTAGGAGCAATAATGAGTATTGTAATTTAATTATTTTCTGGGATTTTCCACAAAGTAATTAGTAATGCAATTTAATTCCTTTTGAAAAGTAATTTTGCCATGTATGGCTCCTGCTCTTAAAACCCCTCAATAAACTAAAAGTAACGCCATCTACTCTCTCCTCCTCCGGCACCGCCACTCCTCCTCTCATATTTCGACCGTGGCTCCACCTACGCAGTGCACGATAGCTCGCGCTCTCCGGAGCAGGCGCCGGTCACGGTCACCTTGATCGGAGCGCGCGGCAGGGCCCGCGCGCCGCGTTGTTTTGCACCGGTGGAAAGCGCGCGCAAACATGTGACGGCGCTCGGCCAATGGGAGGGTCGAACGCAGAAGGAGAGCGCCGGAGAGGAGGCGGGCGGCAATTTTCACAAGTTGGCGCTACTTTTAGTTTATTGAGGGGTTTTACCTACTCTTACAGCCTCCTCTCGACGCTCTCGACATAAGGCGACATCTGTAGGGCGGGGACGGTCAGTGAACTGCGGGACCACAGCTCGCGTAGCGCCTCGAGTTGAGTACGTGTTCGTGAGCGATCGTTCTTCAATTTTGTCGTTAACGCGCTCTACCAGTTATGCGTGTAGGTGTGTGTTGTGCCTCGCTACTCACATTTGTCCTTGTTCCACAGGGTACTACAGCTTTTTGAAGAGCACTGTTCTCTCCTAGGCGCAATATACGAACGTAGTCTACCCTGCAGGTAGCGAACTGTAAGTGGCCGTTTATGCGCATCGTTGGCAGATTTTTTTTTTTCTGGGACTGCCCTTCATAATAAATGCACACGTTTTGCTCTTTTACTTTTTTTATTCTGCGCATGAGAATGTAGAATTTTGGACCGGACTCCATGGTGTAGATGCAACCGGATTGGCGAGGTTTGCGCTTAAAGTTGCTTAGGCAAAACGTGCATTTTTGGCCACTTGTGGTTCGTCTTTGGCTTTCGTTTGCCGTCCCTTAACGGGTAACGGGTGTAAGTCTGTCTATAGCAGGCGCTTGGGCGAGCTGGGTAATCTACGAGCGAAAAAAAAAAGGACTGGGACTTAAGACTCCATATTCTTTTTTATTTGCTTGCGCTGCCTGTACTCCGACTAAAAGTATTCCAAATTGCTGCTTCCTTATTTCAGAGAAAAGTCGGCGTGCAAAACGGTTGAGCGTAGTAGCTTTTTGTTGTTTCTGCCATAAACTCAACATACATAATTTCATTAGATGCTATGGCCTGGCCCGAACGGCTAAAAGATCTTTCACGCACTGAAAGCATCGAAATAGAGTATATTCGTATTCAGCCGCTACTGTTAAAATGTGTTCAAAACTTGAAAGAAATAGAGAAATGGTGTTTTGCCCTCCAGCGGTGGCTCTGTGGATAGGGTTCTTGACTGCTGAGCCGGAAGGCATAGGTTCGATCACGGAAGCTGTGGCCGCTCGGCTGAAGACGCTTGCGTAGTGTGCGATGTCAGCGTGCGTTAAAGAACCCCAGGTATTCATTAAATTTTCGGAGCACTTCACTACGGCGTACCTCAAACCGATGCCGCTTTTGAACGCTATAAACTCCATATACCACATGAAAACTGAGTTGTCATGCTCCAGCTAGCATTTTTTTGCTGCTGTCTTTTTCTTCGGCATGCGCGACAGTGTACATGCAGGATTAAAAAAAAAATGTATCATGCTTGAAATGAAGGCGCTACTGTTTGATAGGTGCTAGATTTTCCAGCGATGAAAAGAAACGATCCTAATGCGCCGGTGTTTATAAATAAAGCGCAACAAAACTTGCCTGCTCTGAGCTTGCTGATTCCGATGAGCAAACCGCGATAATTTGTTGTGTTACTGGCATACACCACGCAAGCGACAGCAAAGCCTAATTGATGAGAATCGAAATGGCTGGCAGGAAGGAAGAAGAGCTCATTAGAAGTGGAATTATATGCGAATCGTACGCAAGAGCAATGCTTGCAATCGTTCACAAACGTTTTCTCGTCAGTAAGGCACCAAAACGAAAGCATTATAGCGCGGCTGCGTGCTGAGCACCAACGCAGTTAGCGTGAACATCAAACTAAATTTCATTAATAGCGAGTCAATTTTAACTCTAATGCAAATAAACCTTCTACAACACAACCGTGTAGTCAAAATATTTTTGCAATATTCTCTAGCACCCGAACGCTAGCTAAACGTGGCTACCGGGAAGGCGAGGCAGCGGCGATACCGCCGCCTCGCAGTCCCCAAGGAAGCGCCCGCGCGACGGCGCGCCAATATGCAGAAAATGGCCGCGCCCCGGAGCGGCTAAAAAATCTGGGAGACTCTTAACGGAGGTTGTACCGTGCGAACCACGTGACCTTACAATTTCTTCTATTTGTTTTTATTTGCTTTTGAGCGCGCAGCGCCATCTTGTTGTATAATGTTGTACTATGTGTTTAAAAAGTTCTTTTTTTTTTTTCCTTCAAACCTCGTCGCAGCATCTCGTCTAGACGAAGGGGTAGGGAGAAATACCACTTGGACCATTTTGGCCGAGGCCGTGACCGCGGTATGGGCAATTTACTGGTGTAGACTAAGGGAGGGGGAAAAATGCCACTTGGGCCATTGTAGCCATGACCGTGGCAGTTTCACAGCCGGTGTGCACATCCGCAATCAACGCAAGGAAGAGGAGAAATAAACTTTTATTTTCCAACAGAAATGGTGCGCGGCTAGTTGCACATATCCACATGACAAGAGAATGTAAGCACGTCGAACATGATTTTAACGAAATGACTTCATTTGGACAAACTTTTCATCCAGAAATTGCAGCAAAAATCTATCAGATTGTGAGAGAAGGCACATCAGTGCAGGAAATAAGGAAGTGCCTGAGGTACTATGTAGAAGATGTGATGTTTGCAGGAAAATAAAAACCTGATATCATCTGCCGAGTATTCTATCTGACAAACAAAGATATAGTAAATCGCATTCATTATGCACTTCAAAAACAAAGGTCAAGTAACATTGGTCAAGATGTGGAAGGAATGGTTGAGGCTCCTCAGAGCAGTAGCACAGGTGACAATGTCGAGTTCCAACCATTACCACAAAACAGTTAATTCAGAAGCTGGAGAGGGAAATGATTATAAGTTGGAGTCGGTTGCAAAGGAATATGAGCAGGCATTATTATTTTACTACCAGTCGTGTTTTATGAAGGATTTGCTTTTAAAATATGGGCAGAGTGCTGTTTGTTTAGATACCACCAACAAGACAACAAACTATACGCTGCCCTTTTTTTTTCATAGTAGTGAAAACTGTGACTGGCTGCATGGCTGCCGGAGCTTTCATAGTTCAGTTCGAGACTGCATCTTGCATAGCAGAGGCACCTTAGTACTGGATGGTGGACTGCTGCTCAGCAGAAATGAGAGCAATTGAAGAAATTTTCCCAAACAGTGCAGTGATGTTTTCCGAGTTCCACAGGGAACAGGCATTTGACCGGTGGCTAAGAAAAAGGAGAGTGGAGTAGCTGATAGTGAGGGTGCGCTTTCTCTATTGAAGTGGCTGGCACATGCCATGTCCCAGGAGAAATACATTAAAACAGCTCATGAATTCTGACCATTGGAAAAACACTAAACTAAGGAGTTATATCTCTTGGCAATGGTTACCACTAGCAGACAAATGGACCATGTTCAACAGAACGAAATTCTTAGTTGTGATAACCACCAACAATGGCACTGCCTCACAGAACAAATTGTTGAAAGAACATTATTTGAGATCCAGGAATGGCAAACAAAGCTTATCATTCCTAATATAGACATTAAAAGCCAGTTTTTGCCTGAGCAAAAAACACGATTCAACCAGGAACAGATGAGGAGGTCCTAAATGTGCCGGAGGTATCATAATACCGTACCTATTTACCTACACAATAGGCCTCCACAAGCCAGAAAGTACATCATGCAAAGGTTGGACAGTGCCCTGCAGTACACCCCAAACCGATGTACATAATTCACTCGAAAATGGTGTATTTAAAGACAGCTCCAGCACAGCTGGTCAGTATCACACTGTAAACTTTAACACACCAACCTGCACATGTGCCGAAGTTAAGAGGTATAAACTGCCATGTAAACACTTCTGCGCAGTTTTCCAACTGATTGAAGGCTGAGGCTTTCAAAGGCTTCCTGAGCATACACCAGCAATGTTCAACTGCGCCTTGAAACGGGGTCAGAAGTGTCGAATGAGGTGGCAAAGCTCTCTCCACCCAAAATATCAACCAGAATTCAACTCGCTATTCTTCCAAAACCTTTAAAACAGGGGCTCGGAGGCTCGAGAGCAAGGCTACAAAATGCGACCGACAGGTTGAGAAACATATGGCTGTATACTGGAGTGACCAAGAAGCACTTGATGCTGCTTATGAGCATGTTTCATCAACTCTCAATGCCCTATCACAGGGAACAGTGTCCATCAGTGGTCTCCTAGTCAGGGAATCCCCATTATAAGGGTGTTCTGGACAGACAAAAAGACAAACACCCACTCGGCCACTCCTAGACAAGTTAAAAGTGCAGCAGGGCTGGGCTTACAGAATCCTGGAAGACACATGGAAGAGTAAGGAAGAAGGCAGATGCACTGAGAAAACACATAGAAATACACGACATACAGATTTGAAGAGTAAATCAGCACTAGAATGCCCCATCGTTTCCAGCTCCAAAAATGGGCTATTTCTTTCATTTCATTTTGTACCTTCAAGCTCCCCTGAGGTGGCATTTCATAAAGGGTAGCATAATAAGAAGTTAAAAGCAAAGCTCAATATTAGCAGCATCACTTTCACAGAATGTACACACATAGTAAAATAGGTTACAACTGTGATGTGACGGACAGTTTTGGTTCAGTTAGGTGTCATATCCTACGAAAAAAATAGCATAAAAATATCATGATGCGGGCACGCTGTTGTGATATTTGGAGTGTGCATGTTTGGCATGAAGTAATACTGTGCCAATGATATTCGCGCTGTGCTGTGATGCCTGCATTTTATAGACTGTCTTCTGCTTGCCGTATTTTACATACCTTCTGACAAGTGTGTAAAAACTAGGAAGAGATGCCAAATTCTGTGTAAGCCCATCTGATCCACCGTGCCGTGTTTTCGAAGTGATATGCTTTCGACCGCTGATATTTCTGCGGTCAGCAATAAAATACTTCAATACTTAAAAGATGCGTTTTGTGTCCAACCGGACAGGAAACGACAAGAGATCATTCGGGTGTGCCCTCTCTCTCATCTATCTGTGTGCAACGAATCGGCACGCCGCAACATACTGCAAATCCGACTGGGGTGTTCGGAGCACGACATTTCTCACGGTGTTCTCTTGTCACTACTAACTTCGTAGAAATATATAGCAGCGACCTGAAATAGCTGCAAGGTTCACACAAGCGGCACTCTTTTTTTTTTTTTTTGCAATTAAACTACTGCACATATGAGGGTAGCTGTTGCGAAAAATGAACACAAGGTCGGCATCAAAATGAAAAAGAACACAATTTCTCACACGCTGACCGTTTCAATAGATTCCAAGGGACGAGCAAAAGCAGCCAAACTGCGACGATGGAGAGAGAAACAACAGTACGACCGATCCCAAATGCTTATGAGCACTCCGATGTCTATGACCTAATTGCAATCATGTTATTGACATGGCACGTGAACATGGTTCACTTTGCGCTTAATTCAACTCTAGCCACCGGCCAGCAATTAAATGCATGCTCGGAAATGAAAGAAAAACAAGCGCCCAGTACCGCAAGTGCAGCCCTACGACATATGTTGTCGCGAGTCACGACTTGGGTCTTCATACAACACACACACATACAAACAAAAAAACACTAAACCTTTATTATACCCACGAGGTAAGAAAATTGCCCATGCCGCGGTCGTGGCCTCGGCCAGAATGGTTCAAGGGGTATTCCTCCCTACCCCTGACGAGATGCTGCGACGAGGTTTGAAGAAAAAGAAACTTTTTAAACAAATAGTACAACGTTATACAACGAGATGGCGCTGCGCGCTCAAAAGCAAATAAAAACAAATTAAAGAAATTGTAAGTTCACGTGGTTCGCGCGGTAGAACCTCCGTTAAGAGTCTCCCAAAAATCTGGTCTATAGACCCTTTACAGCGCGAGCGCATGGGCGCTGCCATATTTGATCATGTGACCCTTCCGCCATCGCTGGCCTTCGGGCCTTCTGGTTTGACGGCTTTCGGCGCGCTAGTACTCGGCTGCACGGTGCGGCGTACCCGCTATCGCTGGGGACAACGAGCTGGTAGACAGGCAATAAACTTCATGTGAATGGCTATAGTATGTGTAGGTGCTAAAAAATGTTTAATTTAACCACGTAGTTCATTTATTGCGTCCTCCTAAATGTCTGCATTGGCTAGAACGTTTCGACAAACCCATCAGCCGTCGACTCTTTTTTTTTTTTTTTTTGCTTTTTTTATCAATTCCCTCTCTAGTGCCCTTTGTGGAAAACGTGACTTTCTGTAAAACTGAATAGATTACAAACTGATTATTCCCTCAAACTTATTTTTTTTTTTAATTTTCTTGCGCAAAGGGCGAACGCATGCTCAGACTGTGCTGGCTGAGACGCATTATGAATGTTCATTTAACATTGTGCACAATACTTACTGCTCAATATGGACGCGCGTGTAATCCCCGACAATTGATAAGATATAATTTTATCTCCTGTAAACGTCCTGGCTTCAAAAAACTATTACGCTGCTTGAAGGCCGCATCAGGCGCTCAGCGGCGTTTACCTGCGCTCGGGCGAAGGCGACTGGAAACTGCACCGGAATTCAGAACGCACGGTACGCAGCCCAAGCAAGCGGGGATATAAAAAAATCTTATGGTAAATTTCATCATTGGCCCGTGCATTAGTTTCATAAAAGCAGCAGTTATTACATGTATTTCAGCAGTACTTGTCTAATTAAAGTTTGGTTTTGTTTGTGCGGTGTTCCGTCCCAAAGCGACTCATGCTATGAGTGGAGGACTGCGGAAATTCCCATCCCCTTGGGGTTCTTTAATGTGCACTGATATCGCACAAAACACGGGCGCCTGGGTTTTTGGCTCCAGCGAAAAGCAGCCGCCGAGGCCGAGATTCGATCCCGCATATCCTAGGGAATAGTACCTAATTAAAGTAAACAGATTCACTTACATGCCCACACTAACTTTCCTTCTCTGCGCAATCAATTCGTATAACTGCATATACATTAATAGCAACGTCAAGGTACCTCGCCCTGCGAAAAAAACTCGGCAGCAGTGCAAAGACTCAATATCCAATTCCTGAGAAAACGTACGTCAGGGTCGTTCTCGCATTGCCATGGCTACTGCCGGTGCTAGAACGAGCTGGGGCGTGAGGTATAGCCATTCTCTTCAATTCACAGGCGCTTTCTTGTCCCAGAAAGGAACATGAACTCGTGATACATCTCCCAGAAAAACGGTTGCCTAGGCCATAATGTGCACCTTATCGTCTTCTGTTATTCCGCCAATAAACAATAGGGTCATTAGCTCTACTTCCTCGCAGAATACTTCGATAATACAGATGACACCTGCATCAAAGCAGCGCTGTTTAAAAGTCAGCTGGTATTCTTACACAAGATACACAGCAGCAGTTTAGCACTGCGCGCCGATGCGTTCCGAAGGCCAGCAATGACGGCCGTCCTTGTGGCGCCACCTTTTAGGGAAGAGTTGAACTACTCGCTGTAAACGGTCTATACAGCCTTCAGATTCCGTCGCCATCTTGATCGTAAAGAAAAATACTTTTTCAAGAACAAAGATACTAGTCCAGGTACCATACTATGCAGTATTATGCAGGTGTTATTGATCGAAATTTATTTCTGAGATAAATTGTTCAGTCTAGGAACATTGGCGGCTCGACAGTTTGGATTGGTTGTCCGCATAACGAACCGGCCTTCCCCTCCCCCCCCCCCCCCCCTAAAAAAAAGCAGGAGCAGAAAAAAATGAAGAAATGGCATCAGTTATGCTTCTTGCCTAATGTGTATCCTCCCCGTCCAAATTTTGTCAATGCCTTTTTGAACCATTAGGAGTGAGTTATTCCTTGCTGTCTCTTTCGAAATGCAGCCAATGACAGTAACTATCTGTCCACAATTATTGCAAACGCTTCTAATGACTCGCGATTTGGTTTCCTTAATAAAGAAAAACCGAGAAAAAAAGTAGGTCACGTTTTTTCGGGAAATCTTACCACGCGCTGAAGAAATTTGACATCCACACAGAGTGGGCAAAAACATCTGGCCAGCGTGACTGTTTGTCCCTCCTGAGTAAAGTGTGTAACACAAGTCGCAGTATTGTTAGTTTCCTTAAAGGTTCTCCTCTGGAAGTGGTCCAGCGTGGTCCATAACCTTCAGTCCGCGACAGCGCTTTTTTTAGTGCAAATAATTTAATCTCGCGTGAAGTGCACTCCTTATAGGGACCGGACAGCTGAATGGGTGGCGCCGCCTCTCGGCGCATCGCTCAATCACAGGAATGCGCCGGCCAGGCCGGCGCATTGCCAGCGCATTGGAGGGTACTGTTTGTCGTTGGTTTGTGTGGAAATTGGAAATCCTAAGGTCTAGATGACGTTGTGCCTGAATATATCCTGAAGAGAACAGAAAGTTGGGCTAGTTAATTGTGTGAATATGTCCAGCGAAATGAAGTCGGGTCGAACAAGGCTGGAGAAACGCGGTGCGTTGTTGGCTCCACTGGCAGCTACGCAAACTCGTCGGACGTTTTTAAGTCGATTCATTTCTACGGGTTTCCACAGAAGCATGAGTGGCGGGTGACCTAAGCAGGGTTCTTTGAAAGGCAAAGGCATGAATCTACGTATTTGGTTACTGTGTGGTCATGGAAAGCTCCGAATTTTTAATATTCCGCTTGCTACCAGATGCTCTGTGCCTTCTGTTCCCCACGAGTGACGGCACGAGAGTCTCGGAGCCGAAGCCGCACTCCTTCATCTGTAGTCACTTTATTGACAATTGGAAATCGAAGTAACCCAACAGCGTAAGTTACAACGCTAGCATTTCCCCGCCTGTGTACAAGAAAGCCCCAGCACGGAAAAAGAAAAGGCAGCTCCACCATCGTCGTTCGGGCTGCGTTACGACCTTCAGTGATGGGTAGAGACAATGTTTGTGCGCATACTTACGCTGACATAGTCAAAGATAATTTACTTTTTTCTCTTAACAGAAAGAGCAGGTAGGAGACTTGAACAATCCCTATTGCCATGATCTTGTCATTTTTCCTCTTTTCGTTTGTCAACCAATGAAAATGCGCTGAGAGCTAGCTCTGCGTTGATACTCTTGGAATTTGTTAACATTTGTTTGTGGCATGTCCATTTCACCTAATAAAATCACTCATTTCACAGCTCAGTCAATACCGCATGGTCACAAAATCTGCTATCGGCTTCATATAAAACTCGAACAAGAAAAAAAAATACAATTTAATTTGTGGAAACGAGCATAAACGTAGCATTTTTTTTTAATTTCGAGGGCCATGTAGCAGTTGTTTTTTTTTTTCGCATTCACGTTGCGTCTGACACGGCTTTACGTATTTTCTCAGCAGTGTTCATTTCCTGGCCCGCCTAAATACATGTGTTTCTCATCGGCGTTTTAGTGAACGTGAGATTTCCTGATTCTGGCGTAGTATGACAAGACCGTTTTACCTCTCTCAGAAATTGATTCTAGGTATGGCCAATGTAAACAGATTTAGCAGCAGTCCGGCAAGCTGCAGTGACAAAGTTGTAAAAGGAATGGCTTTCAGTTATCCGGATCCCTTTACGTGCAAATAGAAAACTACCTACATGGTCGTGTCCCCTCACACTCATCAGGTATCGAGGTCAGCTAGGTATCGGCCCCGCAAGTTCGTGGTACGCTGAGAAAGTAGACCACCTTAGCGAACGAGCCATCAGAGGGATTCATTTAACAATAGAACGCTTTCTTAGTTGTCGGTGGCTTATCTTACAACACATCACACTGTGTTTTTTTTTTTCGATTGTATTTAACAGTTTGACAGTATTGGACTATTGCCTTCAGATGTTCAAGGCAGGTGCGGTCAATCGCATTGAACTTCCTGCGCTGAGAGAACGCTAGCAGGAAATTAAATTTTTTTTTCTTTTCACAACCTCCGCAGCATGTCGGGAGAAAGGCATGCATAGTATAATATTTTCTAAGTCAATTATATGTAGCAGCTCCGACGTGTTCAACAAGAGCATTGCCGTATATGTGAAAATGATGCTGAGGTGGTATTACTCATTTGGCTTATATTATGATTAAGTTTGATGGTCTCAAGGCCGGGTTCAGTGAGCTATTGTAGCGTAATTGGGCAGGAAGTCCTGGAAGTATATGTGTGTTTGCCATTCCAACCATAAATAGGATCCTACTTTTGTCTTGCTTGTATATTTTTCTCCTTTTACAGCTCTCGTTGCAAGGTTGAAACTGGAATGTCTCGGAATCGTTTGAGCCTAGCTATTACCAAAAAAAGACAGGTGCAGAATCTTTTTCATTTTACATGAACGCTGACCATTACAACTACCACGCTACACGGCTCGGCGGTATTTGATCTTCAGGCAGATTCAGACTAGACCTAATATAAGATAGACGCGCAATGCAGGCGCAATTCCCGTCTTCGAAGTCGCCTTAACAAGTGCCTAACGAAGGTTTCCTAGCGCATGGCGAAATCACGCGCGCGGCATTTTCGAGTATATATACCAGAAATACCATGCGCTGGGCGGTTTAAAAAAAAAACAACAGAAAATAAAAACATGCACACCTTGCCGAGAACGGCCCTTTTCTTTTTCAAGATTTCCCCGTCAAAAAAGACTCCTTGCGATTACTCAAAGCAGCTCAAAGCTCTCAAAGCCACACCGCAAAACGACGGGTATGGACAGGCTCAAAACGCCTCGCAGAACGGAAACGACTGCGCCGCTCAGCTGCCTCGCCATTCCGCTGTTTCGGCACTCCGCCGCGGGCGGCGCTGTTCCACCGAGGCGACGGTGGCGCCATACAACGGGCGCCCGGTCCCTATACAGCCTTCAGAATCCGTCGCCAGCTTGATCGTAAATAAAGATACCCTTTTCCACGAACAAAGATACTAGTCCAGATACTTATACTATGCAGTATCATGCAGTTGTTAATGTTCGAAATGTATTTCTGGAATAAATTGTTCAGTGGAGGCAAACTGGTGGCCCGACAGTTTGGGTTGGTGGTCCGGATAACGAACTTCCCAAAATAAGAGAACAGGAGCAGAAAAAAAAAATGAAGAAATGGCATCAGTTATACTTCTTGCCTAATGTATCTCCTCCCCGTCCTATGTTTGTCAATGCCTTTTTTAACTATTAGGAGTGAGTTATTCCTCTCCGTCTCTTTCGAAACGCAGCCGACGACAGTAACTATCTGTCCACCAATAATACCAATGCTTGTAATGACTCGCGATTTGGTTTCGTTGACAAATTAAAACCTAGAAAAAAGTAGGTGACGTCTTTTCGGGGTTTCTTACCGCGCGCTAAAGAAATTTGACACTCAACACAGAGAGAGCAAAAACATCTGGCCAGAGTGACCGTTTGTCCCACCTAAGTAAAGTGCCTAACTCAAGTCGTAGCATTGTTAGTTTCCTTAGAGGCTGTCATCTGAAAGCGGACTCTGTGTTTTCTACCATGGCACCTCCACCCTCTCCTTAAATCTCTTACAGTCGTTTACAGCGGCCTTTGTTGGTTAACAATGCAAGCGCTGCACACGCACCAGAGGGATATTTTGGTGCTCTTTCTCTTACTAGGTGTTGCTGAGTGAGTAGAGCTCGCCCATTCGTCTGTGCTTTCGGTCTCTATCGTTTTTAAGGCGAAAGTCTCCTTAGGCTCATGGAGCGAAAATCTGTGCGCGGGATTTGTGGACGGGAGCTGTGTACGGGGCCTGTGCTCTTGATCTGGGCTCTGTTGTGTCACTCACATATAGCGTACTTGTGAGGAGGGAGGTCAAAGATAAAAGAGATCGACGGTGATAGGTAATAAATAAAAGGTATATGTAGAAATCGATAGAATTAATGATTAATGCTAATGGATAGTAATGATGATTAAAAATGACTAAAATGACTTCTAATGGCCAGTATGTTAAACTACGACCTGTAATAACAGCAACAGATTGGAAATGGGTAAAAATGCTTAGCGATGAGTGGTAATGATTACAATGACTAGGCATGCCATGACTGCGATGTGTCAAACGACGACTTGTCATAATGACCGCAATCGACTGGAAATGAGTAAAATGCTTGGCTATGAGTGGTAATGACTACAATGACTATGCACCACTCACCATGACTACTAAACGTCCAATATGTCAAAATGTCAAACGATGACTAGAAATGACCGCAACTGATTAGAGATGAGTAAATTGACTAGGCATGACTCATTATGACAGCTGACTAATAAACGACCAGTATGTCAAACGATGACTTGCAATGACATCAACTGATTGGGAATGAACAAAATCGCTTAGCTATGACTGGTAAGGACTAGGCATGACTCATCATGACCACGAAACGACCAAGATGTCAAACGACGACTTCAATGATCGCAACTGGTTGGAAATGAGTAAAAGTACTGAGCGATGAGAAGCAAATGATGGGAGAAGAAATATAGGCTTTCGCCGTTATCCTCTTAAGAGACAAATCATTTTACTTGACATGTAAGAGACCTTCAAAATTTTGGCGTCATTTTTTATTATTATTTCGGCGTTAAAAGTAAGTCTGTTAGCTCCAACGACCAACTAGGCCCACCATTTGGTCAGTAGGAACTGCTGAATTAATGATGTGGTCTCTCAACATTTTTTCACTAAACCTAATTAAGAAGTAGGAAAATCAGTCAGCTAACATTTTACATATTTAAATACCATACGGCAGAGAAAATGCACTAGGTTGCTACTTATTTCTGGTCACTGCTATGGTTCCGAAAGAGCATGTCATGAAACAGAAAGACGACGCTCAGTGCATGCTTATTCTGCGCATCCAAACAAGTGCACAGCTTGCCAGTGTTCCTCGCAAACAGTCTGAATATCTTCTTGTAGAGCTGAAACGCCGAAAGTGTGCTGCACCTCAGAAACACTGGAACGCGACCTATCATAAGCCGTTACTTAGGGCTTTCCTCTAAGGGAAGCCTTCTTCAGCGAGCCAGTCTGCCTGTGCTTCTTGCCCGGCGCAAAGTTGTAGGCGTCCAGTCTGTCCACCAGTAAGACGCTTTCTGTGCTAAAGCTGGGTTGGCGCATACTTATCACAACGCTAACGCAGCCACCACATTTGGTGTGCGTCTTCTCCAGCAAATCCCCAGCGAGTGTGAACACTTTCCATGACAGTGGTGGCACAGAGAATAAAGTCCTCGCAGACAACGCCGGCCGGCGCGTCGCCTTCGCTGGTACGGAGCGGATGGACGCAGACAGCGAATTAGGATCGCGAACCGTACCTGGATGTCGTGCGCGTGTCGGTGCAAAGCATACAGCACCACCACTCTCTTCCTGGACAAACTAAAAAAAAAAAAAGGACAAAAGCACTGCGCGTTGAGATAGTGGCGTGTTGAGAGGGCAGTGATGTTGTGAGCATTAGAGAAAGCATGACAGAAAAAAAAAAGAAAAAGAATCCAGCGCGGCGGCTACTCCGCCCTTATTTTCAGGCTCGACTGGCTGCCGCGCGGCTTCCAGAGAGAGGGGAGGCGGGTCTTGGGGAAGTGGCACCGTACGTTGCGGCGAAGCGTGCGGTCGGCGGAGAAATGGCTCGGCGTTGGCCAAGCGACGCAGAACAAAAGTAGGCGCGAACGGAGCATCGAGAGCGGAACGCTCGGTCGCCGAGAAAGTTGCGCGCGCTTCTCCTGCGGCCGAACGCGGAGAAGCAATCTCCGGGCGGCGGGCAATCTCATTTGTGGCGTTACCGCCACCGAGGGTCGTTTTAAAGCGAGCGCACCCCGGCAGTGGCCGCGCGCACCGGGACGGGCTTAAGGGCTCCAGGATTGGAGATCTCCGCCGCCGCGCGCTCTCGAAATCACTCTTTCTCTTGCCTGAAACCACTGGAATCGCCGTCGCGGACAGCCCATATGGTGTAGCCACCGCATTCTCCCGTTTTGTTTCTCTAGCTGCACACGCGCCGGGGCCGCGGCTTTGGTCAGGGGCAATCTTTTCCGCGTTTTGTTCGGACGCGGCGACCAGGAGTTTGCGCACGGCGTCGAGTTCAACAAGATTGCGTGGTGCCGCCAACTGAGGCCCGCTTTCCGGACGAGCTGCGCGCTGTGTACGCTCACGTGTGGCGGCGGTTTCGCCTCGCAAGGACGCGGCAACAAATCGGTCCAGCCGGACCTGTCTCTTTCAATTTTGAGCGCGGAAATTGCCAGCGCGCCCCTTCCGCCCTCCTGGACTCCCTTCTATCTTCCCCAGTTGACGGTTGCGCCACGGGATTTCTTCCCGCGGGTTATAAGGGCTCGGGCCGGCGACAACGAAAAACTTGAGAGGCTTTCGAAGCAAAGCTCCGGTTCTCAATATATATGGGCCTCAGCACGCCGCGAACCTGCCCTCGCTGGCAGCACAGGGGCGCGCGCTGTAAACGCCGGAGGAGCTCTCTTCGCGCCTAATGAAGCGCAAGACTGCTTCCGGCCAGGCGCGCTCCAATGGCGACTTTTCGAATCAAATCTTCATTTCAGTGCTGCTGATGCCCCTAGAGCCAGCGGTTGAGGCAAAGACACATTCGAAAAGACATTACAGGTAGTGTGTGCTCGCCCTAGAGGTTTCTTCAACCACGAACAACACGCTGCTCTTCCACTAACTTCTTCAAGGAAATGGCCTTCGTGTTAAGCAGAACCCATTTCGCCAGTCTTTTCATAGTACCAGCAAGCTTTCCTTCAGTGTCTTTACTTTGTGGACAAGGAGTTCGCGAAAAGGGGGAGCACAAGAGACGTCACGAGGCATCTGTATCGTTAGAGCGTTCTTATGCCACTGCGCACAACCAACAAGCCCCTTTTGAAGCATTACTTTGTGCACAGAGTGTGAGTGAACGCTGTGGGGAGAGTGAATGAAAGAGGCATTTTATGAAAAAGCAAGAACACGATTCATTCTCACCGGCGGCTGCCATGCTTTTCGTAACCATAGTGCTGAAGAGATGCAGATATGTACAAGTCCTAGCAAATGTTTATAAATGCTGTAAAGCGATCATAGCCGACTAGAATAAAAGTTAAAAATATCAATCGGGACAGACGAAAGACAGCAAAGCGACACAAAAAAATCCTCGGCTACTCACCGTGTGTGTTGCATGTATTCAGAGGGTTTGGTTGGGATTAAATCAGAGAAAAGGGTAATGGCGAACACCTTTGTAAATCATAATTTGCTGATTGGATTGTCGGGATAGCACATTTGGGGGGGAGTGATCCTCGTGATTGAGGACCTAAAAGCTCAAAGCAGAATGGCGGGGTAGAGAAATGATATGAACCAAGCTAAAGTAATGTCAAACATCTGGGAAGAGAACACCACTGCCGTACTCGAAGTTGTAGAGGAACACACCTAGTCAATTGAAGCAGAACTGCAGATCAGAAAGCCTGGAGTGAAACAACCAGGAAATCAAAATGAGGCCGAGCGCGGCATGATACGCTCAGACCATGAATGACAGCTTACGATTATACCTGAAGAGCAGAGTATGCAGTTTTATTCTTCCAATACTCTCCAAAGGAGCACTATCGGGGAGGGTAAAGAAATAACTCAGAAGTAAAAAGTGAGACACATTGAGCTAAGGAAAACAATCGGAAGAAGTTAAAAACAGAAAAAAAAAGAAGAGCGGTAAACCGGAAAAACAAGTTTGTGACATCCAAGCTGAAACAACGAAGAGGAAAGGGACGCGACCATAGGCCTAACTCCGAGGACCGGTTGTCCGAAACTGCAACGGAGCCAGTTCAACCGAGAGCCAGTTTGCTGTAGAGATTATAGAAGGTTTTCGGGGCCAGGTGGGGGCATGTGGAGCGTGAGACAAGGTTTGGAAACGACGAATCTACGAGAGCCGTCCCAGTGGAGGGCTCCGGCTTAATTCCGTCCATCTGAGGTTGGGCGGTTTTACCCTTCGCATCAAAAGGTGTCTACTGCGACCTGATTTCGATCCTGCTATACCTCGGGATAATCAGCTGAATGACAAAGCCAGCCATCGCGGCCGGTTTCTGCGGCTATAGAGCCTGCGGCAGTTGGCGCAAGAGAAGGTTAGTAAGAGAGGCTGGAGTCCTGCTGCGGGCGTGGTTGGGCAGATGATCACAAAAAGAGGACCTCGATTAAAAATCTATCTTGTTTGCAATCTTTCATTATCAGCCTGACTATACCCACTGCAGGACGAAGGCCTCTCCCATATTCCTCCAATTAACCTGGTCCTGTGCTAGCCGCACTTGACCCCTGCGAACTTGTTAACCTCATCCGCCCACCTAACTTTCTGCCGCCCCCTGATACGATTTCCTTCCCCTGGAATCCAGCTTGTCACCCTAAGCCACCATCGGTTATCCTCTCCGGACTACATGTCCTGCCCATGTCCATTTCTTCTTCTTGATTTCCACTATGTAATGTAAATAGGCGATGTCATCAGCGAATCGCAGATTACTGAGGTATTCTCCATCAACCCTCATCCCAAACAGCTCCCCTTCCAGGTCTCCAAACACATTTTCTAAGCAAGGTGTGAATAGTACTAGGATCGTGTCTCCTTGCCTAAGATTTTTATGTGGAAAATTTGTTACTTTCTTTATGCAGAGCTATGGTTGCTGTGAAGCCACTATAGATATCTTCCAGCACTTCCACACACTGCTTGTCTACACCCTGATTTCACAATGCCTGCAAGACTGCAGAGGTTTCTAGGTCAAACGCTTTTTCGTAATCAATGAATTCTATGTATAAGGGCTGGTTATATTCCCAGCGTTTTTATATCCCCTAGTTGATCGTATAGATATGATCGATAGTAAAATAACCTTTCTGAAAACCTGCTTGATCTTTTTGTTGGTTGAAGTCTAAGATTGTCTTGATCCTGTTAGTGATAACCTTAGCAGGAGTGGCATTGTTTATAAGTCGTAATTTACGCCAACTTGGCTTAAAACGTTTATTTATATAATGCTAGCAGGAGTGATAGTGCAATCGCGGTCCATAGCAGCTCAGCATTACAAAAATGTAGTACAATACCTTTGTGTGATGCAGATAGGACATGGCATCACCAATTTGGCGTCTATTAGCGAGAATAACGGAGCATATATAGCTTTCATGCTTCTTTCACTCTTAATTGGAAACTGTGTCCAACGTGCCCGAAGGATGATGTCAGCAATCAGCAAGCCATTATTTGCAAATCTTGACAGATCATTATGAAGAAAGGAAGTACTACACACGTTACCTGGCCCATATATAAGTGCAGCTGCCTTTACCGGGCGACATTTAGTTTGAAGAATTCGAGCTCCTGATGCTGTGGTTTATGGCCATACATTTCAAAAGCATATATGCACGGAACATCGATAGTTTCAATGCAGAAATGAACTCCAGGGCCTGCATTTTGGATTTCTGCGTGCCCACTGTTTTGTTCGCACCACGTAGCTCACATGGCTAACCATCGCTTTACAGATTCTCTTTGAAAACAATAAACAACGCCAATATCGCGGTAGGCGCTTACACGGCATGCATGACCCTCAAACAGAGTGCCATGCCAGCACCATGGCCGCGCAGGTCGGAGGACAGCTTATACACGTCGCCCATCGGGGTAGCTTAGATCAAGGAACAAATGTGACGAAGGTTGCTGCCATAATAGGCAACTGTGGGCAATTGGTGTTAATATATTTCTTCAGCAGTTCCACGCAGCCTTTATATCTGTAATCGTTTTAGGGCACCCCGCCGGGGTGGCGCAGTGGTTACGGCGTTCGACTATACTGTTCGCAAGGATGCGGGATCGAATCCCGGCCCCGGCGGCCGCTTTTCGATGGAGGCGAAAAGCTAGACGCCCGTGTGCTGTGCGATGTCAGTGCACGTTAATGAACCCCAGGTGGTCGAAATTTCCCGAGTCCTCCACTACGGCGTCTCTCATAGCCTGAGTCGCTTTGGGACGTTAAACCCCACAAAACGAACGAAAACGGACGAACGATCGTTTTAGGGCGTGAGTTAGCTCTCATTAGTTTGTTCCTCGGTGTCGGGCGGTCTTAGCCGCTGTCCGTAGCGCAACCGGCGCGATTGGCTGGGTGGCGAAGTGGAAGGTGGGAGATGACAGGTATATAGCTTTGTGGCTTGGGCATTGACCTCGGCTTCGAGTGGTGATTGGATAGAATCCCACCGCCGGACAAGGATGGGTACAAGCGTCCGCCAGCCGATGCCCGTCTTTCTCAGGGGCCCTTATTCGGAAAAGGCTCCATAAACCCAATGCGCCATTCGGAGGGGAAGCCTAGCTGCGAACATATCAGCCAGCAAAGATTGTTCATACTTCCTCTTTATATGAAGGTTCTGGTTCAGTCCACGCTTTTCCAAACAGACGTGCAGATTAAATATCACTTCTGAGAGCGATCTTTTGAAAGAAGTTAATTTTTGACTATCGCGTCCATGTCAAATCAGGATTCACCCCCATCTGCCTGACTTTCAGAGGAAAAAGGAGCTCGACATGCCTGTGCCTAAATTATTTTCTGATACACCATTGCACCGAAACATTCAGGTTATACATAAGTAACAGTCCGGCTAGTTTTTATCTTTTCGTCTGCAATTTTGTTTCGAAAATTAATTGGTGGCTCACTCCCACACAGATTCTCAACAAGCAGCAGACATGTCTCGTACAACCCGCGGCTTCGCCTTGGCAGTGGTGTATATTTGTGGGCCTTTATACACCCAATCGCCGTAAACAATAGGCTCGTTGTTTACGAAAGCGATAGAGTAAATTGCAGGCCACAGCGACTGCCCCCCCCCCCCCCCCTAATCTGAATCTGCAACCACTGCCAAAAAATTTGGAGACACTTCAGCTCCAGCTTTAAGGGCATGCCGCGAAAGCGTTAATGGCTCCCGTTGTCCTGCTCCCATTGTGGATCCTTGCTCGCGTACACGTGCTTTGCTACTAGCTTAATTACTAATATTTAAATTTCTGCTTCATTTATCTTGCCCCAGCCGGATTGGTGCAGTGGTTAGGGTGCTCGACTGCTGTGCCCAAGGATGCGAGATCGGATCTGGGTCACGGCGGCCGCTTTTTAATGGAGGCGAAAAGCAAGGAGCCCGCGTGCTCTGCGATGTCGATGTACCCTGAAAAAATCCAGGTTGCCGAAATTTCCGGAGCTCTCCACTACGACGTCTCTCATAGCCTGAGTCGCTTTGGGACGTGAAACTCCTGAAACCAAACCAAACCATTTAATCGTAAACTACCACGTTATGCTAAAGATCTCCGTGGGGTATAAAGCCCCGCTTTAACCAAGCCGTTAAACATGCCTGCGTGGCCTAGGGGTCTCAGGTCTGGACTCAGATCGAAGGGTCCCAGAGGGTTTGATTCCCATCTCGCCCGTCCATCTCAAAGCAGAAAATCGAATTGGCAGCTCCAGCCAACTCGACCATGTCATGTCGTTTCGTGACGCCACCCAGTCAGTGCACGGCCATGTCACCTACCAGACGTGTGTCGTGATTCTAGTAATGCCCGTTAGCACCTTAACAAGGGACACAGGCGGTCTGGTGATGAACATCTGAACTGTTGCGGTGTGTATCACGGTATGCGATGCACATTGAAGAGGCTTACCACGGACAATGAGTTGCAAGAGACACTCCAACTCTGCATCGGGAGAATTATACGGCCAGCACAGCGAGACGATTAATAACATAGGCATTGCTACTAAAGGGGGAACGCGTCTTTTGTTTTATGGTACAAAAGAGTTCGGACATATCCTGCTATATATTTCAGACATTTAGAAACGTTAGCACCTGATTCAGTGTCTACCGAAGGGGCTCTTCATGTTTCTTGTGAAAAAATATGCCCGCGATTAGCCGTATGAACTCAGCAATATGGAATTTGGTAGCTCGCATAAAAATAACAAAAAGGTACATGAGAGACGCGCAGCGGCATGAGCGTGCCGTTTATCCCTTCCTGTAAGTGTTAAATCGCGCTGACTTTGAGATCGCTCTTACACGACACAATTATAGCACATGCTGGGCCTGCATCTTTATTGATGGAGAGTGGATAGCTGTATGAACGTTATGCCCAGCAGATTTCCAGGACATTCAGCAACTAATGCCACAAGTTGGCTGTCAGTAGCAGACACCGAGCAATTTAACCAGGACACTTTAAGCTTACAGCTTTGAAAAACTATATGTACAGAGTCTCAGAGGTAGCATTGCAGTGATTACCGTGGCCTATATAAGCCTTCCTCGCTACAAATTCTCACCTAAAAAATGCACTCACGCCAGATATTTCCGATCGGCCCAGAAAATCAATGGCATCTATGAAACATTTGTAGTTACCGCGGTAATTTTGATTTTTTGGTTCCACGTAGCTTATGATGGCAATCGTACCAACTGGAACTGTTGGTCTGGATGAGTGCATCATTTAAGTTTGGTCTAATGATGGGAACGAACCAGTCGCCCCCATGGTTCGAACCAGTGGAATAGAATTTGAGATGAAGGATTTTTTGTTTCTTATCTTTAATACGTACGAACTCCGCAAACTAAGCAGAGAAAAGGTTTGGGCATGTTGATGATTCATTCTTAAGCGGGAAATACTAGCGTACATTCCTTTGTGCGCTCTCATTTCCCGCTCCGCAACCTGCCGCACTCGTGACTTGTTGTTATCCAGGTCACTATTGACGAGTGCCAACTTTGGGGATATTGTCCATGAACAGCGCGGTCTGTTTTAGAGAGCCTCCAGAGCACGGTTTTAACAAAAATAATAAGATGTATAACAACAAGGCAAGCGCGATTTATCAGAGCGGGAATTACAAAAACAAGGATGTTATTTGGATTCAATAAATGATGAAACAAACCTATATCTATCAGTTCAGTTCAGTTCAGGCGTTCAGTCGTGTCCGACTCTTCGTGACCCTATGGACCATGTCACGCCACGCTTTCCGGTCTCTCACTATCTTCTTAACATCACATATCTTCATATGCAATGCCTCGAGAATGCCATCTAACCATCGCGTTCGCTGCCTACCCCTTCTCCGGCGACCCTCAACCTTTCCCAACATCAAATCTTTCTCCAGCGACTCCTCTCTTCTCATCAGATGACCAAAGTAGCTGAGCTTTAACTTTAGAATTTGACCTTCCAATGAGCAGTCAGGGTTTATGGTCGACAATATCGACTGATTTGATCTTCTGGCAGTCCAAGGAACTCTTAAGAGTCTTCGCCAGCACCACAATTCAAACGCGTCAATTCTTCGGCGGTCAGCCTTTTTCACAGTCCAACTCTCGCATCCATACATCACAACTGGAAAGACCATAGCACGGGTTATACGGATCTTGGTTGGCAGACTAATGTCTCTGCTCTTTACTAGGCGGTCAAGGCTAACCATTGCTCTCTTTCCCAGAAGCAGGCGTCTCCTAATTTCATGGCTGCAGTCTCCTTCCGAGGTAATCTTGGCGCCCAAGAACAGAAAATCTGTCACAGCTTCCACTTCTTGTCCATTGATGCTCCAGGACTTGATAGGGCAAGACGCCATGATCTTCGTCTTTTTAATGTTCAGTTTAAGCCCAAACTTCTCACTCTCTTCTTGTACGCGCATCAGAAGTCTCTTGAGTTCCACTTCACTTTCTGCCATTAAAGTGGTATCATCCGCATATCTAAGGTTGTTGATACGTTTTCCAGCAATCTTCACTCCAGCTGAGGACTCGTCCAGACCGGCCTTTCTCATGATGCACTCTGCATATAGGTTAAATAGGCAGGGCGACAGTATGCAGCCTTGCCTCACCCCTTTCTCAATCGGAAACCAATCAGTATGACCATGCCCAGTTCTGACTGTGGCCTCTTGCCTTTCATAAAGGTTCCTGAGGAGACAGATGAGGTGAATTGGAACTCCCATCTCTTGGAGAGCTTGCCACAATCTGCTGTGATCTACGCAGTCAAACGCTTTCGCATAATCAATAAAGCAGAAGTAAATGGGTTTCTGGAACTCTCTTGCTTTTTCCATGATCCAGCGAAGGTTGGCAATTTGGTCTCTAGTTCCTCTGCCCTTGCGAAACCCAGCTTGCACGTCCGGAAGCTCCCGATCCACATACTGCTGCAGCCTACCTTGCAGGATTTTTAACATCACCTTGCTAGCATGCGAAATAAGCGCGATCGTGCGGTAGTTGGAACAATCTTTGGCACTGCCTTTCTTTGGAATGGGGATGTAAACTGACCTCCTCCAATCCTGTGGCCACTGCAGGGTTGTCCAAATCTTTTGACATAATGTATGCAGTGTGTTAACAGCGTCGTGGTCGAGGTTTTGAAGCAACTCAGCTGGAATACCATCAATTCCGCTAGCTTTGTTCTTAGCAAGGCTGGCCAAGGCCCATTCAACTTCACTATATGCACTATATATCTATATATCTTCACTATATATCTATATGCACTTGCAAATAAAAAAGAGGCATAATTTTGGCTCCATTACTTCTTATTTTTTTTTCCCCAATTTTCCGCATTTCTAACAAGATTTGTCAGGGTCAGTTTAATAAGGGTGTAATCGTCAGCCCCTCCTCTTTGTATTGGCTGGCGATCTCGCGAGAAATACAGGCAGCAATACAGGCAGATTAGTAAGAAAGAAACCCATCAACGAATTAGCTGTGAGGGCGAGGGCAGAAGAATTCAGGATCTCGCTACAGAATAGATATTCAGCTCTAACCGAGGATGGCGACATTACCCTAGAAGCAATGAACAATAATTTCAGAGGTATCATTACTGAGTGTGAGGTAGAAGTAGGCGGTATGATAGTTACGGAGGATACCGGTAAGCTGTCTAAAGAGACGAAAGATTTGATTAAGAAACGCCAGAGTATGAAAGCTTCCAATCGAACAGACCAGATCAAATTGGCCGAGATATCACAGCTAATCAATAAGCGCAAGATGGCTGGTATAAGGAAGTATAACATGGAGAAAATTGAACATGCTGTAAAGGACGGGGGAAGCCTTAAAGCGGTAAAGAAGAAATTGTGCATAGGCAAAAACCAGATGTATGCGATAAGGGACAAGGCGGGCGACGTCATCACGAATATGGACAAGATAATCAAAGTAGCCGAGGAGTTCTATACAGGTCTCTACAGCAGCCAAAGTAGTCAGGATCGTAACGAGATTGGCGGCAGGGAAAAACAGTCAGACGTTTCACCAGTGACGAAGGACGAGGTCAAGAAAGCATTAGAAACTATGAAAAGGGGGAAATCAGCTGGACAGGATCAGATAACTACAGATTTGCTTAAGGACGGGGGGGATATCGTGCTAGAGAAACTGTGCACCCTGTATACGCAGTTCCTGGTGTCATCGACGGTACCGGAACCATGGAAGAATGCAAACATTATCCTCAATCATAAGAAAGGAGACTCTAAGGACCTTAAAAATTACAGACCAATCAGCTTACTGTCTGTTACGTATAAGGTATTTACTAAGGTAATCGCTAATAGAATCATGACAACCTTAGATTGCAATCAAGCAAAGGATCAAGCAAGTTTTCGGAAACGGTACTCTACTATCGATCATATCCATACCATCAATCAGGTGATAGAAAAATGCTCGGAATATAACCAGCCCTTATACATAGCATTCATTGATTACGAAAGAGCATTTGACTCAGTTGAAACATCGGCAGTGATGCAGGCATTGCGAAATCAGGGGGTAGACGAGCCATACGTGAAAGTGCTGAAATATATATATATAGTGGCTGCACAGCAACCATAGTTCTTCATAAAGAAAGTAACAAAATTCCCGTAAAGAAAGGTGTTAGGCAAGGAGATACAATCTCCCCAGTACTATTCACAGCTTGCTTAGAGGAGGTATTCAGAGACTTGGAATGGGAGCAGTTAGGGATAAGGGTAGGTGGAGAATACCTCAGTAATCTGCAATTTGCTGATGACATTGCCTTGCTAAGCACCTCGGGGGATGAACTGCAAATAATGATTGATGACCTAGACAGGAAAAGTAGAAAGGTAGGCTTGAAAATCAATATGCAGAAGACTAAGGTAATGTTCAGTAGCCTCGGGAAGGAACAGCAGTTTACATTAGGTAGCGAAGTACTGCAAGTAGTAGGCGATTATGTCTACTTAGGACAGGTAGTAACCGCAGATCCGGACTATGAACAAGAAGAATAAGATTGGGATGGAGCGCATTTGGCCAGCACTCGCTTACAACAGTTGCATCTTACCTGTACTCACCTATGGGGCTGAAACGTGGAGGCTAACCAAGAGAGTTCTACTTAAGTTGAGGACAACCCAGAGGGCTATGGAACGAAAAATGGTAGGGGTAACATTAAGAGATAGAAAGCGTGCAGAGTGGGTCAGAGAAATAACTCAATTTACCGACATTCTAGTAGAAATTAAGAAGAAGAAATTGGCATGGGCAGGACATGTAGTACGAAGAGAGGATAACCGATGGTCGCTTAGGGTAACAAACTGGATTCCAAGAGAAGGAAAGCGTAGCAGGGGGCGGCAGAAAGTTAGGTGGGTGGATGAGGTTAAAAAGTTCACGGGGGTCAAGTGGATGCAGCTAGCACAGAACCGGGTTAAGTGGAGAAATATGGGAGAGGCCTTCGCCCTGCAGTGGGTATATAGTCAGGCTGATGATGACAGGCAGCATCAATGAGTGCACTTTGCTTTACGGCAGCCCTTTTTCCGCAACAAACTTGTACACTCCAAATCTTTGGTTTAAGTCGCCTTGGCCGCCAGAGCTTTATGCCTAAACGTGCCCTTAAGGCTCCTCTATACCAGTGTGTTAGCATGCTTAGCTCAATACCATACTCGTTGGAGCCGGACAACTTATGAATGTAAAGCACCGTGAAAATTAAACGAAAACCAGTAATCAAGGACACATACTAGGACACATGTTGGAAAGATGTTGACTTCGCAGAAGTACAGGGTTCGAATAGGAAGGAAGCAGGATTAATTTTTTGTAAGCTCTCTTACCTTAACCCTTCCGTTTGAGCGCTCACTTGCCGTACTTGGGCCACGAAGACAGAGAACATGCTAAGATCAGAAACAGCTGATAGTAGACGTTCTGCTCAAATGCTCAAGTAGTACTTTGATTTCAGCTTGTTGATTCTTAAATAAAATTGATCTTACAAAGGCGCAAAAGGGACAAGGGCAAGGAAGGCATACGAAAACATTCGCCGGCGCACGTCGCAATGTTTTCATAGGCTTCGTTGTCCCTTCGTTGTCCCTGCCACCATTTCCACCGTTCTTATAATTAAGTTGTGTTTACAAACCCTCTGGCGAGTCCCTGTTCAGCAGCAGTCCGACACTTTCCGTTTATAATGCCTTCCTATTCAACACTGACAGTTTATATACCCTAGAGCTTTAGTGCCTCTCCGCATCTGGCTGCTTTTCCCTGGGAGCTTGTTGCTATTCCTCACCTTCCGCGGGCGCACTCCGCCCTGCCGCGAGACCTGATAAGCAAGCGCGACCGCCCTCGTGTCGGGGCCCTCGCAGCCCGACGTGAGATCGCGCTAAAACAACGTAAGATGACCCACGCTCCGCAGCGGGGCGGTTCTCAGATAAGACGGGGAATCGCTAGCGGATGCAAACACAGCGGACGAAGCGGCAATTAACGACGCCTCTCTCTACGCCCGAGCTACAGTTCGCGATACTCGCTATCAGTGCTGCGCCATTCACGACGCTATAGAGCTCGGCCTATGGGGCGATGAGTATATTGTGGGCCAAAGAGCGACGGACGTGGCAAATTATCTGGCAAACAACCGGAGAAAACAGTGCTGTACGGACGCGTCGGGGACGAAGCGGTGCTTGGTGCCGTAGACACGGAGAGAAGAAACGGCTGCTTTAACACGTGCTGCAAGGAATGACTTCCTTTTGTGACCACAATTTCAAGGCACGTTAGGCATACCTAAATGGACGCGTGGGATGATTGTGTGAAAGCACACGTAGTACTACATAGGAGCTCCAGTGCGGTTAATGTTCAGTTCCCGAATGTGTGCAGGCACGATGACGCACGAAAGTTCTGTATTATGTGGCTGATGCGGGGTAAAAAGAACAGAGTGCACTGTATGCACTGCCACATTTTGTCTTCTGTATAAAGGCATTTTTATATACTGATGACCCATGGTGTAAAATGGAGCATGCGAGCAAAGAGAAACATGTATCGCGGTCCTCGATATAGCTGTGGTTGCTCATGCCTTCAGTGAGGGCATACGGGTTACATCTATCTGTCCAGTGCTGTCATTTGGATGTTTGTATTATCAAATAGTCGAATGAAACAGACTAATTTTGACGCAGATGCGTGTTGCGGTTTACTTTTGGCGCACTTGTACTGTAACGTGTCAACTGCGGTTGGTTTATTCGAGGTGCATTGCGACTGAGACGTGTCATTTTGAAGTCCCTGGGAGAATCTCGAAAAATCTAGTTTGAACGGCTACCCCCTCGTCGTGCGTGGCTCTGAGCACTGAAAATATCTCGCCTGCATTTCTTCATGAGGCTCAGCGAAAGTGCTCTGCCTCATTATTGCTATCGTTTGAAGCTGCGTAGACGCTGATACGCATGGAAGGAAAGGCTGCGACGGTGCAGCGCTCAATGTTTGCAGCTCTCTCTCACGTAGCGATGTGGCAATTTTTCGGCGTCGTCGCAGGTGGGACGAAAGAATGATGAATTCCGGTGACAGAAGTTGTTTGAGCGAAGAAACAACTCTAAATGTTCCCACGAAACTCTCAAAGCATTCAGCTTGACCGAACAAAAATCATTATTTCGCATATATATATATATATATATATATATATATATATATATATATATATATATATATATATATATATATATATATATATATATATATATATATATAGGTCTATTCAGAGAGTTGCGCGCGCGAAAGCCTAAACTCGCATGCATCAGGAAATTCTTCTGTGGTAGTGGGGGAACCATTCATGTTCTTTGCGAGTGTCTCAAATACAGTGCCGAAAGACGATCTCTATGCAATGCCCTGGAGAATTTAGGCCCACGCCAGCTGACGGAGGTTTGTTGTTTGTTGTTGACACGTACCGCACAAGACCGACGCTTCCCACTAATTGTATTTTCGTTCTTCGATGCAAGCAATACTTGATTCTGACGAATTTTATCCGGAAGTATGTTCGACTGCCGTTTGCATGAATTAAAACGGTCAAATCTGTTTGCCCCCGAGTGACGCCAACGGCTGCGACCAGCCGCCGTGGACATATTGCTTCGCAGACGGGGTCACGCCAGCGATTAACGCTTTCTGCAGCCGCACCCTGTGATAAAAGAAAACGTTCATTTCGGGTCACTGCAACAAAGACTACACTCGCGAAGTCCGTTCGCATTCGCCAAAACTTATTAATTTGCTCTCTATAGATCACAGAAATGACACACATGAAGCACGCGGGCTCGCTAGGCCTACTCGCCGGTGTTCCGCGGCGTCAACTCATATTTCGGAATAAGGCGACAAGTGCACCGTCGGCAAGCGTCGAGGTGCGAACATATCAAATGCCACCGCTTCTCTGCTCAATTTTAACACGGGCACGGCAGAGAGAAGAGCCGCTATGCACCGTATACGTCTCTCGTCGGCGTTAGTTTCGTGCCGAGGTCTGATCGGACGACCATTCGCCGGTGCGTCTCGTCGATGTCGCTGGCGTGCAAACCTGTCACACTACGACGGTACGCGGTCGTTGGTCGTTCTGGCGTTTTTGTCGGTCTAGTGTGACTGAGCAGTGCATCAGCGACGGAATAGGCCGACCAGACCGCCGGCGTGGCGTTGTGTCGCCATAACGGCGTCGGCCTATAGTGTGAACGTGCGTCGAACCTGCACGACATGATATGACTACAGTGCGTGTTTCGACTAGTGACTGCTTTTGCCCCTGTTTCTCCATTTTGTTATTCCACTCTGTATTCTTTCCTCTCTTTTCCCCAGTGCATGCAAATAGGGAAACGTTATTTTTTTTTGCCGGTTAAAATACTTGCCTTTCCTCCTCCTCCTCCTCATCCTTCTTTATCATTTTTATAGTATGCTATAGCTTGTGTTTGCTTCATGTGCCGTATTCGAGGTATTGTGCTTCATTTCATTGTTCTCCCAGTTGTCTGTGAGAGGAAGGTATCATTAGAACGCGCTTCACCATTTGGCTCGAAGAAAATGGACATGGAGCGTTTTATTGACTTTCGGAGATTTTTATTCTTTTCGGCCCCACTTCCGAAGTTCATTTCGTGTCAATTTATATTGACGGAAATTGGAGTAACTGGCTCTGAAATAGTGTCAAAAACGTTTTGTCAAGCATTTTGTGCGTTGCACCGATTTTTGTGGCATGTAAGCGGCTAAGGCTAGCCTGCACCAATCAAATGAAATGTCAAGCAATCTAATAAAAAAAAATGGTACTCAGTGCACCAACCCGCATTAAAGCAATCTGTATATGCAGCCGCATTCGTTACATGAACGCTAACAGCAGGCTTGTGCATGCCATGTGATTTCCGGCATGTTTCAATGAGTCCAGCACTCTTTCTGTTCCCAGCAGGAGCGTGCACGCATGCAGTATCCCTTCCCAAACGCTTAGTACTGTCTTGGTTCGCATAAAAAAAGTACGGCGATGTGATCAAATAAAATAAAGTGTGGTTGGTTTACCTCCTTAACTTACTTTATATTTTTAGCTATTAATATTTGGCGAGTAGGCTAAAAAGCCATCCAATTGTTTCTACCAAAGAAATAAACAAAACCTCAAACTGAATGCCGGAACTCTGAAGACACTGAGTGTCATGCACTTATTCACACGGCTGTTTGAGGCAACTATGGCAATGAATAAATTTAAGAACGTGCTATCGTTTGTGGCCTGTCTGAATGTTCTTGCTGCAGCACTACGGTGGGCGAAAACTACACCTAAATAACAGTATTTTTTATTGCTGAACTTTTGCGTTTTTTGTTTGATAAGTGGTGCTACATTTTTCTAAGTATTGGTATTTATCTAAATATGCTTAAGTTTACCCTTGAAAAGGAAGGAATCACAAGTGTCTAATTTGATGCTAAATTATACCTACCTATATTCCTCAAACGTAAGAACAGTCTACCTCAGGTTTGCATAGACCACGAAGTAGAGAGTCAATAAATGAAGTGAAATATTTACGAGGATTCTTTGCACTTGGTAAGGAGCTTATGACTGTGCTGTTCAAAAGTCTATTCGGCTGCACGCGAGAGCAATTATTATCAGTGAAAGCCAGTAACTGGTTAAGAATTTCGCATTATTTACTGCGCGAGCGCTCGAGAGAATTGTAATCGACTCTGTACTTTCGCGCAAACTTGACGAAAACAGATTTAACAAAAATCTCGGAAAGCGAAAAATTTAGCTGATGACAACGTATTACAAACACATTTTTTCTCGTACTAAGCAACCTCCTGGCGCGCCATATGAAAATGCAATTCCAGACTTTAAGAGAGGAATAACCAAAAAAATTATTTTGGTACAATTCTTATTTATTCGATTTCTTACTGCAAATGATTATAGAAACATTTCTTTTAACCACCTATCCTACGCTCTCCACACTTTCCATTCACATGATAACGAGATGACGCTATTTGTAGGAATCGAACCGTTGGGGCAGACTTGGAAGAGTTAAGCTCCATGGTAAGTTTTTATAATGTTCGAGATTCTTGCAGATTCTTCCCGCTCCCGATTTTTAACGTTTGCCTTCTTTAAGCTGAGCACAGCGAGAGCAGTGCTAAATCTGATAATCGATGCCGCCTAGTGCAGTCGCTACTATCGCTGTCGCCGAGTTGTTCTGTTCTTTGTGAAACCAAGTTATAAATACAAACATTTCAAATTGCCAGCCGTTCGTGGTTCAAACCTACGTCTATGCTGCCATTCTGCCATGAAATATTCCTTGCTTGATTTTTACTCCACGTCCCACAAGGGATTCTCAGACCAATTTTATTAGGATTAGAATTTCGAGCACATTGCAGCCGTTCCACATGCTCTTTTGTTTTTGCACGTATATGCTAAATGATTAATTTATGTAATTTGCTCTGTCAACCCGCAACTCGAGGCCACGTTATAACGGTGCAGTGGCTGCAAGGAAGGGTAACCTGCGTGTCGCCAGTGCTTACTTCCTATATTTCGCAGAAAAATATTTCTGCTTTCATAATATCACCCTGAGAGAAAAAAAAATAGTTAATTCAATGCGCAGCGTTAGTTCTGCCATGTCAGAAAACCTGTCCGGCCTCGCAAAAATAACGAGCATGCCTCTGGCAGGTGCTAGTTTGCAGGTGCTAGTTCGCAGTTGACATGACCGGACACTGACAGGTCGCACGTGCGCTGGCGCGGGGTGGGCTCAGATCTATTTTGTTCATAGAAGCTTCCAGATGTATGTAGAGTAATCTACTCCCGTCTCCGAACCATCTGTGCTTCTGTAACTGAGCGAAGTTCGTAAACAAAAAAGACGCGACTTTAGTTTAAAAGATGTAAAACTGAAATTTGAGTTAGTTGATACGTCTCCAGAAACTTCCAAACAAAAAAGAGAATTAACGTCTCCGTCATTTCTTGCAGAAGCTATAACATAATCATATAGCATGCTGACGAGAAGTAATGCCCAAGCATAAACATATATGCCGCACGATTGTCATTAATCCTCTGTCATATTTTTTTTTTCGGCGCCAGCTACTAGGCCCTAATCTGAGCATTTTTGTCCGGCACTTATTTCTGTAAAAATGGCTAGTTTTTACGCTATGTAACGTGACGGGCCAGCTAAGGGACATATCGATTGCTGCGGGTCTGCATGTCATTTGCTAGAGGTTAAGACTTATAGTAGAACCTATAAAAGGCCTGCATACTTTGCGGGAACCTGGACTACATACCTCCACGGTAGCAGCAGGCCCTGGGTCGAGTGGGTGATACCGGTCACATGATGGCAGCTGACTTTCATGTAATCGGACGCTGATGTCACACGCTGGGAATACACCAAGGAGCGCTGCGCATGACAGAATTTGGTTTTGAAGCCACACTCCGCAGCACAGCATGAAGTTGACCATTTAAAGCTCATACTAATCTACCGCATAACAATGACAATTGAACACAATACTGGCATATGCTTAATTCATTTTATTTACTCGTTTTGTAAGTAAATACGTAATATCTGGCTGTAATCTCTTCTAGAGCGTTGCTTGAACGCGAAATTTTAAGGTACATAGGTATGCTGTACTGCAGACCATGGTGCATTTCTCATTTCGATCCCAATTACAGACATGAGGATTTCGTTTGTTTTCGGCATTTCAAATCATTTCCAAGTAAAGGCAAACCACTTACCTATTTGTGCGAAGATTTCCCACTACTTAGTAACTTGCTTTTTTTTTCGTTGTTTGTGTTTGCTACGTGGATTTCAACATTTATTGTGCTCTTTTTCGCTAGAGCGTATGTTTAATTACTCGCTTATTGTCCTTTTCTTTTTCTTTTGATTCACGGCAGAGATCAATTCAGCTTTCGTTATTTTGAAAAGACTTACCGCCAGTAATTTTCCTTGGGCATTTCGTTGTTACCTGAATGGAAGCTGGACTACATCTGTATAAGGGGCACATGCAGCTTGTTTTTTCTGTCTCTAATAAATTTCTTCTCAATCCCGTGAACAAAGCTTTGTCATAACAATTGCATCTGTCTTCATTACCATTTTCTATTTGCAGATGTTTTTTTTTTTTACTTTTTCTTATTTAGAAACATACTGCCAGATTGAATATCAGGCTTTAGGCAGGAGCAGGCATACAATGCATACAATATCGGAGAAGAGAATACAAAAACTAAATACATGGAACCGTAACTAATAATCATAAATGCAAGTCAATGATAGACCGGCAAATTGAAAAACAGAAAAACGAATGTAAAGCGAAACATGTTGCCACCAAAAAAGCCCAAATGCTATCCAAACCGACGCCACGATTTGAGTACAATGCAGCAACTGCGTTCAAATATTCAGGACAGCCCGTGGCAAAATGAAGATACACTTGTGCGTTAATTGGACAACAACAGCAGGTAGGGTATTCCTCTATCGAGTCGTTTTAGGAAAGAATGATTCTTTAAAAATGTTGATTTTGCAGGAGTATTCTTTAACCTTTTTAGAGTGATAGGAACGTATTGTGCATGGTTAGCGGTTTTAATGTAAAGCGTTTTATCAATCCCCAATTGGTCATGATAAAGCGAGTAAAAAGGCTTCATTCTTTCCCGGCAGCGTCTTGAGGCCAGGCTTTCCAAGTTGAAATCTAGTAGGAGTTGGGTCGGAGATGTGCGTCAGTTATATGCGTTGTAAATGAATCTTGCTGATTTACGTTGTACTTTTTCCAGTTTAAGGATAGTTGGTGTGTAGGGGTCCCAAATAGTGGCAGCGTATTCCAGTATCGGTCTCATGTACGCTTTGTAAGCCAAAAGTTTTATGTCGCGTGTTGATTTTGCCAGTGTTCTGAGATAACCGAGCCCTTTCATTGCCTTTTTTCCAACGTGTCCTACGTGTTCGTTCCATCTGAGGTCGCTTGTGATTAATAATCCAAGATATTTATAACTTGACACTCTAGCTAAGGCATTGTTTCCAAGACATTATGTAAAATGCCAAGATTGTTTTTTGCGAGTGACTGTCATTGCGACAGTTTTTTGTGATGTATAGCCATTTGCCATGTAGTGCACCATTCTTGAATTTTGGTCAGAGATGTGTTTAAATTTACCTGACCTTCAAAACTACCGATTTCATGGTAAATCACACAGTCATCTGCGAAAAGATTGATTTTTACAAGGATTTCACGAGCAATGTCATTAATAAAAATAAAAAAGAAGAGTGGTCCAAGTGCCGATCCCTGAGGGATTCCTGACTCAACTAAAACAGGTCTGGAGGATACATTACCAACCTTAACATTCTGATGACGATAGGACAGATACGCTTCAATTCATGCAAGCAAGGCATCATTTTTCAGTAAAGATTTTAGCTTCAATAGTAGTTTACAGTGAGATACGCGATTGAAAGCTTTTTCTAAGTCTAAGAAAAATAATGTCAATCTGATTATGATTATCTAAGGCCGCAGAGAGGTCGTGAATTGGTTCAAGTAGCTGCGTTGCAGTGGATAGACCTTTACGAAAACCGTGCTGACGCTTATCAGTTATTTGGTGATTGTTAAGAAAAACTGAGATGTGTTTGGAAATAATATGCTCCAGGGTTTTCGCACAAGTGCACAACAGTGAAATGGGCATAAAGGATGTGAGTTGCGACTGGTCGGAAGTTTTTGGGATAGGGGTGATTTGGGCATACTTCCAGTCAGCTAGGAGTTCGGCGCATGTCTAAGATTTGTTAAATATGCGGATCAGGTATTTCGCGCACCATTCGGCATACCTTGTCAGAAAAAGTTCGCTATTCCATCTACACCAGACGACTTCTTAGCGTCTAAGTTGAGTAACAGCGAAAGTACACCTTCCTCTTTAGCGTGTACATCACCAACAGCCGGGACTTCATCACAGAGGTTGAAATGGGGTCTTACGTCATCACGTGTAGCGACAGAGTAAAAATAATCGTTGAGTGCATTTGCAATTTCATATTTGTCCGTTGGGACGACATTGTTCAAGCACATGCTTTGCAAGGATTTCCTTTTTGGTGCAATGTGGCGCCAAAACTTTTCTAGGGACAAACACAGAAAAGTTTTCAGAGAGACATTCTGATAATGAGCTTTCACCTTCTTGATGCTATCTTTCAGCAGTGCGCGCAGATCGCCACTTTCGATTTTGCTGGCCGCGGACGGGTGCCGCTTATGTTGTTTTCTTGCATTTTTCAACTTTCGCCCAAGCCTAACGATTTCTTTATTATTCCAAGGGCTGGTATTGCAGACTATCTTTCGCTTAAAGGGCACGAAATCGTTTATGCATTTCAACACCAAATCCTTGAAAAACGCGATAGCTGGTCAACAGACCTCTGGTTTGAATTACAAAGGGAAACAAAACCGGTAAATGAGCTATCCATTGCATCTAATATATCAACATCACTTGCGCGAGAAAAGACAGGAACAACGCGTTCTTGCGTTTTTTGCCGTGTCATTCGAGCCCTGTCATTCGAATGTCATTCGAGCAGAAATGTTTTTTACTTCTGGCATTTTTTGTTTCATTCTTAATATTTACAAGAATGAGCGAGCATAACGATTTGGCCAAGCCAAGGGCGAGGAATGTATATGGCGGAGAAGTAAGCAACTTATTCCGGTGCGATTTGATCGAACGCTTGTACATCAAAGTCTCCTCATGTAAAGCTTGGCCGTAGTTCATTCAATTAGACAAGATGCCCTTGGTTATCCAAGATGTGCATATGTAAAGAATTTAATATGTGTTTTTTTTAACAGCGAGAATCTCTACCTCTTTTTTAGTTTCAGTTAACGCATGTAAATTCTCCTCGCTTCTTTTCCCGCATTTTCATCAAGCTGTCATTAAGGTGTTCTTTTTTCCAGGCTCTTCAGGTGATTTTTCTGCGAAGCTAAACAGAAAGGATTAAATATGAATTGGGAATTCGATCACAAAGGGAGTGGATTCTAGATAGTGCGCTCTCTTTTTGTCGCCTACTCATTGACGCTTTCAATAAGCTTTGAACGCACGCGTCATAATACGCAAGTTTTCTAGTTTCACCTTTGCATCTTTTCTCATGGAGTTTGTTACTTAAAGCTGTAATCCAGTGCAAATATTCTTAAGAATTAGCCCATTCTATTTTCTTTTGTTCGACAAATGAATGCAAAAAAAAAAAAAAAGCGCAGCCAGAAAAATGCCAGAAAATTTATCTTAATTGCCTGGGCAGTAAACATGACTGGCTACAGCAGTAAATGTTTTATAATTTAGAAGGGGACAATAAGCACTAAAAAAAGCTTGAAGTTCTTCGGCATTTTTTTTTTCTCCAAATACTGCAAAGTTGAAAGCGAGCTTGATACATCCGGGAGTAGAGCCACTATAAGGGGTTAGTCTTCAGTATAGTTCGTTTTCCTGATTGATGTCTTCTAGCTTAGCGGGTTTAGCGACCGCGTTGATAAGACAAGTTAGTTTAGCACAGACTTCCTCACATCTTACTAGCTACTTCAGTGCTGGGTGCACTAATGGCACTTAGCACTGCCAGTGATTTTTATTTTCGAGATTTCCTGATTCCTGATTTTTATTGACACAGGACTCAATGGCTGGCCTGTTACTGGATCTGTTGGTGGACCTGTTGTTTTCTGTTCCTGCAAAGTTGTCACGCTTGGGCGGGCGGATTATGTCATGCGTAAAAGAGAAATGCTGTACCACGGAAACATAGAAACCTGTACGCAAAATGCGGAACTGAAGTCATCTGCAAGATAACTATGACCTGTTGCAAATTTTACATAGGTCAGTCAGGAGACTTTGCCAGCGAAGGAATGCGCAAGCGTCAAAGCAAAATTGCTGCTGAATTTAACCTCCATTTCTGGGGTGTTCCCCTTCTGGGCCACGAAAGAACAAGCATGCAGGGCATGTGAAATGTTTGAGGCATTCGCACAGCAAAACGTGAGGATTTTTGTACAAGGGCGACTATTCCGCCGAAGCGGTGGCATAGTAGCAGAGCATCTGCATGGTGCTTTGAATTCGGGAGGCACCAGGCTTAATTCCTGGTGCTGCCAGGTTTCTAGTTGGTAGAGCCCGAGCTCTAGCCGCCTTCGAGGTTCCGGGCTCGAATAGGGGCCATACAAGCATCTGCGCCTCTTTCCAACCATGAACGACATCATCGTGCAGCATCCGTCAAGGCCGGGAGGCGCCTTTCATGGGTCTCGCCGGTTGCCTACCTATGAACACAAGAGATAATCCCCCGAGTTGGATATTCCAAACCCTCTCGAGCCTATATCGTGGTATGCCAGTAAGTGTCGGAGCATTCGGGCTGGTCTACGGCTCTCCAGCCGCCGTTGTTTTGGCGCATTGTAACCGCAGTGCCCAACCCATGCCCTTCGGATATCGGATACCATGCTCGACGCTGAAAGCGCGTGTCTATGCAATTGCGTGCAACTCGACTCGGGCTACTGTTTTTGAGGAAGCTGCATAGTGCTTGACGTTAGATGCCCCGTACAGTAAGTGATTTCGTGAAATCATGGCTCCTGAATTTTTGCTAACTAATCATGCTAACATTTACCAGTCCACTTGTGAAAGCGACTCACGTTTTGTCACGTATACTTCAGCCTACTGTTGGATGCCAAGTGCGCCGTCTCTGGATGTGCAGGCGCGTCGATTCCAAGCAAGTCGTGGCGTTGGTGGATGGACTTGCGCTGTTGGAGGTTGGACTTGCGCCACTGGACGCCGCAAGTGCGTTGTTACGCGATTGCTTGCATCGTGTTGCTCGGCTCGTGCTGTGTAACTTTCAGACATTTGCTCAGATACTCCGTCGCTGTTCGAAGGGCTGAATGAGGACGCTGTTACAGCTAGCACTTTAATATCCACGGTGAAGTTGAACTCAAGCTACCTGCAGATTTTCGCAGTTGCTCACTTTCCAAAGTACCTTTCGCTAACTACTGGTCTACCCAAGAGTGAATGTAGGCTAGTACCGATGTTAAATAACTTATCAAAGACCGTCGACCATCTTACGCCACCTCGTGAGCAATGTTTGCGTTCAACTGAGCTGTTAATTTGCGCGCATTATTTTTTTTTTTTTCAATTTCCGGCCTTGAAATGCGGATTTACCTATATATTCTGATTTCATATAGCACTTCTTATATCTAAACGCTTGGAACAGGCTGAGACAGTGGAACCAGTTTTCTGAAGTAGAGGTAATAGAGCTCCTAGTATGAAAACGTGATATCGTTTTGAAAACTCTCGCATCATTCCGACACAGTGTTCATACCGGCAGCCGCCTTCTCTGAAACTCATAATCGGTTTGTGTTGACTAGATCACAAGCTAAGGTCTGGGTAACTGTTAATTCCGAAAGTAGTGAAATATTGCGTGAAATCGATAAAATGGTATTCACGCTGGTAGTAGAGAGAATTGTGTAGAATCTAGAGGAGTAAATACATACAATAATATACAAAATAATTTACGCAGTTTTATATAAGAGGGTGCACCTGTAGTATGTCTTGTATTTTCAGTTTCTTAAACAGTGGTTTTAAGCAAGATGTGGTATCGTAACATTTTAATCTTCTACGAAGAAAACACAATCTACCTGGTGTGTGACACATGATAGTCTGAGTCGCTTATTTGTCATGAAATCCAACGCCACACATGAAAAACATTTGACCGAATCAAAATCTGCATGCTGGCAGGCTGTCATGTAGCGGGGCTCTTCTTTGCAGTAACTGCTCGCTTACTTTATCTGTGCTTGTATAGCAGTATGAGCTGGCTGCGCTTCATCCATGTGTCATATTTGCATCTGCATTGCTACTAAACGTTTTGACTCCTGCATCCGTCAAGTTTTAGTGAGATTTCCAGCAAGGGGTAGGTGTAGGACCTTGAGCACATCGGGAATATAAACCTTCATTTTCTGGAGCTATGCTGCTCGCATGAGCACCTGAACATGCTAACAGTACTTTGTAAAGTCTGCCATGTTCTTTCATTCTCTGTGAAATGACTCCATTATTCTCTGCGTCAGCATGGTTACATGAGAAAGTTATACAGTGCTAGAAGTTTAACCTAGCTGTCGAAATAAAGGTAGTGTTATGGTCGAGCCTTGAAGCACACACCTAAGTGGGTCTCTTAAGTGCCATGGGCACAAGACGGGCTTCCCAAAGAGGAAAGGAAGGTGGGCATTTGCTTTTCCTTTTCTCGATTCTTGCCCATCTTGCATGATGCTGCTGCATTTTGGCATTAGAGTTCTGAAAAGTGCAAAGCAAAAATGAAGGATTGTGAACAAAAGTGTTTCAAAAGTGATTTATCTATGTTGTCCTTTTTTGCCATACTATGTTGTTTTTGGCTTAACGTACCACATGCTGTAATACTGAATTCTGTGGTGCAAGCTATGCACTGTATAACGAAAAAAAGCTTAAACAGAACGGTGTTTTATTTTGGCTGCTCACAGCTTGTGATATTGAAATTCCACGCAAGATTTTGGGGGAAATATATTACTAATCATGGACATGGGACACCAAGAGCTTGCCCTTTGTTTCCCAATCCCAAAGAGATTCCTCTCACCCAGCGCGTAAACTGGTAGTATGCCACATAACGATGCCTTTTGGAATGAAAAGAAGACAAACATCTGTAGCGTAGTAATCTCGGGATTTATTCAGATCCAGTGCATGGTGGTTTGACTGAATGTCTAGTACAGAATGCACAGACAAATGTATGTGTAGCACCACAATTTATTTCTGTTGCTCTGGACAAACCCTCTTGAAAATATGTCAGCATGTTGGTTCTAGGTTAGAATATTCATTATGCACTGTCGATGTTGCTTTCTAGACGTATGCGATGATCATGAATGAATAAACTGCGTTAGTGAAAGCAAGGTAATACTGTTTCGTTTAGCATGCACATATAGCAGGTCAAAGATGTAGAAGTGGCCAACATTTGCTTGTGAATTGCCCAGCATACTGCTTGCTCTGACCAGCCAGCGAATGACAACTAATGTGCGTTCCCATCTTCAGCAAATGCTAGAAAAGTCGGCGAATATGTTTGTGGAATATCCTCATAAACAAGCACGTTAAATGTGAAAGTCTAGTCCGCATACCAGCTGCTGGCGCATTGCATTCTTCTCATTTTTGAGGGTCGTACGTGAAGTAACGCTGTTACAAGGCCTCATTACAGAGAAGAAGAATATGCTGGATGCACTACGCGCGAAACACCGCTATAGTGCCTTTGTAAGAGAATATTAGGCAGCGCGCGGCAAAGTATATATTTGTGGACTTCCATATCTGGAGCTATCCTGGCCTCTCTAGATGAGGTCACTGTATACGCGACACTCAACACCTGCGTATACAGAACATAAAAATATTCTTACTGGCATATGCAGCTGCCAAGATTAGGATCTGTAAATTATTCAAGGCCTCGACAGCACAGCCGCTCCGCTGCCGTTAGCATAGCGTTGTAGTGGACTGCATTTGGATGCAGTATAGCAGTTTCAAAATGTTTTCAGTGTTCTGTTTTCTCACTCATGTTCACTTTAGACGTTAGAAATGAACGTAATATGATCGCAGCGGCTCTGTCAGAACGTTTCGTAGTGCTAGAACGTGGCGGTACATTCCGCTCGTACGTAGTATACGTGTTTAGAAGTTTGTGAGGCACGCACGTACCGAGAAAGCGGCTTGGTGGAATCGATCTAGTCAAGTCACTGCATTCTGAAAGCACTCGCTTCAACCTCAAAATAGGATGCAAAAGAGATGCACAATTTAGCAGTGCCCATCGCCAGCTTGATCTAGCGGCGGCGCGGCCGGCTAATCACCGGCGTCAACACCGAGCGTAGGCTTGATGGGCTAAAAAGGCACCGCTAGCCGTCGTCTCTCGGTATATACACGTATGGAATAAGTCGCAGGTCACTGCTGCGTAGTGCTATCACGCGGTAGAGTTCCGAAGCGCTGTTGATGCGTTGATGAAGCTTCGCTGGGCGTCCACTTGTCTGTCACCATGGAAACGACGCTGTCAGCCTTCGTTCGCCTTGGTTGTTACCATAGAAACGAGGCTGCTAGCTTAGGCAGGAATGAGTTAAAGCAAACAGGCAACCATAAAGCAAGAACTTCCGCGACATCACCGGTTTGCCTGTTTTGATTGGCACCACCCAATGTCGCGAAAGGGAGAGCTAAATGGGAATGGGAAGCCCCGCGATGACTGAGTTGAGGACAGCATTTTTTTTTTGCTTGGATTTTTAAATTTCTTCATTGAATAATTCCCATTTTTATGATCCGATTCTTATTATTCTTTTTGAACCAGTATCTTAAGGATATAAAGAACTCTCCTGAAGCGTAACCGTCATCCCATCAAGGAGTGCATCGCAGCCGCTTTAAGCGCGTCCGATTTTTTGTCTCACTTACCCTGCATCAAAATATTTGCCAGCAAACTCGAGCTATACAGAGATCGGCTTAGGGACTTGTGTTGAGAACATGCTAAAAGACGGTATGCATTGTAATGGGCGGTCGTTTATCCACACGAGGTCTTATAACAACCATCTCCCTCCCAACACGGTAGAGGCTGCGTCATATTTTTGACGGAACTCGATCGTTCCACTCATTTAATAGTGACCGGTGCATTGAAATTACGCATAGGACTCACTGCGAAGGCTGCTAGCGAACTGCGCTTACCATTTCGGCTAAATTAACCGGTGTTTTGCTCGCAACAAATTCAAGTGTTTTCGTGTCATTCGATTTTCATAGTACCTTTCTACCATTGACGTCATGCACCTTGTGATCCTGGCGCTCTCCGACATCTGTATCTTCCTCATAGTTTGTTTCCCGTTTTTGCATGTTTGTTTGTTTGTTTTTCTTTCTTTCTTTTCTTTTTTTTTATTTTAGATGGGCCCCAGAACGGAACGCTATTTCCCACTATGCCTTTTGAAGAAATTTGGAACTCAGTTCCTACACATCTCATTTCTTTAATGTCATTGGATGGAACTGCCCACCGGAATTTAACACTCTTCTCTTCAAGAAGGCAAGCTGGTCAATTTTTTTTAGCTGCGGAAGTTGCCCCGATTATAAAGATCGTAGTTGAAGTCACAGCCTTCGAAGTCGAGGAATCAACATGCCGTCACGAAATCAGTCGCCATAACTGGGCCAGCCGCGTGCGATGACAGACTGTAGCAGTGTCTCATTCTTTGCGCCGTTTTGAGGCTTTCAGTGCCATTTTATATAGTACTTATACATCAATCCTTCATTTTTAAGTGCCTTGTCACGGTGGCTCAGCGGTTAGGACGCTCAAATGCTAAACCCCAAGGAGGCGCGATCGAATCCCGCCCGCGGCGGTCTCTTCTCGGTGATGGTGAAATGCAAGGCTTCCCATATGCTGTGCGATGTTAGTGTACATTAAAGAACAACATGCGATCGAAATTTCCAAAGGTGTCTATAGAATAAGCATGGTGGACACCAGGCCGCCTCTGACTACGTTGAAATTTCGGCTGTCCCCACGTCTGTCAATGTCGCAACGTGGCGCTCAGTCTCTACCGCGTGCTCTGCAGTCCAAAACCTCTTTTTCCTCGTCGTTCTGCTTGCTCATTGTTGCCAAATCTGCAACACGCTCCGCGTCCTGAGGTGAGAGGTAGCTCGAAGCTTGAACGGTGTCACCTCAATTGCCTGTGATGGGCACCATTATGAAGTGGGAGCTGACATCTCGCTCGTGAAGCTTGTCAATGATGACGACGGATGCTCCACGAAGACCGGCTTCTAACATCCGCAACAGGAGACCAACAATGCAGAACAAGATAGATCCGTAGGGGCGTGGCAGCAAAGATTTGAATCGCACACTGTAGCTCACGCTCTGTCCAGGTTCTTCCGAGCATTATTCTGCTATACGCCCAGCAACAAACTGCGCTGATTTGTTGGCGCTTAGTGACTACAAAACGACGCTCAGCATCAATTCCTTAGTTCTTATAGGAGTACAGTAAGTACTGTTTCACCTCAGTAGTTTTCTCGCAGCCTGTGGCACCCCTTATGATGACTACCTGCGACTGGTGGATGGCGTCCAAGATGCTGTCGTAAAAGCTGTAGGCCTCAAGTCCATAGTGCTCGTCCAGCATCTGCTTCAGTTTCGCGCTCCGCGCCCTGAGGGGAGAGGTATGTCTAATCTTGAACGGTGTCACCTCAGTAGCCTCTGATGGCCACCATGCGACTGATACGATGATGCGACTGATGAATGGGGTCCAAGATGCTGTCCTAAAAGCTGTATACCGGAAGTTCATTCAGTTTATTTTCGCTTCGTGGTCTCCTTGGTGTTTATAACTGTTCGAGATATTATATTCATCGCTGATCTGCTTGGGCGTCATTGCAGCCATGAGCCCTCGTCAATGCTGCACGATGTCCAGAACTTCCGGTTCGGTTGGACGAAGACCACCGCACATCCCTTCTTGTATCAGCTGTGACAACACTTTCACTGTTTCTAGGAGACGTGCTATTTTTAAAGAAAAGGGTTTCATTTAGCTGTTCCGCGTATTCTGGAAGAGTAACAGTCTTGACGCCCAGAGCACTGATGGTTTCATGCAGTTCGTGCTGTACGTGTGGCTTGAGGCTCAATTCGTATAGCTCCTGTTCGCTCTCAGTCATCTTGATGCCCGTCGTGTAGGGCGCGTTATATTCAATATGGAACAGCTGGCGCAACATGGACAGGGCGCAGGACTTGGACGCCATCTGCTGGTCTAAGCGCTTCTCCCAGGCAGAAGGTCTTATGGCTCAGTTTCACTTCACTGTCAGCATAATCAGCATTGATCTTGTTCATCTGCTTAAACTTGTGAGCTCGGTGCTGGAAGTTCATAGCTGCCGCTCGAAGTTCTATACGCACTGCCTTGACGTCAACGCTCTAACACAATTCACACACTTTGACACAACACAACACTGGATTTCAATCGCGTTATTTTTCTTCGCACTGGCCTTTCTTTCTTTCTGTGCTTGTGAAAGAGTGGCTGCCACTTTTCCAGACTGTTCGATGATTCGTTGTCTTCCCTCAGCGACTGTGGAAGCTGCATAAGGCTCGCTGCTTCATAGTATACACTTCTTGCATTTGTTACATAACACCACAAACAAGATCTTCGTTTCGCAGTTCTGCCTCTTTCGTAGTGTCTACAGAGGTCGCCGTGACAGCTTAAATTGCTACTGCGGCGTCTTCCTCTCGCATATCCTTCCAGAAGTTGCCGTCGTGAGCCCGTCGAGGGACGCTGAGTACCTCTTCTGTGTGCTGCCTTTCCTGTCTTGTTTACAGCCACTGAATGCACTTTCACCGTACTCTGCTGACGGCTTCTGCGGGCCATGAGTGAGGTCACCTTCGCTACATCCTATAAGCTCCTCCTTGAAAGTCTTGTACCTCCCCAAGACAATAAAGTCGATTGTTTTGAAATGATCACTCCGTAGATATATCGTCATGCACTCATTCGCAGTCTCCTTTCTTTGGCGGTTCAAAAACAATCTTGCTTGTAAACTGCCCAGAATCCTCTGTCCGCCTTTGGATGCGTGTAATTGACTCGATGTTTTCTTTACTTTGGGAGACCTCTGCCTGGATCTGTCCTTTATTGCAATGCGATTCTGCCAAAGGTGTGTTCCACAGTACGGCAGCCGCTCCTCGGTGGCTGCCGGAATCGCTCTGAGCCCACCTGAAATTATTACTCTTATCCATGACTCCGAGCTATGTCTAGGTGTAGTCAGGTTCCTCCGATAATGCCTTTGGAGCTGATTCGGGAAAATGGAAGTCAGGCATTTATTTGAAAGCGGTGGAACTTTGCACTTGCTTTTCTTTAAGCACAGTGACTGAATAAACGGCTAAAACGAAAGGTGTTTCCGCGAAAATCTTCGGTAAAACTGCTGTATTCGTAGAACAATGCCTGTCGGCAGCAGGAGTAGGCGCCTGAAGGCCGTCAACGTGACGGCTGATGAGCGTTATCGTTCGTGTGGCAGTCTCCGCATACTCTTGTACGGCTGTTATGTCTTCTTCACAGACGTCGACTTTAAAAGCATACATGTTCTCGTTTAGTACGCGTAGGCCGTCGTTGCATGTTTCTAGCCTCGCACGAATAATCTTTAACGCAAAAATATCTTTTGCTTCGGAATTCGAAAATTCTCTTGCACTTGGAACAGCCGGGTCAGAAAATATCGTTGAATGACTAGCGTCTTTTTGATGTGGTTCATGGCGTCTCGCTAAAGCACTCTTCGTCTTTCCGGTAGGGTTCGCTGGCGGAGTTCCTGGTATCATCCTGGAGGGCCGTTAGATTTCTTGTAGCCTCCAGGAAGGATCGATGGAGGAGCTCACAAACCCTTTTCGGGTTTCGGCACCAAAAATATAGTTGAAGTAGGCAGGCACCAGACCGCCTCTAGGTATCTTTAATATCCCCGGCTGTCCACTCGATATTCAATATGCCAACATAGCGCTCAGACTCTACCGCGCACTCTTCAGTCAAAAACCTCTTTTTACTCGTCGTTCCGCTTTCTGCAACAGCGTTCACTACGGAGTCACTCATAGCCTGAGTCGGTTTGGGGCATTAAACTTTATGAAAACCAACCAACCAACCAACCTTTCAATTCGAAGCGGTTTGTCCACTGTTTCACTGTTTATTGAAACTGTTCATAATTTTTATTCAGCTTTTTTCGTCCGCGAACAAATACCGTCATTTGCATAAATTTTTTGAAGCTATTCGTAATGATCCAACGTACCAAATTGCTCTTTAAACTTCAGAGCGCAGGTGTTGCTTCACATATTGCCAACTGTATTGCAGCCTATATCTAAGGGGTCGTCAACAATCTGTCTGCATTGGAAACTACTTGTCTAATTCAGTAGATGCTTTGTCTGGAGTTGTATAAGGGTCAGTGTTGGTTCCCCTGTTGCTTCTGGTTTATACATACGATAGACCCAGTGTTCTTGAATCCCGTTTTAGACTCAAAACTTTTGGCAAACACTCCAGCGTGGCTGATAGAACTCGCCAAATAAATATCAATCAGTCCCTCAAGAGCTTGTATGTCTCGTGCTTTGAATGGAGAATAGAAATTAAATTCCCCAAGTGAACTGCTTCTCATATAACAAGGTGAAAAATTTCGCCTTATTTTCACAATAAAAGTGGTGAATGTTCTTTGCCAGTTGTTGTTCAGGCGTAGGTTAGGTTGTTTGGGAATATTGTTTAGGTGTGATTTTTGATCAAGTTATGGAGGAGGTTTGCTCTAAGGCATATCGAAAACTGTGGCATTTAAGAAATAAAGACAACACTTACGTAAACATTTGAGTCTATTTGATTGCAGCTCGTTTATGCGTTTTATGCGTCCCGCTTTGGAGTATGCTCCTCCGTTTGGAGTTCTCACCAGGTGCACCCACCCATTCACCCACCCATCCACCCATCCACCCACCCGGCCTCGGCGGCTGCGTTTCGTTGGAGGCGAAGCGGAGTGGCGTCCGTGTGCTGAACGATGTCAGTGCACGTTAAAGAACCCCAGGTGGTCAAAATTTCCGGAGGCCTCCACTACGGCGTCTCTCATAGCCTGAGTCGCTTTGGGACGTTAAACCCCACAAACAAACAAACAAACAAACAAGGGAGGGCCACATTATATATGAATGAATAAGTATATAGATAGCTTAGACAGTGGGAAAGCCAAGCAAACAAAAATATTTCACTACCTGCACCGCCTGTGCCACAATGGTCGCAAACCTATTTAATATGAAGTGGCTGGAGGCACCTAAAATTATTGCATGGAAGAAAATTTAGAGCATGATCTACTACAGTGCCACTTGCAAGGGAGTGCTATGACTGGGGGCGTTTAAGAAATGGTTGAACTGTAGATGTATAAAAAGGAAATGAAGTATAAATAGTAAACGTTGTATGAACGTTTGTCTGTTCACTTATACAATTACTATGACGCCACGATAACGTAAAAAGATTTATTTAGTACTACTCTATAGTCACCGAGAACAATTTCCGTGACTTAGACTGCACTGACGTTTGGTATTTGGTGTTGCCATATTGATGAATATCGACCAGCAGAGGATGTAGATCCAAGCAATAATTGCACAGGACACGGGCTGGACTAACAACTGCAGCTTTTTTAGAAATTGAAAGCAGGCCGACAAATAACAGCCATGCATGCGCCAAACCAGGAAAATGAATCTGCCCTTCAGCTTTCAAAAAATCCATTTCCTCTATGCTAAGCGAGAGTCCACGTCGCATTCCGGACGTGCTGCGTTACATCAACAGTGCCAACGGGCACCCACCGGTTTTTTGATAGGCACAAGATTTCCTCCTGCACCAGGCAGGAGGAAATCATAAACATCTAGAGGAATAAATACATAAACATCTCGAGGACTAAATACACAAGAATAGTCACAGTTTCTACTAGATTAGAGGTAAAGAATGCTGCTCACTACCTCAAAGGATCATCATTGGAGGAGTGAAGGATATAGGCTAAATTGTAATTAAATGACAACTACAAAAATGGCTTATATGTGTCGTCAGCTGAAAATTTCTAAGAGGATGACTCAATTGCTGAGTGCGATTACACATTTTGCGAAGGATCCACTGATACTAAGCACCTTGCAATGGCAAAGTCTTCAGCAATCTACAGTGAGGAGCCTACGGAATTATCAGATGGGCTACCAGCTTTGAATTTGATGCGGCCATCTTCAGTGAATAGAGGCTTTGTCTGTGTACATTAATATTTCATGGCCTTAATATCCAAATTGGCCTGCACACCTGAGAGTACAGTGAGACATTCCCAGTAATGCTGAGAGTAATTACGCTTAAATAAGTCGCGTAAATTCAAGCAAGGCATCAAACTATTTTAAAGATGCATTCAAAACAAGTATTGCTTCATTGCTTCAAACGAAATACAGCCTGGTTCACCCCTGTGAATGTGTTCGGAATCTGCGTCCTGCGAGGAAGAATCAAAAGATTCCCATTAAAAAAAAAAGCACTCAACACACGGTGATAAATTCAATTGTTTTTTTTTTTCATCAATTCCATTTGGCATTTCATCAATTCTATTTGGCAATTCTATTTCATCAATTCTATTTGGTTTAGGTCACTGAAAAAAAAAACAACAGGATTGGCAGAAAATACGTTTTATCCGCTTTGTTGCGTCAACAGACGCTGCGGCAAGGAAAAAGGAAACGCGTGTCTCATAAATGCAAATACGTCACAGCTTTTTTTTTTTTTTTTTTTTTTTTTTTGCTAGTGACATGGAAGCAGGCCGCTAGGCAGAAAAAAAATAGAATGATGCGCTTGCGGAAAATTTCGCCTACCTTCCTGCGCTACACTCTCATATGGTGCTGACAATACCCGCAGTCGACGGTAACGCGATATTATTAATAATCCAAAAGGATGTAAGCTCTCAACAAGTATGCTCACACGCGTTAATCTGACTGATCAGTGTCAGGCGACGGCGAAATCACATTGAGCTGCTGCTGCAGGGTCATTACTCGTGATGGTGAGTCTCTGAGAAAAGAACAGCGGTAAAAACATTGCAACGTCGACTATATGAACTTCGATAGACTCCGATCGACACGAGCTTTCACTGCTAAGCCAAGGCCTCACAATACTTACTTTTTCCGATCGATGTCTTGAGTAAGCGCTTGCCACCGTCAGCACCGCGTCGCCTCGTAGCCGCCCTTGCTTATAGACAGAGAAATCCGAATCTTCGGTGAACCTTCGAAAGTGTTTCGACGCCGTGCTCAATTGAAACGTGCCGAGCACATGCTCCGCTTCGGTTGCTCGTGAATGGCCTGCTAGCCCTCCTTCCATCCATATTTTTCTTGCTCATTCTCAGAGGAAAATATATGAAATGACATTCTTCTAGCGCCTTCGCTGTTCGAGTAGCTTGCTGCTGCGTGGGTTTCCTGCTCATGGCAACGCAAATTCAACGCGATATCACCTGCAAGAAACCAACTGTTCAGGCATGAGTTTGCACGTGCATAGAGGATAGCTATGCGTGCCAAAGGTGTTCGTGTAGATAGACGCAAAATTCCCCGAGACAAAACAATAGCCAGACCCTATAGTGGTATTTTTCTTTTTTTTTTGTAATACATTGGAGTGCTTTAACGAGAGCAAACATGATGGTTTTGTAGATATAATATAATACGCAAGAATACAACAGAACATACATTTGCTTATGAACTATTTTACCTGTGAATTCATTATTCGTCCAATCATGAAACCTCACCTAATGATGTCACATCGGCTGCCAAAAACGACTACCCTGTGCCGGCGCCATCAGCAGCGTGAACTCGTTCACGTGAGCAAATTAAAATGCTAAATGCTAGGTAATACACAAAACGACCACCGGTAATAGTATCACTATAACTCAATCTACAAACCAAGAGGCAAAACACTGCGCTTAGATAGCGTTTCGGAGCTCCTTTAACTATTCTAAAGAGCTGATGCTATGGCATTGCTTTATGGGCATTATGCATTGTTGCTAAGATTGCTTTAATTAGTTGCGCTGATTAGTAAGTGTACATAGCTGCACTAAGTAATATAGGGCGAAGCGGTGTAGTGCTAGATATGAGGGCTATTTAATGGCGCCAAATCACCGTCATCATCAGCCTGACTATGCCCACTGCAGGTAGAAGGCCTCTCCCATGTTCCTCCAATTAACCCGGTCCAGTGCTAGCTGCATCCACCCCCTGCGAGCTTCTTAACCTCATCCGCCCAACTAACTTTCTGCCGCCCACTGCTACGCTTTCCTTCCCTTGGAATCCAGTTTGTTACCCTAAGCGACTATCGGTTATCCTCTGTTCGCACTACATGTCCTACCCATGTCCATTTATTCTTCTTAATTTCCACTAGAATGTCAGTAACTTGAGTGATTTCTCTGACCCAATCTGCACGATTTTATCTCTTAATGTTACCCCTACCACTTTTCGTTCCATAACCTCTGCGTTGTCCTCTACTTATGTAGAACCCTCTTTGTTAGCATTCACGTTTCAGCCCCATAGGCGCTAAACAATAGTCACAATTTAACTAAGTCTTGAGCTGTAACGTGTGCTTGTTGCCAACTCTGCTGTCTTAGACGGTCGTATAAAGCTGGCACACAATATCGCACTGAGCGAAGGCTTCTCGCCTCCTGTGGGAACTGCGCATTTTATACCTGAACGTTAAACCTGTTGTTTCGCCAAAAAGTCACTTCAGCTGGATGATGCTTCAACGAACGGACATTTATGGGGAAATTTCCAGTGGTCTAGATTTTCCTGTTGAGGCGTTCTTCCCTTTCCGCCCTTTTAATGCGAGAGCATTCCTTGCCTCATGTGGGGTGTCATCAAACCTTGACCTCACAGCGTGCCCTCATGAACTGACAATTAAGAAAACAAATTGTGGGGGTTTTAGCATGGCTTGAACCTAGTGGTAGAGCAAAAGCTGTGTGTTGCAGCGATACCCTGTTTTACCCCCGCTTTTTAATCCGCGGATTGTTCATAATGTTTATTAAGGGCGCAAGCCTTTAATGCCTCATCGTTGTCAGCAGAAGCAGTAGGCAGATGCGATCGGCAGAGGGTGTCACACTTTCGAGGGAGATAGTTAAAATAAATAAATAAACCTTGTCTCAATCGGGAATCGAATCTCCATCCATTGGATCCCCAGCCTAGCGCTTTACTAACTGCGCCACGCACCAGATCATGAAACGCTCTTCATAATTCCCCTTGTTTACCGTGAGAATAGCGGGCTTCCGCAAGTGATAGATACTGCACCTTTAATTTCCTGTAAACGAATTATAGAACGCCGGTGTACTTTGATGCATTCATTGGAATGCTGGTTGTGTTCGACAAGGGGTGCGCAATGTACAGTCACGACTGGTCATGACCTCACCAGGCGATTCATGCATAGACGAAGCTGACCCCGCAAGGCGTCCGTGCGTCCGTGAGACGCCTTTCATTTGCCGCTTTCTCAAACGCCGCACCACACAGCAAACAGAAGCAGACCCAGATGTCTAGGAGGCGTTAGTACAGCTGACATCAGGGGCATTTGAAATTGGTTCACAGGATAGAGGAGGCGCAGTATCTGTCACAATTCTCCGTAGACACACGTACCACGCCGTAAAGGAAGGGAGGAAGGTGGGAGTGACAGAATAGAGGGAGATAGTGGTGCCGTAGTGGAGGGCTACGAACCACCGTGCTATAATGGCCTTCGCCTCATCGCACTTTAGTGTTCCAAAGTGCCCTCTAGAGTTGTTTTTTTTTTTTTTTTTTTAATTAGGTTTTGGAGAAAGGAAGGAGCCTTATACTTTTGAGTGGACGCCACGAAGTTCTGGGCACCTACGCCTCTCCAGGTGACGATCATGTTTTCATATTTTATTTCTTGTATATTGCACATTGGTTTATAAGAAAGTAAAGGCGCAGTATCTGTATTTCACTTTCAAGGTAGAACGAGAGGAAGAAGATGATTTACACGGTATGAAGGAGCACTGAACAAGGGTAAAGTGGGTACGCCTCAGTTAGCTGGTCGAGCCAACGTTTCGACAAGTGGACTTGTCTTCGTCTTGTCTTCGTCTGAACAACCTTCAAGGTTGTTCAAGGCGACATCGCACAACCGAGTGCTGTCTCTCCATTTAGGTTAGGTTTTGGGGAAAGTATAAGGCGCAGTATCATTTGAGTGAAGAGCACGAAATCATGGGCGTCCACACTTATTTAGGTCCAGTTCATTTGAAGGGCAAATTTAGTGTCACGTGAAGACCGGCTGTACCTAGAGTAGTGAAGGTTTCGCTTCGATTGCAAATTGGTTTACAAGAAAGGAAAGGCGCAGTATCTGTCAAGTTCACTTGAAGGTGAAAACCGTGAATACCCCATAGCTCGAACTACCTGCCGTAGTGAAGCTTTCGCTTCAAAATCGCGTCCATACCCTGGACTCGAACCACCACCTTTGCCTGTCGGAGCCGAGCGCGCTAGCCCCTACTGTACGCCTACTTCCTGCAAGCGTGTCCATAGTTCCCCTTGTCTAGCGTGAGGACGCTTGACGGCATTGAGGGAAATGAAAGCATAAAAAGAGAAATAATGAATGAAGGTAAAGCATTAAATTTAGTAACAAATAAATAGGAATCAAAAATAAGACATTACAACGCCTCTATTGTGGCAACAGCAACAGGAACACGCGTTCGCAATTTTATACAGTGCAGTGATCAGCAGTAGTCTCAATATTTTTATTTGTGCTGCGTTTTCTGCCAAATAAGCCACCACAGCCACTGCTTGAGTGTTTCCTAAATAGCCGGCACCTGCCGCAAGGACAACGGTTCAATTGTCTTTCGCATTTTTTATTTTTTTTCAGTGGAAGGGATCTTAGTCTTTTATAAGCACTTTGTAATCCTGTCTGGGTGAGCCTGCCACTCTGTATATGACGTCATAACCCTGCCGGTCCGCCTTCCAGAGCACGTGCCAACTGGGTAATATCGCGTGGTCTCACGAGCTCCGCGGACCGATCGGAGCTCGTCTCGGCCATGTAACCTGTCGGAGGACCTGCCAACTTGACGACAGACAATCCAGGTTGATGCCGCAAGATAACGTGACCTAATTAAACTCGAGACCACGTCACGAGACCATGTTACCCCTATCGACCAAAGCAGATTTGCCGCGACACAGAAAGATATATTCGCTGGAAAATGGACGCTTTAATGCTGTCGCATTAAAGGGCCACTGTCCAGGGAAGGACTTTTTAAGCAAAGGAGCCCAGTGTTTCGATCAGGTACCGGAGATAGTCTGTGCAAAATGCTACAGTGACACGCGTGCCGCAAAGCAACGAAAATACAAATCAAAGCTCTCTCATGTTCTCCTTCGGGAAGCCAGCTTCCCCGTTTCCTGCGCTGGCCCGCCGAGCCACAGTTATGATGTACTTCCTGAGAACGACGTCCATTGGTCCGTCTCGCTGACTGACGGGAGAAGGATGGTTGTCTACCGCTCGCTGCGTCGCTGCGCGCTTTTCCCTCGCCACGGCCAGACTGAATCACGGCCGGTCTCAATGCGCGCGCTGAGACCGGCCATGACTGAATCCAGCGGCGCACGCTGCCTCCCCCGTTTTTTCTTTTTTTTCGCGCACGCGGAGTGTCACGCCCCACCTACCGCCAAATGCGGAGGAGGAAGGGGAATTTGTCTTGCGGAGGCTAGACGACCTCGGGCAGGAGAGTGAAAAACCTTTGCGAGGGAACGGAAGGAGAGAAGCATGACAGAATCGGGTGATTGCGGTGGCTGTAACTGCGTTATTAGTTACTCTTTTCAAAAACATTTTGCGGCCTTGCGTTCTAGGGGCAAAGTCTCACAGTCACCGGGGAAGAAAGTATCTTCGACCGGAGGGTGGACAGTGGGCCTTTAAGAACACCTGTGTGTAGAACACCTGTGTGTCGGATGATTGCGGTGGCTGTAACTGCGTTATTAGTTACTCTCTTCAAAAACATTTTGCGGCCTTGCGTTCTAGGGGCGAAGTCTCACAGTCACCGGGGAAGAAAATATCTTCGAACGGAGAGTGGACAGTGAGCCTTTAAGAACACCTGTGTGTCGATATTTCAGTAACCCTGACCGGAATTCACGTCGAGCCAAACATGTCATCTGTGCCCCTCCCTGCGGCCTAACACAAAGCCCGAGCATACATCTGCTACTTATAAACACACTCTTAACCGCCGCAATGGCTGAGAACCTATACTTTTAGCGTTGGTGAGGTGAACACGCGGTCGGGGTGTAGAATCTCAGTACTGGCAGGTGCATTTCCAAGGAGGCAAAATGCAGAAAAGTCCCTGTACTGTGCGAAGCCGGCCAACGTTAAAGAGTCGCCGGTGTTCGAAAATACCGGAGCTCCCGCATTCCCCCTCCCCCCTTGCCAATTCGGCGCTCCTCAATGCCCCATGTACCGTTAACTAATAGCATTCACTGTAGATGACCTTAATTGTATTTGCGGTTTGAAACATAAAGTTATCGGGAAAGCATCGCTGACTAATTCGGAAACTGAACAGTTGAATACAGTGGTAGGTATACCACGTATGTAACCATTAAAGCATTTCATGCTTTTATCACCGCTTTCTTCGAACCGATAAAGGCTTAACTTTCGCTATAGTTATCATCGTTATTACAGTGCTTAAATGTTATCACCGCTTTTGTTGCATTTGTTGTACTTGTGGCAGTCACCCCAAAAGACAAAAGAGGTTTAATGCGAGGGATGCTGGCTACCACCGACACAGACTCACCGATGGCAGCGCAGAACAAGATCTGACTCGCACTCTATTCGAAAGCCATCAGTACGCAACGCAGTGTGATGTCTAATACACACTACATGTCCCCCTCCCTCCCCTTCCCCGCATAGATTACGGAGGCGCCATTATGGTCATTTCCGATATCCGACGTGCGTGAAACTTTTCAGGAATACCAAAAAAGGTCGCACATGACGACAGTTGAACTGCAGGAATTGGTACTGTCATATATCTTGGGTGACTCAATGCATATTTTTGTCGACTTATCAGTGCTGACAGCATTTTCATAAAAAAAAAAAAAAACACAGCAGCGATTACAATAGGAGCGCCTTCAGCCTCCATTTTAGGTTCCTTTTCCTTTAGACTTAATTGGCACTCATAAGAGAGGTCATACGCTACATTGCTCAGCAGACTGCAAGTCATTGGGCTCTGTGACTCGATCAGGACCCTCATTACGGGTCATTCGGATATACATTAAACCAAGCGCATGCGAATTGTACTCAGACGAATTGTACTTTTTCTAGTCGAGGCGTTCCAGTGTGACCACACCTATAGGCTTCAGCGGGTGCCCAGTCATTGCGATATAAAACACTGATGAGAGAGGTAAGCTGGTTCGCGTTTATCGGACTTTCATGCGAGTCTTGTTTTCGAGAAGTGAGGTTGCAGCCTTGCCGGCACATTCAGTGCAGGCTGTCATGCAGTTGCAGCGGCACAATGTGAGCCATCAGCAGGACTACACTTCTTGGCATTATGCTGGTTCACCTAATATGTAATGCTACTCGGTGTCAGGTACTCAATCAGTTTTGGCCTACCGTTGCGTACACCAAAAGCTACCTCCTCAAGTTCAGAGCTGAAGCCTGCCCGAGAAGCTTCACCTGCAATATTCCAAAGACAATTCGTCATGATATTCGGTAGCCTCTTCACTGCATTCATGGGAGGAGGGCCTTGGAAACTACTCGCTAACAATTGGACAATATTACTCTCTACGAGGAAGCTAGCCTATAGGTGCCAGGGAGAAAAGAGTGCGGGATGAAGGTTCTGTAAGTATGTAGTATAGAAGGCCTTATTCCCAGTTACAGTTGTGCAACATATGCGTCTTCGCGTTTGTGCCAGATCATGTGACTGTGTAATTTTGAATTTTTTTTTCTGATGCACGGAGTGGTGTGCGTGCATACGCGTTTGTGCTGGCATATGAGAGGGCTGAATTCATGCAACTGTGCCGGCGTGTGTAGAAGACACCTGCTGCATTATGCGTGAGCCGAGTGATACCAAGTGTGTGTGTGTGTGTGTGTGTGTGTGTGTGTGTGTGTGTGTGTGTGTGTGTGTGTGTGTGTGTGTGTGTGTGTGTGTGTGTGTGTGTGTGTGTGTGTGTGTGTGTGTGTGTGTGTGTGTGTGTGTGTGTGTGTGTGTGTGTGTGTGTGTGTGTGTGTGTGTGTGTGTGTGTGTGTGTGTGTGTGTGTGTGTGTGTGTGTGTGTGTGTGTGTGTGTGTGTGTGTGTGTGTGTGTGTGTGTGTGTGTGTGTGTGTGTGTGTGTGTGTGTGTGTGTGTGTGTGTGTGTGTGTGTGTGTGTGTGTGTGTGTGTGTGTGTGTGTGTGTGTGTGTGTGTGTGTGTGTGTGTGTGTGTGTGTGTGTGTGTGTGTGTGTGTGTGTGTGTGTGTGTGTGTGTGTGTGTGTGTGTGTGTGTGTGTGTGTGTGTGTGTGTGTGTGTGTGTGTGTGTGTGTGTGTGTGTGTGTGTGTGTGTGTGTGTGTGTGTGTGTGTGTGTGTGTGTGTGTGTGTGTGTGTGTGTGTGTGTGTGTGTGTGTGTGTGTGTGTGTGTGTGTGTGTGTGTGTGTGTGTGTGTGTGTGGGTGTGTGTGTGTGTGTGTGTGTGTGTGTGTGTGTGTGGCTTATCGCAAGCTGTGCACTGTAATAGGTAGGACATTACCTTCCATTCGCCCCCTCACTCTCTTTAGTTCCCCAGCATGGACAGCACGAGAAAATCAACTCTTCATAAATACTTTTTTAAAGGATTTTCTTCTCTTTCTTTCTTTCTCTCTCGATTCTCAACAGCTAGGTCACACTTAGCAGCCCTAATACGAACTAGCCTTGGCAAAATAAAACCCACATTCCTGCATCAAAGTACCCATGCTTTACGACATCAGAGCATCAAACATCATCGTACACGAATACAGAATAAATGCCGAATTAAGTCAATACTTGATGAACTACGCCAAATTTCAGGCTGCCACAGGCAAATGGTGATTTGAGAGGCACTAAGTGGAGGAGTGTTTTGAGCAATTTTCCTTGACATGCTTGAAAAAATTTAAAAAAAAATGCGTTTTATGTTTTAAAAATTTTCTTCTTTTCATACGCACGCACCAGGAAATGCAGGTGAAGCTGGGGTCGACAGAACCACGTCTTTGTTGAAAGAAGCTGTACCAGGGAACAGATACGGCTTTAATATTGAGTAAAATATTCTTGCGGCACAAGTTTGTGTATCTTTAAAATTACTGCGGTAAAAGCGGCTGTTATCACGTGGTACAGGATATTTGGAGTCATTCTTGTCGCATTTCAGTGCGATTTTTGTTTTGTGCTGGTATTCTCGTCGCCTCACGTCTGACCCTGCATTGATTATTTTATAACATCTCACGTGATACCAAACATCAGCCTGTGGTAAGTTGCGCTTTGTTCGCAGTCGCTTCTAGCTGTCACCCGAACCAACCTGGCCTGATGTTATCGGCCCCGTACGACATGTCACCTACACACTACGAATATCACAGCGGCGCCTTATAAACTGCTTCCGCGCCCTGAACGCCACGATTCATAGTGTCGGCGTCCCATCGCAAGCGGCGCTACCGATCCGTGGACTCCCACGCGTGCACCCATCGCTTGGCTATGAGCAGGAGATGAAGATGGCGGGAACTTTTGCATTTGGTCAGAGGGGCGTCGACGAGGACTCACTCAACGCATTTGTGGACGCGAAGCCAGAGTAGGCACCATTTATGAAACGTAAAGTGCTCTCCTAGCTACCTGGCACCATACACGACTGACCGAAAATCGGCGGTCGTTTCTGCGGAGTCTGACACTGGCTTTCCATGAGAGTCGATGGCAGTTGCCCTCACTGTGCCTTGCGGCAGCTTCGGCGGCGAGACAATTGGCGAATACCTACCACGGAGGCTAGCTGGTGCTAGATGTTGAATTGGACACTGTTACCTTGGACAAATTGAAGACGAAGGTCAGAGCAACGAAGCGCTCGTCCAGATTGCTATAATGTCGTTGATCCGATGTACCCCCGTCAGTCCCGTGCAGTTTGGGCACTGTGAGCGTGCACTCTGTGCACACACGTGCGTGCACCTCTGCACAGGCTGCACCACTGGCCAAGTCGAAGATATCCACGGCATAAAGTCCAATGGACTTACCTTTCAATCGGGATGCCGCGCCTGCTGGAACTACCGATGGAAATATAAAGTCGGAAACTGTTTTTTGGCGCATATTTCTTTTTATTCGCATGAAAAGAGCTTCAAGACAACTTTGTGACGCTTAAATGACCGCTTCACGAGTTTACATCTCCGTACTTGCGTCCGAAAGAAGAAAAGGAAAAAAAAAGACCGCGAGGACCACGTGACCGCGGCAAAAGCTTTATACAATGTTCCAGACTTCGCGCCTCCGAGCACTAGTTTTCCACCAGAAAACTCAGACGATGTCATACACACAAGACAGCAAAACGAACGGTCACTCCTTTCCCCTAGTGCAATTTTTCCCGGCAAATGAAGCGCCTTTCGAAAGTGCATTCGCGGTCATGACTAGGCGCAAATGTGCTGCGCATCCGCGCTCGCGACCGCTCATCCTTTCGTACCGCACTGTACACACTGGGCAAATCACGACATCTTTTTGCCCCACCGGGTTCTTTATTTATCAGTCACACGGTATGTAACTGTCTCGATTAGGTAAACTAAAGGAACTTTATTGTGACTAAAGAAGATGCGCCACCTTGCGCATGAGTCAGCGTTTCTGGGCGGTGACTCTAGGCCAGGTGAACTCTTTGGTCTGCTAAGGGATGGAACGCGACATTTACATTCTGTTGCGATGCGCTGGAGCCGCGCCCTGCGTGTTCTGTGGAGCCTGACAAATCCTGGGCAAGAAGGAATACCTATCGGCCAGACGGTACTGTGCTAAAAAAAGCCCCTCTCGACTTGAGTTTGAAACGAATGATTCGCAATCGAAAAGCACAACTATTTCAGAGAGGGCGAAGTCATATCTCGTGTTTTCGGATAATAATAGTCTCAGGAGACAACCCAAGCTGTCCTGTCGCCGTTCGCACCAGGGTTGGTGTAGATGCTTTCGTCGTACCTGTCGTGGTCTAATATCCTGGTGCCATAAGGCACCATGTTTCTAATAGACGATGCCTGCTGTTAAGCAATTAAATGTTCATTTTTCCTGCTGCAGCTCCCGAGGTTAAATTCTTAATTGTCTCGTTGAGGGATTTACTTGGGCAGAAAAAAAAAAAAGGAGTGTTAGTCACAACGAAGTGGATTCTTTTGTGCCAGTAATTTACAGTGATATGTCTTTACAAATGTAGATGAATTGATACAGTGCATGAAAATTATAGATACAAAGATGAGACAGTGTGTGCACTGCAAAAGTACAGCCTTTGGATGTTGAACGGATAGAGATCGAAAGGAAGGGGGCACGGTTTTACAATGAGACCACGTGTGAAACACATTCAAAGCTCTAGCGATTTTGCTTGCCTCTCATGCAGCAATACATTCTTCGACAACCTAACATGAAATGACGAAGCGTTGGCAAAACCCAATGGCAGCTGCGTGTAGCCAGGAAAGCATAAACCAACAACGAGTCGACGCGCTTGTCTAATTCCTTGCTGGTGTTTCTTTTCTTGTCTCGTGCTCACCCGGCAGATGCAAGGCTAAAATAAGGGATAAATGCCGTAACTCCGTTGTTTCAGGTTAGGTTGTCAATAACTGTACATGATGTTTCTGGAAATCTTCAAAGAAGACTGCAAACGACATGACTCCACGGCTCATGGCTACGCCACGTCTCCCGAGGGCTTGCACTTCTATCCACATCTGCCAGCAACGTTGTCAGCTCAGTCAAACTACAGGCAGCCAGAGCCTTCCAACTGTCAGGCTAAGTTCACACGGGAGCAAAGGTTCTTAGCGGCTGTACGTAATATTTGTTTTTGTAATAAAAGTATGGTATCGGCACTGGGTTTCAAGCTGCAAGGGTCAGTGATCATTGTGTACATCTGATGATGAAACAGTAAAACATACTGCATGGCTCAAAAGCGCTTTTTCATACAAAAGCTCTATATCTGACCCATAGACTAAACTTTTATACATGAATATTTCGCTTGCCAGTGGAGAGAAGAACAATTTCGCTGCAAACTACTGCAGTGTGACTGGTGTCACTGCAATGTTTAGCAGGAATAGGCCCTATATAAACTCCTGCGCTTCACGCGTTGCTGCTGAGCTTCTATCTTCAGCGGGGCCATTAAACACTCCATTCACATCACTTTTGAGACAGCGCGTTCGTAAAAAGATTGCAGATACTCAGTCCACCCCTGAAAAAAAAAAAAGAAACCATCCTGGCCTTGGCTAGCGACCATCACTTACCACAGAGAGTTCAAATCTGACTTGCTATTTTCACCGCTAACAGCAAAGCGTTCTTTTGTGCTGAAGGAGTTCTTTAATCGATATGACAAGCGCCCCAGAAACTAAACGTTTGATCACGAATGTAAATCCTTCAAATTGATAAGCCATGGTACAAGGTGCCTCTGCCACTCGGTCTCGGCTCTGGGAACATGATGGCGTCCTTACAAAGCGACGGTAACTGTGCAGGTCATGCGTCGAAGGCCAGAATCATATGCTACAGCGTGTTCCGGGAGCCCGCCAAGCGCATAGTCTGACCCATAGAGTATGGCAGCGACAAGCAAATGAAAGTCATGACGCGTCGCTGCGCGCGATGACACGCGTCTGCCAAGCTTCTTGCAGCGGCATCACGCTGCGGTTCTCAAAGGCTCGGTTGCGACGAAGCAGTCAAGCGAGTTAACCTTAAGTGATTCACCCGTATGGACGTAGCAATGCTGACATGCATCAACTCGTCAACCACTACTACTGGAGCTGACAGGTTGGTTTCATTCTTTGGTCGTTCTGCATTCATTCCAGATAACTGCACGCGCACACGTGCCGTGATCTGAAATGATGCTTCCTCCGTAGCGTGCACATAAAGTACACGCATCAAAACGAAAAGAAAAAAACAAAACAAAAGAACACACGCGGCTCATTCGGCACGCGAACTTGCGTGTCCCAAAAGTCATGCATCCACACACACGAAGACTGACGACGTCTCGCCGCCGTGCACAGGACTGGTGCTCGGCCACTGACCCGCCAGGAAGGGAAGGGCGACATTTTTCGACGCAGGCAGGAAGAGTTCCGGTGCCGTGTACTGCGTTGCGAAACAGGACCGTGGAAAAGTCCAAAGACGTCTGCGGAGAGGGCCGCGGACAAGTCCACCGTATGCGATACCATCGTCGTCGCCACATCCTGGGGAGAACTCTACACCAGGACTGTTTGCGAGAGAGCGTCCGTGGGCCCCTGCCTCGAGGACCAAACGAGCGTGCCGGATCAGAGAGAAAGGAAGGTGGCGCCACCACGACTGGAAACAGTTTTGAGCTCAAGGAAGGGCGGCACTTGGATTCCCCACTGTATTGCGGTTATACTGAATTTCGTCCTTTGATGTGCGCCTTCGCATAAACTTCTGCCTCTGAAATGTCATCCTGAACTCTTCGTTGACTGCACAGGATCGAATTGAGCATAGGCATAAAATAAATGTCGGGATAACCGTACCCTACTTTTAACGGAGCCCCATTATATGTTTCAATGTTAAAAGAAACTTAGTAATACATTTTTGGCACCGGCAGTCGGCTGTAGCAAACAAGAGCTTCTTTAAATTCATACTTATTAGAGCTGACTGGTTGTGATTACGCACTGGATTTTTCAGCATTGTTTCAATCGAACAGATCCAGAGCTTGCAAGCAAGTCAGCATCAACGCAATTTCTAGTAAAAAGAGTTAATACTGAACATTTCTTTATCTTTTTTTATATTATTTGAAGGAAATGTGCCAACCTCCAAGAGAGCAGAAGACCATCTGCTACAGCCCGATGCTAGTTACTGCGTTTGCGGGGAATATGATGGATGCCATGCCACAGCCAATATTAGAGCGCGCTGCTCAGTATATTTCAAATTCAGCACTATTTGATCAGTACGCACGCCATACTTTTGCAAAAAACCTGCCACCATGAAAATTATTTCATCTGGGGCATTTTTTTTTTTGTCTAACGTCCCGATTGAAACTGTTAGCGTTTCTCCTGGGCTTCAAATGTGGAATAATCTGTCTAACCCAATAAAGTACATGAAATAAAAAACAAATTACCTCTTGCTCTAGGTGACCTCAACAGCACTGTTTGCCTAATTTCTTCAGGCATTGATTCACGTTACGTTGGACATTGTGTAATGCGTGTTTCAAACATGCCGTCAAGGACGCCCGAGGCGACAGCGCAGTTCCACGAGCAAGCTAGTGAGAGGACTGCATTTGTTTGCGTGAATGATAGCAGTCACCGAAAAAGTAGCAAGTGGTCGCCTGCACGCTGTGGCCGCGGGCGCTTTGGTATGTACCGGTCGAAATTGGATGCATTCTGTTATAGTTGGCTAAGTAGCATGGAAAAGATATCTGGAAGAGAATTACGCGCCAGTTGCTAGCACTGGACTAGTCAAGCTTTATGGTCCAGCTCCCAGGCAAGCAGCCGGAACCGTAATTCTCTTTCTGAAATTACTTCGCTCTCTAGTATGCGGCGTATTGATATGACCGCACATCGTTGTGATAGCATTTTGCTGGACGGAATCATACGTTATGATGCGATCTCCAGAAATATTAAATGCAGATTACGACAGTGAGGCCCCTTCCTTTATAGGAAGAACCAGGTGGCGTTGTAATTCCAGGTAGTATTTAAGAAGACAATGTTCCGCCCAGCGTGGATATAACATATCGACCGGGAAATTGCCATTTGGGTGCAAGCTAAGGCGCAATTAAATGCAACAGTTGTTTTGCACTGAACTGCACACTGAAGCTTGGACCTTGCAGGAGTAATCAGGAATATCTGCGATGCGCCTCCATTCAATTTTTCGACTCTTACGTTCCAGTGTCCATTCCATGAGCACAAAACATATTTCCCGCGCTCGAGCGGGGAAAGCGGGTGGCAAGAAGGGAAGGTAATCGCGTATGTCCAGGTGAGAAGTTTAACAGGGACTCGCAAAGCAGAGGTAGGAGCGTGCCGGGACGCTGGCTTCGGGCCCCATTGGTGGCAGCCGAGGCAGCGTCCTCTGGCGCAAGAAGAAGGAGGGGAGAGTGTCCATGTCGGCATCGCACAGCCCGCGCACCGGGTCCCTGTTTAGACGCTGGTGCGGTCGGCGTACTGGCAGGAGGGCGACAACGCGCTCGCCTGCCGCGGGGGGCTGTACGTGTTGAAGCTGGAGGCGGCGTGCTGTTTGGCCTTGAGCCGCAGGGACGCGATGGACGAGGACATGCTCTGGTCGCGGTAGACGTACGGCGAGGCCGGCGTCGCGTAGGGACAGGGGGCCGCCGCGGCTGCCCCGGCGGCGCCCAGCGCGTTACCGGGCGTCGGCACGATGGACGGCGACGAAATTCCGGGCGGTGCGGGCGGCGAGTTGAAGCAGCCCATGCCCTGGGCACCGGGCACCAGGGGGCTGGCCCAAGGGAAGCTCTTGGCGCCCAGGGGCGAGGGCACCTTGGAGGCCCAGTTGTTGTAGGACGAGTAGCCCGAGTAGAGCGAGTCGTCGAACGGCTGCATCAGGCCGTTGAACTGGCTGCCGAAGCCGTTCTTCAGCTCGGCCGTGGCGTTGCGCTCGCGCTTCCGCCACTTGGCGCGCCGGTTCTTGAACCACACCTGCAGCAACAGGGAGACATTACTTCAGAATGAGCCATCTACTGCTGACATCCGATTGCACAAAGGTTTTGTACGCGGCCGTCGCATTTTATTCCCTTCTAAGAACCACTATGTCGTCTGCGAACCCCAAAAGGCACGAATCAATGTCCTGCTTTTGTGTCCTCGTGTCAGTGATCTTGCACGAAAGGCCAGTAGAATAAAGACATCTAAACTTTGTATTGTTCCAATAGTGGGAACATTACGATATGGGCTTACGTACAGCTGCTTGTTACCACACTCACTTGGGTTACTGACCTCCAATGTGCATATAAGAACACTCAGCGCAATCGGATGGTTCAAAAGATAGATTAGCATTGCCGGTGAAAAGTTCATAAAGATTGTTTTTAGCAGCGGTAGTCACACAACTACACACACAAAAGTAAGGTGCGAGTGCTAATGAATGGTGCGATATTTTGTTTTATTAGATTTGGCTTAAAATTGCGCTTCGAGGTCGTCCGTTACACAGTGTCCAATATAGGGCATGAATAACCGAGTTAGAAACGGAAGCACGAAAATAACTGAAAAACATGACACAATGCAGTGCTATGCGCGCAGCCATGAGAGACGTCCGCGGCATTGGGACGTTCCTTTTAAAAAGCCACTCAACAAAATCTTGAATCTTTCTTAAGGAACAGACTGGTGGAGATTGTAAGGGGGGGGGGAGCAAACCAACCGAATATCTGAACCCTTAGAACAGACGTGCTTTATATATTTTCCTTTTTTTTTTTTTTGTTTAGGAAGATATGCGTCCGCTCGAGTGGTGAGAAAAACACTATGTTGCATTGTTAGAACTCGATATCATACAGTTAACGTGAGGCAATATTAGAGGACCATTCAAGATATATTCTGCTCAATTAAATAAAAGACGATAACTAGGAAATACCTATCCTGCTGCTGCGAATGCACTCTTTTCAAAGTGGCGATTAATTTGTGATGCTGGACGTTAAATCCTATAGCTTTGCCATGCTTTGCAGACACTCACAATTAATAATTCACCATTGAAAACGGTTTAAACGCTAGTAAAACTTTTTCCACAAAGCGAGCTACACCTTACGTAGTATTAGGGAATACAAAACGCAATAGTCATCCAGCTACTGCATTTTGTCAGGCAGCTCACGGATGTTCCTTTCTGGACACCTTACAGTGCCATGAAACTATGTCTTGCGAACAGGTTTTCGTTACACCGCACCGAGAATCCGCTTGCGTCCTAAACGGCACGCAAGTATTGCGGGGAAGTGTTTACCCGCAGTGGGTCGACTTGATCCTGCCGGTATATCGCGCCTTAAGGCACGTGCGCTGCCCGCATGTACACACACGCACATAATCACAAACGCTGCTTGCGAACCAAGCTACACGCTTCTATACACGGATCGTGGATGGCGCTTCCGCTGTGAATCCCTCCGCATGAAACACCGCTGGACCAGCGACGGTCTATGCGCAGAGGAGAAACACCAGTAGGTCTAAAGTCCAGGAATGTGCAAGCATTAAGGATCTGGCCCGAAAGTTTAAGTATTCAGGGCGAAAAGTTTCCACGGGCACTGTCATCAGTAAACACGACTCCTGCGCCGCGATTGCCCAGGATTTGGTCGTTCTCGCGACTCGAGCGGAGAGTTTCGCTGCCTCATGCTTTGTGCAGTAAGGCGTCACCATAACCATGTCGCCTCGTACTACGCAGCGCGCAATTCGTAGCCACACGAGCTCAACGCGACTCTGGGAAACCCATCAACATGCATGAACAACGAGGTCTCTCCTCGAACTTTTCAGCCGAGCGAGAGAAAGGGGGCCAGCAGGCAATGATCAGCAGCAAGATGAGCGCGGAGAACGTTAACTCCTCCGGCCGCCGAAAGGGTTACAAGGGGCGCAATGAGTTTTGCCTTTTCTTGCGCCCCCTTTTTGCTCTTCGCCGTGTCTCCCTCCCTGCGGGACGCTCTTCCCCTGGGCGCCAGTGTTCCATTTTTCATGAGACGATTCCGGCGCCGTCCGCTCCCTTCCCGACGTTCTCCCTCTTCGCTCACGTCCACCACCGGCTCGTGTTAATTTTCAACGAGCGCGAGGCCGCGTACGGAACACACGGCGAAGCTCGCGCAACACTCGGCCAGTAATTGATATATATGACCCTCTTTTCCTTGTGTCCGCGCCTGTCGCAGCGCGACCGCGCGCCCTTGTCAAGTGCGCTCTGCAGCGCAGGTCCTCGGCTCCGGGCTTGTACCTGTACAGTACGGCGCAGTCACGGGAAAGCCAAATCTGAACTAGACGCATGCCCGGCAATGCCGAGCCGGCTGCCTCCACCGCACAGCTGCGCGCAAAGCGGGCAAACGAACGGTGTAATACGGTGCTGGCCCGAAGCAAAAGCAAAACGGTTTTCGCAGAGAGCGGGCTCCGAGGCAGCGCCCTCCCCACTCCGGCCCTCGGTGCCGCTGCGGGCTCTGTTGTTTCTGACACGCTAGATTTCTCCGGGAGCTGGCGGGAAAGTGGGGAAGGCAGATCCCCCAGCGCCACCGTCGTTGCCGCCATGCCATGCAGCGGCAAGGCCGCGTTTTCGTGCTGCTTTCGCCGGCACGCCTCGGCTGTGCGAGCCGCGATCCGTCTTCATTTAGCGTTCCCAGGCAGCAGCGCCCAAGGAACGATGTCAAGAACAAGAAGAACAGCGGCTCCCGCTTTGCACGGGCCGGCTCCGTTCAAAAGAATACGCCGCCGAATACGAGCAAAGGCAGGCACTGCGCAGGCATTCCGAACTACCGTTGTTATAGTTATGTTGTTTCTCTTGCGTTACTGCCCTACGTACGGGTTCCCAGTGCGTGCCCTGCGGAGAATATCCCCCTCCCCCTCCCTCCAAAACCACTCTACCCCTGTCGCCTCTTTTGTTCTCGTTTTCACCACCGAGTGTCCCCCGGGGGGCCACGGCTTGCGCGAGAGCGTTATTAGCCGTTGTACACGAATGCACGCTGTGGGTTAGCGGATGAGTGAGGGCGGCTCCTTATTAAGCGCGCCGAGATTGCAGCCGCGTAGCAAGTGAGCGCTCATTGCGCGTGGATACTACGCTTCGGAAGGCCTGGGTTACCGCTGCCTGCAGAATGACACCTTCAAGTCGTACGCAGTATTTCCGAGATCGAGTGCCTGCATCTTTCTCTTTCCCACAACACTCTGAATACGTAATGGAGAATGAAGGTGCTGCACGTGGCAATATTGCTCACAGGTCTACAACCCAGTCAAGGTCCAGTGAAACGAATATCGCGTATGTGTAACGTTTGCGCTTCAAAGGCACCGAACCTTTTGCAGCGCTACAAATTTTGCGAAAACTATAGAGATCAGCATGATGCGCGAGGAAGTATCGCGCTCGATTAAGTGTAGCTCCGCTCCAATGAAGTTCCGCGATCTAAGGACCGAGTGTTGGTACCGCCACCTTTTGGATAACCTAAGAGTCATCGTTGAGCACTGGAACGCGTGGCGATATGCGCTCGGACCCGGCCATTGTGGCGTCATGCCGCAGAGTCACGTCCCGAAGTGGCCGTACCTGAAGAATTAAAACGTTTCCACTTTCCTTCCACTGCGGCGGCCGCTAAAGCGCCCCGCTAAAGCGCACGTTAAAGAACCCCAGGCGGTCGAAATTTCGGAAGCCCTCCACTACGTCTGCCTTCATAGTTTGAGTCGCTTTGGGACGTTAAGCCCTCGAAACCAAAATGACCAAAAATTTCGGTCACCAAAAGAACGAAAAGTTGGATGAGGGAATGAGCACGTGCACGATCATCTTGCTTAAGCAGCAGTCGTATGCTTCAATCATCTCCGGGCAAAGCAAGTTTTGTGGCCCAGTTCTGGGAGCGTTTGTTTCGTGGTGCATCTTCATGCGTACTTGTGACCACTTCGATGGCCACAAACGCGGCAAGCAGGACGCTGTAGACTTCGGCTGCGCTTGCGAGCAGTGTAACGGAAGTGTTTGTTTTAACTATATCAGTTTACTGATATCGAGAGTCCTCTACAATTTGTTCTTCGTAGGCAACGCTTGTATTTAGACCTGCTTGTCTGTTTATCACAAATGTGTTCTTTTTTGAATATCGCCCCACTAATGCAGCGGATAAAAAACTGATCACAGATTCTTGGAGGGCCGGATATAAAACTACCAATTATGGGCAGGCGTTGCATCATGGCATTCAAACTAATCAGAAAAGTCTTGCAGATGACGCTCACTACAGCAACAGGCATGGAGACATGCATGCCCTTACCCTAGCTTGCTTTCTTTACCTTGTCTTCTGCCGCAGTTGCGCCGAGTAGTCGAACGCAATATTATTAACGAACACTTTCTACGCACGTGCATTTGCAGGATATGGATGAAGGTAAGAGGGCACACCTGCTATATATTGCGCATGCGTGGCACGTACGCGGTTATACGGTATAAGACTACGTTATTACAGCTTCCCTAGATGTGCTAAAGTTCTGATGGAGAGTTTCGGCTTAGCGAAGATGTATTTGTGTAAGCGTATATTCTAAGTTACCGATAGCTTATTGCATCACCCGGATGCATTGATGCCAATGCGTGTGCGCAGCAGGCAAGACCTTAATCCAGTATATAAATCTGCGCTAGCGTGATTCCATCATAAAGAATGGCTCTATAGTGTCATACTCGCAGTCCGAGTGCCGGCCACCCAAGAAATCACAAATCAACCAGTTGTAAGGTTTTCATAAAAAGAAAAACACGTCTTTAACAACTGTGAAACAATATGTCAAACTACATGATGCAGTCACCACAATATAAATATTCGTCTCGGACTCAGTCCCCCCCCCCCCCCCCCTAAAAAAAAATACAGCGATAATTTCTCTAGTCCTTGTCGGTGG